>NC_089315.1:30018130-30353443 GCF_036669915.1 Pocillopora verrucosa | reverse complement strand
AATGCAAACATATAAGCTATACGGGATGAAAGCAGAATCGTCAATCATAAATTCTAGCATTTAAATCCGAAGGAGTTGTGAATTTTCGTGTTATAAACGAGATATAGTTAAAATCATGAATATCGAAAAAAGATTGCCAATGAATTATGAATCCCTGAGCTAATTGATGGCAGGAGTTACGAGTCTCAAAGGTCAAATGGTTCCCCTGCTAACCCTGAAATTTACGAGGGAGAAGATTTTGTTCAGTTCTAAGTTCTTTAAGGTTTAGCGTCTTTACGAGCCGAGCTATTACACAACTACAGTGACTGTTTGGAAACAACTGCTATCTTTTGGAAAATAAGAAGCTTTTTCTTCTTATTTGTTGGGAACTTTACATTCTGACTGTAGGAATGCTATTCATTGGAGTTCTTCGAGGAAAACGGTGGCTACTTTCAACAAGTATCGTAAACGGACATGAAGAAAATAATCTCTCAAATGACCACGCCTGCTTGAACTCGGGGGGCTCTGATGAAGGACTTACGCTCGAAACGTTAGTTTTAGAAACTCTTTACGGTGGCTAATTTACATTATCAACTCTGGTTATAAAATCAAATCATCTTGTTCAATTTGTTATACTCCCCCACCAACGCAGCACCACAGTTCCTTTAGAAACTTACCTCCTATAGGGAACTTCAGGGAAAACCACAAATGGGATAGCAACAAGAAATTTGGAAGCAAAAGGCTTGATGCGAGGAACAGGAACTCTGTGCGCGCTTTTTAAAACTACCTACGTTCCTTAGCCATCCTATACAAAACAACAATGTGAAATCGCCTGAATTTTGCGTTGTCTAGAAACGAGAAGACTAATGAGGAGTTAGCCAAGTTTGTTAGGACTTCTGTTTAACGTAAGTTCTTTTTTTCTCTTAATAACTCTAAACAACCCTGGGTTAATAATGTACTGACGAAAAAAATTGGCAACAACTTGTTCAAGCGCACAATCCTTAAAAAATATATTCAATGCGTAATTTGCACAAACTCTTTTTCTCCTACCTTCTTTAGTTTGCTTTGACTGAGTGTTGCTCCTGAACGCCAACTTTCGTGATCTTTCTTTGGATAATGTTACGAGCTAAGTTGAGCATTTCTTTTTATAACAAAGAATGTTCTAATCTTTGTTGAGAAAGGTGTCGTATTTCAGACCCTGCCTCATATAATGTCCACTTTCCACGGTCCCCAGAGTGACTAATTTGGTAATGACGCGCAGGCATTCTTTTCCATGAACCGCGTATCATTCAACATATTGACGATAAGATTTAAAAGGAATTCTTGATTCTTTCCTTTTTTACATTCGAAATCAGGTGTTCGCCAAAGAGCGTGTCGGATCACCGGCTGGTAATCCATTCTGTACACTCCATTACGCACACTGTTCGTGCGCACGCGATGCCAGCCTGCGTTTCCCGCGCTTTTCGCGGACTATTCAGCGCATGTTTGTTTTTGCATTTGTGCTGAAATCTCCTATTCAATATTAAAATTTTTATCTTGGTGGATGTTCATGAGTAAATATTATTTTGCGTGAGCTATGAGCAGGGTAGGAACTGATGTCAAGGTCATCGCTTGCCCTAGTTGTTTTGGCTGTGTTTTTATTTTCAAGCTGTGTGTGTTCACTTTGACCTGCAAGAGCAAGCTTATATCGGCACGCGATGTAATTTTATTCTTTTCAGATTTTAAAGTTCAATTTTGTCGGCCACATTTGTGGTGATAACAGACACTTTGCGGCTTCCCTGAAAAATAAAAGACTCAGAGATGCCTTCAGCGAGATAAGGATCTTCTCAACAGGTTCAAAGAGTCAAACACTTACTGTTATTTGTAGTGGACTAAGCGCACATTTTGGCTGACGGCCATCTTCCCACTTGTGAGAGGCTGTAAATAATTCATGTGTGTTCTATCAGTTTTCGAGCAGAAGTCAGTGCGGAGAGCCAATTTCGTTGTAGAGTTTACAAGGTGTTTTTTCTCGGTATGAAACGATGATCATGTTAGAGTAAATTAGACAACGAACGACAACAACAAATTAAAGTTGGTGACCGTCGCAGTTAGTGGGTTCCTAATCCGCTCACTAAATCCGGCCTTTCTCTGAACTTCCCTCAACTTGTGGAGCGGGTCAACCACATTTTGTTTCCCTAGTCATGGCTTTTGCTCTTTTAGGTCCTACTACGTGATGGATAATACCTGTTATTGCGGAACTCACGCTCAGCGCGTCAAATAAACCTGCGGACTGACCATCAAGGACCTTGCTATTTTAGTCATTAAGAGCGACACTCCAGACGAACGTCGTTCAGAGATTAGAGAAAAAGATAAAAGTTCTAAATTAATCAGACCTCCACTGGTGCAGCTCCGCGGCGTCAAGAGACTCAAGATTAAAAGGGTGTCTCTACTCTGAGTTCGAAATTCAAAAGATTTAGGCTTCTAAACATCATACTGTGGGGCTAGCTTTTGTATACTAATACTCCATCTTTTATTCATAAAGTTGTTTGGAAATCTGTCGACCCAGATGAACCATGGGCATACTTTACCTCGTTTTGCTTCTTTTGGAAAGTTCTGGTGTGTCATATCCAATATTCTCTGGTCTTGGATTGGAAATTTCCAGAACCAAGGAGACATTTGAATTGTCTAGCACACTGAACTAGTGTCTATAATTTCGTAAGCATTTTATTTCTGTTGACCCCTGTAAAATTGCACAAAGGAGTTGATTGAAGGACCGGTCAGTGTTTGATGAATGAGTACCACCTCCGAAATTCGTCGGTGTCGAGTTTAGGCTTTGTGAATAACTGGCATTTTCTTTTCGGTTATTCCTTTTCTTTTGCGAGTGTTTTTTCCCAATTTTTTTTCGCAAAAAGATGCCGTGAGCATATATCAATTGAGGTATTTTTGTAGCAAATGATATCTGACATTGATTATTCTTCAATTCTGAGAAAAACATCGATTGACCCGTTCAATCTGAGAACGTGGGTTATTTGAGAAAAAGGGAGCAGCACTTGTCGATTATCAATGGGTTCTCTTACATAATATTGCACACTCCCACAGTATCGAAGTGTTTACAACAGCTACGTCGGACTCGGCTTTGTTTGAACTACTTCGCGCTTCACAAACAGAGACCAAGAAAAAAACAAAGCAATTCTGTATATATGTTCATCTAGAGCTTTTACCGACACATGGCAAACATTTTTGCCATGGACACTAAAAATAAATAAACAGAGTCAAGAAAGACAAATAACAATCTGACGGTTGCCCAATTGCGCTTATTGTACGTGAAAAACAAAAGCGTGCCATTAGGCTGATTGTTCTTAACTAAACTTGCCATAGTTGCTTTTATTCTAACAGAAAAGTTATCTACGCAGCTCAGTGATTTTACACGAAGAAAGATATTCGACTATGCTGATTTTTGATCGATGGAAAAATTAAAATTGAACCAAAGAAACCTTGTAAAGCAACTGATTTTGAACTGCATGCAAAAATGTAACAGATAATCATAAAAACATCAAATTAACTGCATGAATGAAATGTCAGCTCTTAATAAGGTGATGAAGCCCAAACATAGTTGTGTTGTTCTAGTTAAAGCAAAATTTAACACTTTAATTAGCTTTCAGTAAATTTTACTTTTAAAATTCCTGAGTTATTCAAGCACGCGGTTTAGAAAAAGGCTTTTCCAGCCTTCTACACGTCACTGGCCACGTTATCTTTCGAGAGGCGTGAAGTCATGAATATGTCGTAGCACACAATTAAAAATACGTTAAGAAACAACCGATTTCTTTGTTTTCAACCCCAGCAATTGAATTTAATTACCTGTACTCACTTCTAAAACTTCTCTTCAGTCTCGGAAAATGACTTGGTTTTATCACTCTTAGGGGGGAAAACTTGCTTCCTCTTGGTTAGCCTTGCTGACTGTACGAATGAACAGATCACGAATTCTGCTCGGCTTTTTTAGTACTTGGCATTAAAACTGACGTCAGAAGGCATACCTTGAATAATTCTGTCTGAGTGAGTACAAAAAGCGGGCAATTAAGGACTATTAATGTCTGAAAACTGCCGACATCATTTTCAAGTCCTGTCGAGTGGAGCACTCACTCACCGACTCAACAAAGCGTAAAAGAAACCGCTTCAATGCTCCGGCCGTAAGAATGTCAAAATTAATCTCTTTCTGCTTTGTGTAACTGTTTCTTACACTATTTTCCGCACAACTGAGATATCGGCATTTCTGTAATTGCACAGTTGTGGGATGCGATTTCTCCGGGCGAGGTCTACCGTAGTTGATAACCCAAGGTTTTCGCAGGGTCAGCTGTTTTGTTGAAAGAAGTGGTAAACGGAATTCTACTAACAAGTCGCGATAAGTAAATAAATCACTGCTCATTCATCATCTCAAAGCGAAGACCAACAGTGGTTCAAATTCTATTGTATGGCTCTTTATTTTAACTGAGCGAAATGAACGAACAAACATGTCTGTGATTTATCTCTTTACACCGACAGCTTTGTCCGTAATGTGCAGTTTGAAGCTCGGCTTACATATCTGTAATCGTAGATCTTCGTATTTTGTTAACTCTGAACGAAAGACCCACGAATTCCTATCTTTCAGATCTAAGACCTGACCTAATTTGAGAATTGAGCGTTTTGAAACAAATCATACGATGTTTGCGTCAAACAAAGCAAAAAACTCGCAGAGAACAAAGAATTTGATCACTAGACGAGAACCTACGTTAGTCTATTGTCTTGCCAACAGGTCTTCCTGTGGCTCGCACGCAAAATAGAAATCACAAGGTTATCAATAAAGTGATACATTCTCAAGAGATAGATAGGGAGAAATATCGAGACAACTGTAATCGAAAAATGACCTCTTTTAGCTTGGAGGCCAACACAACAGATTTAACGAATCATAGTCCCCTTGTAACAAGATTCATTTAAAAAAAAAAAAAAACGTTTGAGTTAACAACTCCAAGTTTTTTTTTGTTTTTTTTTTTTACTTACTAAATCAAGATTACAAAATCATGTGTTAATTATTTTTCCGGCGTTAAAAAAATTACTCTATCAAGGAGACAAACAACTCCCTCCCACGTCATTTCTGAACTAAACCCAAAGTAAACAAGAGTAAAATTACTTTTGGCTGTTTGTACTAGATTTTAAAACGCTAGTTATCAGAGGAAACTGAGAGAGCTTAACATGTCTTTGAAATCAGCATTAATCTCGTCGTCTACGCTTTCTTTCGTAAATATTTGTGGAGGGCTGAGGTTTTCGGCTGAGTGGCATACTCGAGTGTCGGCTCGACTTGAGAGTTTACGGAAGATTTCTAAACGACTGATACTTCATAAGTCGATTTATCTTTAAAGATTTTTCTAAACCAGTAATTCTAAACCACTACACTTACTATCAACAGCAGCTTTGTAACGGAAGAGGGAGGAATAGAACCTTGTTTGTTATTCACTTAAAGGCTGCGAAAGAAGAGGTGAAGGAATTGTGGGGGCGTGGTCAGTTGCTTTGTACTTTCTACTGTTGGCTCCTCTGGCGCTATGTTCAACTCGTTTGATACCTCTGTGCAAATTATCTCCTAGAGGTGCGTCTATCGAACAGAATTTACTGTTTACCACTGATAAGATATGTTGTGGTGACGCGATATGCAAGAAAAATTCCATATGCATGTGAGCACAGGCACGATTATTTTCAACACTTTGTATCAGTAAGCCCTCAAGCCGGAAAAAAAAAAAAGAATAAAAAAAAAATTAACCACTTTTCCGGTTTTTTGTCTGTTGCTACTGAACTTTGACCCGCTTGCGTAAGTAGCTCTGGAATAATGGAGAACCAAAATCACAAATTTCCCAATTAATAACGTGCTCTGCGTCTCCATTTTTTACGAATGATTTCAGAAGGCTCTTTACTCATGTTAGCCATTCGTCCACGTTGAAACAGCATCCTTTTTGCCTTTCAAACGTGACTTGAAAATTGAAGACTTTTGGGACATTGAAATGGAACTTGAACGAAAATGCCCTCGTCACTCTGACGGTGAGATCGATTATCATCAGCACAGGAAGCTAGCTGATGCCCGTAATCTTTTATTCCTACTTTCGCTCGAACCTGTCACATAGTAATATGTTAGACTTCTTCCTGCTATTCACAAGACAAAACATCTTAAGGAAACGGCGGAACTTTTGAAGGTAAACGGGAGAAGGTGTCTTCAACTTCCGAGCTTGTCTGTTTTAAGTAAGATGTTATCTATATCTTATAAGATCCTTGCTTTGTCGTGGCAATAATAATCCGGTACCCTTTATTTATTAATTTTTTTCCTTTTTAGGCGGAGTTTGGCATGTATAAGGAACACAACATAACGACTCAATGTGTTCAAGCAGGCTCTCTACGCTTTTCTGGTGAAAGTAATCTCCCTAACCTGCCTCCGTGCCTTGTCTCCTTTGCCGTATTCTTTAGCCAGTCACCCTCTACTGCTTCTTCAATTGTAAAGGAAAAAAACTATCTGATCATTGATGTTTAGTCACCACGTAACCCAGACGGAACAGACTTAGAGTATCTAACTTTATTTTCTTTCTGCAATCAGGTACATTTACTTGTGCATGTTTCTGTACCTTCCACATGATTTAAAAGTATTTGACAATTTTTTTTGCCAATTTTAACTTAACCTGCTTACTTAATGAAATGCGTCGTGCTATGGACCCCGCAGAGTTAAGTGGGATGACTGTGACCTGTCTGCCAGCCGAGATGTTATACTACAGAAAAAAGGCCACAATATCATATGCAAATAAGATATATGTTCAAATTAATAAAGATTATCTTGGTCACGTATGTTTGGGTGTATAGTGAAATGAATTGTGATTGATATATAATGACACGTACAAACAAGGCCATGAGTCAGTGAACAGAACAAAATTCTTGTAGCAACAGAACATGTAGTCAAGATTCTTCAGCTTGACTCTGTCGTAAAAAAAAAAAATTAAGTAGATTTATGCACAGCAAATAAAGTGTGGCTCGATCCCTGTCATGGAACAGTTTCAAACCAAGTGGATAACTAAAACTTATGTTTATTCAAGTTGTTCAGGAAGGGATTTAACAATTTTTCCCGTTCTTTTGCGATCGTCTTCTTTCTCCGTTTACAACAAAAAAAAACGTTTTCTTTTTCTGTCATGCTTCAATGTTTTTGTTCACCACAAATGATAATTTAAGTTTCTCTTTCTCTGCTAAAGTTGACTGAATTCTTGCGAAGAGCTTTTGAGTTAGATTAGTCATCGGAGCTGGCAAAGACGAAGGAAAACCTTAACGCAAAAACTACTGGTGCACGACTAAGATCGTTAAGACTCTTAAGCATTTCCGTCCTTCTTCCGTTTCAGCACTGAAAACCTCAGAAGCCAGTATTGTTAAAACTTCGGCAATCCTTGATTACCAAGAGAGGACTCAGTGCGACTCCAGACAGCCTACGCGCACGGATTGGAAACTAAATAGCTCAGAACACTTCAAAACACCCAAATTCATTTATTCCTTTTGATTTCATGTTAGGAAGTAGACCTTGGGGTATATATTGCGGTTTGAGAAGATGGAAGCTAAGTGAAGTGGCGGAAAAGACATGATAAATGAAGTAATCAGTATCAGAGCGGACTGTCAGCATAGAGCGCTTTCTTTTCTTCGCTGATTGGTCAAAGCGATTGCCCAGGGAGCGAGCGTAACTCTAGGTAATTAGTCAGATCAAGAACAGACTGAGCAAAAATATAAATCGGTGGATCTTTTTCTTCGATCGCAACACCCTAGTTACGTATAGAAGACAAAAAAGCTAGTTAAAATTTCCATTTTTTAAAAAAGGAAAATTAATTTTACGTAAAGTGCATAATATTTAATGACTCGGTAGCGTTGTTACAAAACAGATTATATTGTTAAGTTATTTTACTCCCGAAATTAATTGTGACGTAAGATGGCTGAACTTGGAGTTAATTTTGACAGTGAATTTTCTTCAAGAAACGTTTGGGTAGGGATTGCTTTGTGACTAGTAAGAACACTTGACGCGAAAATGGGAGATTCTAAAGTTAAAATCTAAATCATTCATCAAAAGGCATTAACTTCCAGAAAAGGCTTAGCCGCCAAAACCTCAAGCTCTTAAATGTTTAGCGACCTTTCATAGACCTTGTGGCAAACCGACATAGTTCTTGGTTGAACTCGCCAAAGTGACTCATCGGCATTGTAGGTTTCGCTATTGATGTTTTTGTTTTTCGCTTTTTTATGTGTTTTGACTTAAAACAGAGCGGCAAGGTGAGAGGTTCCCACACGCGGCTTTCGATGATGTAACAGGCGGCTGTGTCCCGAAGAAAGGCGTAAAGCGAAACCACCCAAACATGAGAGCGTACTCGCACGTTGAATAGACGACGACAAGAGGTCTTGAACGTATCCGTCTGACGGAGCAAGCTGGCAAAGAGTTTGAGGTTTCTTATCAATTTGTGTTTGAATAAAGTCAAGTGTAGGGTGAGACAGCTGAGGTTCTCCCGGCTTTGTGAGCTTTTGCATGTACATCTCTTGCATATTCTACATTTCAGCTCACTTAAAAGTGAACGATCACATAAAAAACACGACAATCTATCGCAACGATGGTTTTTATTCAGAAATTGTGTTATTTGCACACTCCGTATAATTATAAAAAATGCTATCGTTTGAGGTGGGAAGTCGTCCACACCGCTGTAAAAAAATAGTCCGCATATCTTCCATTTTGGCTCGTTCCCAATTTCAATAAATTAAATTTGTTTGCCGCCGATAATTAACTTAATGTCAGCAAAAGAGCGAAAAGTGTTTGTTGAATAATCTGAGAATCTAGTTGGTATTCAAAGTTGAGATTCTATATCTGTTTTTTCGGAATTTTTTTCAATTTTGAGCAAAACATGGCATTTCACATTTCATGGATATGGTACGATTTCAAAAGAACTAAAGAAATTAACCAGCTGGTGATCATAAATCTTAAACACAACGTTTATCAAGCTAGAGTACCATCTCCAATTGTCAAAGAAATAAAGAAATAAACCAGCTGGTGATCATAAATCTTAAACACAACATTTATCAAGCTAGAGTACCATCTCCAATTGTCACCACCGTAGCTCGAGGTGCGCTATTTGGCGCTCTATCCTGCACCATAACCTGAACGCTCCCAGACGGACTATTCCCTCTCAAGGAAGTGGAGCTATGTGCATGTTCTAGAGTTTGATGACTCCTTTGGAGCCGGAAGCGCCGCAGCTCCAGTTGGAAGCGATATTGCCTGTAAGATCGTTGAATTATGGTAGCAGCACGGATTTCCTGAATTCTTTTCAACGTTGTGCTTTCCGTCTGAGTTTTAGCACGCTTTGGAAAAGCGCTCACGAAATGATGTTCCATGCGGGACTTCATTAACGCGAACGCAACCGAGCCTTCTTCTTCAATTTCGCCGATAATTCGTCGCACCAAAGCCTGCATCACATCAAAACAGTGAATTCTGTCCCCTTGTTTGATGGGAATATTTAAGTGAATGCAAGCAAATTTGTTCGGCTGCGGTATTCTCAAGGGCTGTTCGAGACCGTCAACAAAGTCGGACAACTGCGAATAAAGAATGTATTGGGTTGCATTCGGGTCAAACCGCTCCCAGTGAGTATAAAACATTTCTAAATCATCATCCGTGATTCCGACTTCGTCCTGTTGATGAGCTTGGCTTAGATTCTCTAAAATAATGGCTATGTACATGTTGATAATGATTAGAAAAGTCGATAATATAAAGGTGAAGAAATAAAGTATTGCTAGCCATGGTATTCCACAGTTTCCATTTGGTTGCCCTAGATAATTTTCATCGCAGTCTGGAGGTTTTATTAACAGCGGTTCTAATACATCGTTCCAACCAGCAGATGTGGAAAGACGGAACAACAGTAACATACTACTGCCAAAAGTCTCGAAATTCACTAATTCGTCGAGTGCGCCTGTCTTTTTTACATAACCAAACGATGACATTCCGATGATGGCGTAAATAAACATAACAAGGAAGAGGAGGGCTCCGATGTTGAACAGAGCAGGTAGAGAGATCACCAAAGCAAAAAGAAGCCGGCGAATACCACGTGCGCCTTTGTAAAAACGTAGCAGCCGTCCAATTCTGAAGACACGTGCCACGCGGAATAAACTGGGGGTGACTATGAAGCTGTAGTCAAGATATTCCACGATAATGCCTGAAACGAAAAGAATAAGAAAATCAATACCTGTACATGCATATGAACTTACTGAGTGGTTGGGCAAAATAAAGGGGTCTCTGATGCCCGCAACATCAGAGGCAAGAAACCAATCAGATTGTGTAATGCGAAAACTGCTTTCGGCACATGATGTCGCAATATAAAAACCAAGAGATTATAATATATTGCACAAACACAACAGGAGAACATCGTTTGTTTTGCTCGAAGAAATCAGTTCGGTAGTGAAGCGAATCAGTTCTCTTCAGGCAAACTTGATACCCAGTTGCTTACTCAACTTTGACCGAGTTGTTCGTTCCATCAAGCACTCACTTAGCGCTCTCTTCATGTCGTGTCTAGGCTTTCGATTTCCAGGGTAAAGCTTCTTTCAAATCTTAAACAAACTACGCGCACGAAATGCATGATGTTGCCCACTCTTAGGAAAGGTTCACTAAATGAAAAGATCACCACCTCACCGCGTATTGTGTGTGCGGTCTTAGATTTTCAAAGATAACTGTCTCGAAGAATCTAGAAACACGATTTTTTTCCCTTAATTAAATATCAAAAGAACTGAGACTCTGAAAAACACAAAAAGCAACATCATAAAGTAAACCGGCCACACGTTTTAGAGAAAGTTCCTAATCTAACTCTAGAGGTGATTTTTTCAATATTGTTTCACGGAGGGACTCTTTGTCTTTTTTATTTTTGAAGGGTTAGCAGTTTAGGAGCGCACACCTTCTTGTCATGGTTCGGATTCTTTAAAAACGCAGTTTCCTCGGTTTTCGTAAAATTAGCGAAGTACACATCTGCGGCTTTTTAGGGATTTTGCTTTCGTAATGCGACCGAATTTCAGCCAAGAAAAAAACGTTCGTCGCGCGACTAATTATCAGAATATATGTAAAAAAATTAGATAGATTCAATCGTAATTTAGAGTCCTCGACTTGGTTGCTTAGCTTCTGTTTCCACGTGGGATTGGAATTTGAGTGCGGTTTATGTGGTGGAATTAACTCTAATTAAAAATACCGCCCTTAATTTCAGAAAAAGGAGTCTTTAAATTGAGACCTTAAATATACGGGAAAGGCACAACAGTATAAACAGAAAACGAATATTTAGACAACGGAGGGAACAGAACTAAATATTGTTGAAGTACAAAAGTCGTTAAGAAAGATTTTTAAAACTTGCCACATAGCACCACGGTACCAAGTCTAATATCAAATTCGCCTGAAGCGAATTCCACCAACAGAAATAAAAATATATAGACTTCCGTTCGTTTGAAGTGCCGGAAGACAAAACTAAAGGAAAACCAATTTGACGGTGTACAAATATCGTGCATAAAGGCGAAAGTAAAGAGCTGTATAATGCTTCCCGCAATGACAATATCTCAGCTCACACATAATAACAACACGAATATGTAAAACCCAGTAAATATTTTCACGCCCATTGAAATATATTCCAAAAAAAAAAAATAAGAGCCATAACATTTTATTTTCCAGTTACAACATGCAAGTGAAAGTAATACCATGAGAGCTATAAAAGGGTAGTTAAGTTTCTCAAAGATTTTTTTCCTTCCGAACTACTCGGAAAATACTTATGGAGTACCTACCCCACAGGTTTGATATATATAAAGTCGTATCAGTGAATACAAGATCATTGATTCACAAAAGAAAAATGACAATAAAAAGGCGTTTCATCGAACGATTACAAAAGCGTTTCAGCTAATTCTTGCAAATGTTCACATTAAAAAATTGCCCCCTAGGAACTTTTGGCATTCTATATTGCTTGACTAAAACGTTTCGATAGACAAACGGATATACATGCTGGAAGATTCTCTTACGTAAGCTTACTGCAATCCCGCTGAAATTTATCCTTTTAAGCTTGCCGCCATCAATTACAATTAATTATTATGAACCACCAGCCAGATCTTATGTATGGGTCAAAAAGAAATCAATGGTCAACCACAAAACTTGCTTATCCTTCACTGGTGTCATAAAAAACTAAGAATTGACAGCGTAAGCTTATTATGAGATGTTGAGATGATTGTCTTCGCCAAAGAAACATTTTTAGACAGGACTTAAATGACCGGCAAACGCCTTCACACTCTCTTTCACTCTTTTTTTTCTTTGGCGAATACAATCATCTCCCCCCAATTTAATGTTTCATGGTGTTTGTAACTTGAAATGTTCACTAACTTCAGGCAACTTTGTTTGGGGAAATGGAGGAACTTTCAAGCAATTTATCAGAGATAAAGAACAAGATTTCAGTTTGTTATGTCCACTTTAAAAATAACAATAACTTAGTTTGTTTCTGGCAAACCAGAGGAGTTAAACGAAGTCTATAAAAACTCGAGTGCAACTTTTCTCACCAGTTTCGCCTCTATGCGAAAGAAGATAAGTCAAGCCAAGATTTAAACGTGTGTTATTATAACTCTGGCAGGCTCCTTACCTATAATAGACAGTATCACAATGGTGAAATCGAAGATGTTCCATGGCTGTGTAAAGTAATGAAGACGAAGAGCAACGATCCTGATCACAGCTTCCAGAAGAAATATGGCGGTAAAGACGAGATTTATAACATGTGAGGACCCGAGAAAAATCAGGATCACAGTTAAGGAAAATATAAAAACCTTCTAAACAATGATGTACTCTTAACTTTTCTGATTCCATGACGCAACTTTTAAAAATAGTTATATTTAGGATTTCATTGTGATCATTAAGATCTAAAAAAGATCAACACCGTGTCTGTTATCAGTTCATGTTGAGCTAAAAAAAATGATCATTCTCCGAGGCAAGTTCGTTGTGTTTTCATTCATTTGTTTCAAGTAATTTCTAATTAATTGTCTAGTCTTACAGTGCGCTCCTTGGAGTATACCCTTCCTATTTCACTGTAGCATGCTCCCGTGTCAGTCAAACCGCCAACCTTACGTAGCACACCGTTTTCTTGCAAAAATTGTCTTTAATGACGATTTATCAACTTGACTGTTCAACATCTTTTTCAGAGCTCATAACTGTAAAAAGGATATTCAGTGTGAATTGGACTTCTTCACTCTGACCATAATGTTGAATCATCATAACCAGCATGTTGAGACAGATCATCGCCATTATCGCGGTTTCAAACCTTGAGCTGTGAATCATATCGAACACTTTGGCCTGCCATCTCACCTGCAATAACAAGACAATTCACTAACCCTCACTCTTGCGTCTGTATGCGTCAATAGGTATATTTTGTGGAGTCTTCTGTTGAACGACTCGCATCAAAACAGAACATTTGTTATAGGTCCAAGCTCTAAATTGTGCTGCCGTTAAATAACAAGGTTTTTGTGGTGAAGCTTGAGAAGCTACAAATTTTCGGCGAAGGCTTTACAATCGTGAACGAGTAAATACCTCTAGTAGGTGAAGCGTTAACCTGCCCGTTTACTTCTCGATTCTGATTTTCAATTTTGATAAAAGATCGGTTTTTCTAGAAAATCACGTGTGCAAAGCGATACGAGGCTTATCCGACGATTCCTAACTAGAGTACGCAATCATAAAACACAGATTTCTTATTCTACTTTTGGCCAGACCTATGCCACGAC
Organism: Pocillopora verrucosa; assembly: GCF_036669915.1. NCBI lineage: Eukaryota > Metazoa > Cnidaria > Anthozoa > Scleractinia > Pocilloporidae > Pocillopora > Pocillopora verrucosa. The sequence continues at coordinate 30,339,688 of NC_089315.1, read as the reverse complement.
CTCAAACAAGTTTACATGAAGTACTGACCCCGGGTCTACTGATCATTTTCTTCGGTTTCTTGTTCGCAGCTTTCTTCAGAGTGTTGAACCACGCCTTCTGGGACGGCGTCAGAAAGATGTCAAGCGCTCCGCTGTCTTCATACTTTAGAAGAAACAAATTCATGGAATTATTAAAAAAAAAGTTTCTAGAATAAATCCGTGACTTTTCTCTTCATCGTCACTAGAGCTGAATCGATGAATAGAACAGAGCTAGAATTTGGAGTAAGTAAACAAAACTGATGCGTTTTTTAAATTCGCCACACGAGATTCCCTGTTCCAGCATAAGTGACTATGGAATAGTATTTATGTCAAAGCTAACCATTGACCAAACAATGCCATAAAAAGTTGCAAGAAGTCGCTTTGCTTCCTTAATTTTCACACTGTTGAGCGTTTGTTAAGCATAGTTTCTACACTTCACAAATACAGCAAAATAGAACAGGAGCACCATCATACATAGAATCAGGAATCAGAAGAGCGATGGTAAAGCTTTAATTTTTACCTGTTTTTTCAGTCGATTGAAGTTGTCGATTATAACTCCGATGAAAAGATTCAAGGTAAAGAAAGAACCGACGATTATAAACACAACGAAGTATAAATAAGGAATGAAACGGTGCTGGCTTTCCGGCTGCTGTCCAACCTAAAAAGGAAGGAGAAGAAAACTTTTCTTTAACTTTAATTTGTAGAAATATCATAAAACAAAACGGTTGACGGAGATTTTTTGAGATCTAAATCATACCATCGTGTTGCAATACAGCCAATTAAAAAAAAACTTAAAAATCACATCGACTTCTTAAAAACTGGAAGGCAGGTGACGCAATGTTTTTCCCCCGGATAGAACGCTTGCATGACAAGATCAAACAACGTTTGCGACGGAAGTCTGAGCCAGCTCACGAACCGAAGGGAAACGCTTGAAGCCAAGGAGCGTAGAAAACATTCCTACCTCTCTAGCGTCTACTGCGTCTCTCATGATCTCCATCCAACCTTCAAATGTCGCCTGTACAAACACAATGACTTAGTGTCAAGTCTTGGTTAAATATTTGATGGGAAGGAACGGGAGGGTGGAGGCGAACCTCATGATAATTTTCCCAGAGAAACTTACTGTCTTTGTTATTATAAATCGACACAACGGACAGTGACTTCCTGCGGAGCGTCAGATCTTGATTCGAAATTTAGATTAAACACATTATGGAGTAGCAAATGGTTTCATGTGAGTTTGTTATTCCGTTCGGAAAGCTTTGAGCACCTCTAAAATACCAAATTGAAGGGACAGTGATGTTTTTAATTTTTTTCATGCGCACAAGAGAAAGAGAAGCAGAGGTTGTAACAGAACAATATGTTGAATGTTTGGGGTGTTTTGAAGTGTTTAAATGTATTCGAACTAACTATACGAACTCACCACTTGAAAAAGAGCTATGAAGCCATTCGCAGCGTTGTCAAAATTGATATTCGAATTTACCCAACGAAGTTTAAGCCTATCACAATCCGTTTTATTCTGCACAATGCTGATAGGTAGCCTTTCCCCGTTGCTGTCGATGCATTTGTAAAAACGCCCTCCGAAAAACTGTACACCAACAATGCTGAAGATCAGCCAGAACACCATGCACACCAGTAGAACATTGCCAATTCCAGGGATTGCAAACAGCAGAGAATTCACCACAACCTTTGTAAAAAATAGTCAAATGGATTTCAATCAAAACAGGATCAATTTACAATTAATTTTCATGGATTTGATTATCATCAATGGCTGAAGCCCATTACCTTCATACCCTCCCAGCGGGAAATGGCTCTCAAAGGTCTGAGGGCCCGCAATGTACGCAGGGAACGAAATGCCGCCAGGCTACTGTCACCATCTGTAGTTTGATTCGCTACAACGGTGAGTGACATCTGTGAACAAATGATTGACATGTATGTTGTTATTATTAGGTTATTATTCTCACTATATAGGTAAGGCAGTTTTAATTTCTGACAAGATGACTGACAGATCAACTGAATGAATGATTGACTCCCTGACCAACAAACGGACTGATTGACAGATTGACTGGGCGCTAAATAACAGACCGACTCTCTCACTTACTAACTCGTTAATGAAATGAATGAATAAGTGACTGAGTGATAAGCTGTTTGAATGACAAACTGACTAGCTAAAGAATTGACTGACTGATTGACTGATTTAATAATTGAATGAAAGCCATTGGCTCATCATTATCATGAGTAATCAAATGCCAAGAAACTACAGTTTTGTTTAGTCCAACTTTTTGTTATTATATAACATTAGATCAAGTTTTATCCATTGAGACCAGAAAGTGAGAAGAAAGATATATCTATTCATACATCTAAGGGATTTTCTTTGACACAAAGCCGTTTTTAAACTATTTCTTACGTTTTTTAAACTTTAGTTTCTCAAGTTAGTAGCCATAGCTAGGAAATTACCAACTCTCTTTCAATTCAACATTTATCCAATAGTTTACACATTTTATTTTTTTTTAAAAAAAGTTTAAAACGTTTTCGAACTTCAAGTTTCGGACATATGAGATAAGCTACGTTAGAAGAAAAAGTTATTATTAAGAAACATTAATTGATGATTATCGATTTTATATTCTTACAGAGTTTAGTTCTTCAATAGATTCAACAGCCGTGAGAATGGATATCTGAAAAAAATCAATATAATTGAAGTAAAGCTGTCAATTAGGGAGAATGATAAATAAGAAAAAAAAAAGAACTAAAGATCTATCCCGTAAATATATATTTTCTCTGCAAAGTTAATCTTCAACTCATGCATTCCACGATAAAAGTGTTTGCAGATTTGAAGAAAAAAATTAATAATATGAATCTCAAAGAAGTCTCTTTTATAATATTTACTCTTTGAATATCCATAAATGAAATGTTCATTTTACAATTAAGTTGATCAAACGTATAGAATTTTAACTTACAGCGACAATGACCACATCTAAACAATTCCAGGCATTCTTGAAGTAAGTCACTAAGCCTAAGCCGATTGTCTTCATGATAAATTCCAAAGTGAAAACCACTGCAAAAACGATGTTTAAATAATCCAAAACTTTTTTCAGTGTTGGTTTCTTGTCCAAGTGAATGTCCTCAAAAATCTGAAAAGAAAATTTTTGACTGAGGAAGGCAATCTTTAAACATGGCTAAGAAATATGAAGTAAGTAGGTTTCGCAAAACAGCAACTACAACTTCTGGATATTGAGATTATTTTAAACTAGTTAAAGTATTTCATCCTTCGACTGCAGAGTTTTGAACACTCAGTAATGTTTCTTTATCAAAGATGTGGCTTGGAACAAATGATGGAAAGTACATAGGCTATGCAGTTAATTGAACAAATTAACGACAACAAGAACATAATTCTCCCGATTGGTTCAAACCAAATGACACGAATTTCCTTTGCTTTGTCTGTATTAAACGGCTAAAGACTGTTTGCAAATCAAAAATGTTTCAATGCATGAGTAAAATTGAGGAGCGTATGAGAGGGCAAAGTGTAGCAACCTCTTTCTTTCTTTAGAATATCAGCGCCATATCACTGAACTTCCGAAAAATGCCCCTAAGAAGTCTCCAATTCGAAAAATCCTTCTCTAAGACCTTTTTATATTCCCCATAAGATCTCAAGCCTCTTCTCTCAGCACCTTACCAGTGTTACGCTACTAGCCACGATGATCACGAGAATGGCCCATTCGAAGTACCGATGTTCGACAAATTTTTTGATCCTATGACGCACGTTTCTCCACAAACGATAACCGCTGGATCGTTTCCACATGGCGATGCAGTTGCAAGTGCAGCGTTTCGTGCAACATGGACAGCATTCTTGCACCTCCGTCATGGCGGGATCAGCTGGCTGGTCAATCTGGGTACTTTCTCGCGGGCTGGATATGGCTGCTGACGAACGAGCTAAGCTTAGTACTGTGCTCGAAGTTATGGAGTCCTTGTTTGCTGCTTCGATTGCAATGGAAAGCTGCAGACGAAAAGATAACAAAGATTGGTTGGATTCGAGAAGGTCTCTGCGTTTTATGGTATATACTCGCCTCCCAGCACCTGATGATCACGCAGATTTGTTTGTCTAATCGCGGGTTAACCACCGCTATTGTTTTAACACTATACGAATCAAATCAAGGAGCGAGTTGCGTCAAATCTAAATGAGACAAACCATCGACGAACGGAGAGAGTATATCGTGAATCTTGTAAAGTTCAAGGGGAACTAGCATAATCGAAAAAGAAATAGAAATTTACTGTAACAGAGTCAAAGTAAACAGAGTTCCAAGTTGTCTTTCAGTAGCATGTTGGTAGATTAAATAGAAGATTCGGGTTAGGCTCTGAGCTTCTGCATTTATTTTTTATTCCAAGCTTTCGCCGATCCACGGCATAGTCAGGGTCGATTTAAGTAAGTAACAGTGAGTAACACAACCATATTTCTAAATGGTAACTTCATACTATGCCTGTGGCACTAACTGCTAAAAAGTATAGAATCCAGTGGCACTATGAACACGACTTTCCAATTGATACTTTTCGATCATGAACTTGAGGTGTGCTACCGCTGAGCCACAGGATCCTCGGAATAATTTGACCATCTAATTCAACTCATTTAACCTAACAACTCATAATTAAAAGCCTGGTTATTCATGCAGTGCGTAACACAACCATACTTCGGAAAGATATTTTCATAGTATGCCTGCGACACTCACTGCTAGAAAAAAGAACCATGACCCAGCTGAATCATGAAAAAAGTGTAATAGCCACACCAGACTATTTCATAAATATCCTTTTAAACTCTTACTGGTTTTGACGGATTTTCCGTTTCATTTTTCTTTGTTTAGCCTGTTTGTTTTTAATAATCATCGTTGTTACTATTGTTTCTTCAGTAAGTAACACAACCATACTTCTAAAAGGAAATTTTCATGGTATGCCTGTGACACTTACTGAATGAAACATCAAGTCCAATGTTTTAGGAACTGAGCGCTGCGTTTATAAGACATCACACTGAGCTATCTCGCTGATATGATGGGTCTTTTCAAACACTTACCCGTTTGACAGTGTCTCTGTTGAGTTTTCCTTTCTTCTGAAAAGCTGTTACTGCATTCATCAGCGCAGGAGTACCATTAAGAACGTCTGTGACAAGGTAAAGGTGAAAGAAATCACTTGCTAACCCTGTCACAAAATGATGTTTCAGCAGGTGAACATATTTCTTAAAGATGATTTACCTCCGCTCTCCGAGTTTCCCTCTGGTTTTGGTCCATCCTCGCTAAGGGCCTGGGAACCAAGTGAAGGTTTGACCTGCGCTTTCCGCTGGATCACACTATTTAGGCGCAGAACTCTGCTGAGTCGCTGGACCCCTTGAAAAAACCTGCTCGGTTTAGACTCCCCCTTTTTATTTGCGTCATCTTTGAGGGACTCGCGAGCAAAGGCATTAAGCAGCAGTGCAAGAAATAAGTTTAAAACCTGCAAAGCGAATTTCAAAATTAGAAAACGTTGTTTCTTTGAACATAACCATATACATGCTTACTCAAAATAAGCAAGTAGTGAATCTCTCGTACGACTCACCAAAAAATTTCCGATGACTAAAGCTGTCAGAAAGAACAGGAAGGACACGGGGCTCGTCGCCCGCATACTATCATACAGCGGTTCTATCCATTCTCCACAAAGTACTCTGAATATCATCATGCAAGCGTGACCAAAATCGTTGAAATTCCAGCGCGGAATATCGCCGCCGAATTTCTCTTCTGTGTAGACGCTGCATAAGAGAAAAACACTCACATTATGTCCAGTTCATTTCATGTCAAAAAGTCCATTCAGGAAAATTTCTTTTCCACATTACCTTCCAAATAGCTGCATTCCGACAACTGCTAACATGTACACAATGATCCCCAACACCAAGGTGAGGTTACCAAGCTGACCAATGCTACTGGCGATTGTTCTTAGTAACATGTTCATTGTCTCCCAGGACTGAGCAAGTTTAAAAACACGCAGCTAAAAAAGACAGAAATGTTTAGGTCAAAGGAAGAAAACTTTTACTGGCAGATTTTGATTCCTCCACAAGTATTCTTATATGTTTCAATACGACAAACTAGATGTCCAAGCTTGAAATCTAAACAAACCTTGCTAGTTTTTGATGAGAATCATTAGCAAATAGTTCGTTCTTAAATAAATTTCAGACTCGAGATAAACATAACTCGTTTTTTTAAATGAATGACCATTCTTTATTTGAGGTCCATAATTTAACTGAAAATATTGATCTCGCCTCCACGACGTCCATCAGTCATATTGGATGTTACATCGAGAAAGCACCGTATAATAAATTAAAACTCACAGTTTACAAATGTTTGAGTATTCGCTGAAAAGCAAGGATGAGCTTGAGAAGCTAAAAAAGGCTAAAAAGGCTTCTAAGAATTACTTACAAGTCTGAAAGTCCTAAGAACACTTAGTCCTGCTCCTTTGCCGTCAACAGCGAGCTCTAGAATAAGGTCCACAACGCTTATTACCACAATGAAACCGTCAAATATATTCCAACGACTTTTCACGTAACCTCGTGGACCTAAAGAAATCAGCTTCAAGACCATCTCCAAGACGAATACAAACGTGAAAACCTAAGGTTAAAAAGATTCATACCTTTAGAAAACTGCAGTACGATTCTCGCCGTGAACAACTGAACTTTTTGCTATAACTTTGGCTGCTTTCCCAGCGTTTTTGTAAAAATGAATTAAACAGGAGCTCTACTGACAGAATTCAATTTTTCAAGCTCATTCCTAGAAATTAACAGGGGTAGTGGATCGTAAGGAGAGGGGTAGGGTAGGGGATTCATCGCACACCAAGCCAAACGTACCTTCTGACTCAATTTCCAAAAATGATCTTGACTTTGTCCGATACGTTCTTGATCGAATTAAAAATGAACTTGTTCCAAAAAAAAAGTCCCACATCATTGTTTTTGACCACTCATACTCCTGATTAAACGATTTGTGAGAAGATAAAGGCATTGGATATTTTGGAAAACCAATTTAATGCTACACTAGTGACACTTCCCGCATCGAGACAAGCTACAGTCCCTTTGCCTTCCTCCTTTTCTCCTGAAAAAGTTGTTTCGTAAAAAAATAACTGGACAAGTTCAACTATACCTACCATATTCCCAACAGCCAGAGCTACTCTAAAGTTCTCGTTCATTCCATGATATTCCAAAGATAAAAACAAAGTATTTACAAGTATACAAAATGTAATGAACATATCAAACAAGGGATCCATCGTCAGCTTAGAAATATGTCTTTGAATCTTTTTCCGTCTTGACAACTCTTCTTTCCTGTGTTTAGTGTCCTTTTTCTGGGGTTCCAAACTCGTTGAAGACCGGGGACTCACTGTGGGTGATGACGCCGTGGATATTCCGGGTAATTTAACTTTTTTCATTCCGTTACAATCATCTCCATTCGCGGAATGATTGTCATTGTCTAATGTTTCATTTTCGCTAATGCTACTCAAAGTTGTCGTCCATGATGGCTTTACTTCTAAAAATCTACTGTTTGAAATTTCACTAGCTTCTGAATTTGAATTGTTTGGTGAAGACGAAAGTTGTTTGGATCGAGTAGCAATTGAGTTAGCAGGTGGTAATCGTATCTGTGTGTCTTCCTTGTTCGACGTTTTCACAACGGGAAAATTTTCATTTTTATCCGTGACAGATGTATGTTCTGGCGTTACACTCTTCATTTCCGTCGCACGTGACCCACATGGTGAGTAACGCAAACTTGTGTGACTTCCATCAAGTTCACTAGCGTTATTGACTACCCTAGTCTCGTGCGATTTTGATCCAGTGCAACTCTTAAAACAAGGAGCACAAAGAGAGAGCTTGCATTTTGTTACCAGGGTTTCTGGTTTTGACTTTCCGCTCTCGGTCAGGAGTTTTGGCACAGCTCGCCCGTGAAACGAATAAGAGGAGACAACGGCTTTAAGCTCTTCGTAGTTTTTGTCCTGCAGCAAAAGATTAATAATGGTTATCAATGGTAAAACGCTAGGAACTGGAATCTGATTCTGAGAATAATAGAAAACCCACTTGGCCTGATGAATGCGTAAAAGAAAACTGGTTACACTCTCAAAACGGTATATCATAATTTTTTGTAGCAGCATTCAAAACACTGGACAACGTAGGGCCACCGGAACATATCATGACTGCACGTCATCCAGTTCTAATCCCTTGACGGCCCGTTCCGCTGGGCAAGGGTAATGGAGGCGATGGAGGCGCTGTGACTGATACTGCACAGAGTTTGTTTGATGTACAGTGGGGGTAAGGGTGCGTAGTGAGTTGATCATTACATAACATCTTACCCTTTCTTGCATAGATACAACTTCTTGTTGATATGAGACGGCCACCACGGCAAGGACCAGATTGATGAGATAAAACGAACCAAAGAAAACCACGAACATGAAATAAAAGACATACCATGAACCCATGGAGGCGAGGACCTGTCATTGGAACAAATGAAAAATTAACAATAAAATAATCGAATGGAAAATTTAAAAAAGAGCGCTTCTGAATTACATGGTTGTTTTAAATCTAGAAAGTTAAGTAATCAAACTGTCCAATCAAACTGCCAATCTATATAAAGTTTAAGGCAATAGGAACAAGTAAAACCCATTTGAAATACATACAACGTTAAGTTGCGTAAATATGCGAGATACAAGTCGCAAATGGTTTTTAGCTTTGCACCTGATTGGTCAAGAAGGGAACAATTTTTCTTGACCAATCGCCAAGTAATGTGAGGTAGGTGATACCCCCTAAATACTTTTTAGTCTTGAAAGGAGGCACATCTAAAAAAACAAGTTTCTTGACTTGTAACAAGATCATGCAGCCTCTAACATTCTTTAATCACTCAGTAGCTTTAGGGTATCGTTTCTTCTCCTAGCTGAAAGCTTAATCTTTCGCAAATAGACCCCAATACTGTTATCAAGTTTTCCATGAAAATTTACAATTACCCATCCACTCTTTTGGGTATTCAGGTAAAGTACCTTTCCTGCCAGCAAAAATATTGATAAGATATCGTGACTACCTAGAAGATGTTATAAAATCAAACCAGTTGATATTCTCTTGTATCACACTGTGTACTCACATAATTGAAGACATTTTCCCAAAAGTCCATGGTAATAAGTTGAAAAGCAGTTACCAAAGACCAGGCAAAGTTATCAAAGTTAGTGTAACCATAGTTAGGATTGTCACCAACAGACAAGCATGTATAGTTAGCCGGACAGTGACTGAAATGATACCAAAACAAAACAGTACAGAATTAAAAAATTGTATCGTCAAGTTGCTTTAACGTCAAAATGTAGCTCTAAGATTAAGTCGTGATGCACTAACCGTGAGCCTAAGCCAACCATGATTACAACACGATTGAATTTAAACTTGTATTGCTGAGGAACAAACTAGCGAAGTTAACGTTGCTGGCAAATCTGTGCTATTTGAATTTTTTTAAAATTAATTCGAGTCGAGCTGACATAAAGTCACAAGCGCCCAAGCCACCATTGGGTGTTACTAGGATGAACAAAACGAGTTCTTCATTTTACCCAGCAGTTGATGCATTTCCACAAACCATCGGCCCATCGATGCTACTTTTGAACCAAACACCTGTGGAAATAAATTTGAGGTTTTCTTAGCATGTAATCTATCGATTCACAAGTATTGGACGACGTAGGGCCGGGTCAATGGGTAGCAGTGTGCGGCCTTCATCAGACTTCAGCCACCGTCAAAAATTACTCAAATAAAGTTGACCCCTTTTCTGTGCCTACATGCGCCTACTATCTGCAAAATACTTTAAAATGGCTTTTTTGTTTGGTGAAATGGAAACTCAGGCTAAAGAGCAAGCTCATTTGCTGAAGAAAATTGTCAATTCTTCCAAGAAAAGGAATCTCCTATTTGAAATGAACAGCTCATATTTGATCATTGCGTTATAGTAAATGCGGTCTCCAAGTTTATCAATAAAGGTCACCTGGTCTCATGACCTTTCTTCACCTAAAAACAAAACTAAATCAAAGAATTGTCATGATTGGAAAGTGTCACTTACTTTCATTGGCTATGTACCTATTGTAACCAACAGAACCTAATGACGGGGGGTCGTTCACACACTTGTTTCTCAGCTGACCAACAAAAAGTTGCATCCCAACCAAGGCAAATATGCACAGGAAAAACAAGGTTAGAATTAACACGTCAGATAACATGGTCATCGACTTGAGAAGAGCGTTCACCATTGTCTTTAATCCTGTCAAAGAAAAACAATTCGTTCAAGATTAATCCAAAACAGCTTTGATTTTCTTTAAAGGGAGAACCTTTCAACTTCCTTCAGCAAGACATTAGATGCTTGGAGCCCACGCTGTCTTGAAGTTGAAACTTAGGATCCATTTAACATTAATAAAGAAAACTCGCATAAAGTATATCGTCTGCCTCACCTTCTACCGTCGAAATGGTTCTAAGAGCTCGAAGAACTCGAAATGTTCTAATGCCGGACAAATTGTAGACATTTGGTAAAAGGGTGATGTAACTGATAAGGAGAAAAGAAAAGAAAAGAATAAACTTGTAAACCATTGGCTCTCCAAGAAACGACTTCATCTTTATAAGTGAGCAGCATTTGACCCTCTGACCTCTACGAGTGACCAACATCTAATTTCTCCTTACAATATCATCAAGTAAACGAGAAGAAAGGAAATGATCACCAACTGGAGCAGCTCTTAATTTTGATACCAATTCTCTTTGTCAGGACCTTAAAAAATTTATAAAGAACGGCAAGAAGAATATGCTTATTGATGTTAGGGTGACGAGGGTAAAGAAATTACACGAAAAGCCTCTTCATTAGATAGGAGGGAGGTGCAAACGGTGTCACAAGACTTTAGGTCATAAATGTATTTAATTAATAAACCTATGTTGTTAAAAACTACATAATGTGGTACTTACCCCAAAATAACAACAACGAAATCTAACCAGTTCCATGGGTCTCTAAGATAGGCAAATTTGTGCATGCAAAATCCTTTAGCGATGATTTTAAGAATCATTTCAACGGTGTATATGGCAGCAAATACATACCTAGAAAAGAGAAAACATAGATTGATATAGATGAAAATGATACTAAGGGACAGTTCACTAAAAGCAGATCTAAAGGGTAATATTTAAGTTAGTTATTTCCAAATGACATTTATACTAATGGATGTTTCGAGCGAAAGGCTCTGAGCAGGGCTAATCTAGGGTCGATTAAAAAAAAATCAGTATCCGATTACACATTCAGTTTTTCGCGTGACACCATGTGATACTTAGACAAAAACGTTTGTTGAACACTTACTCTGGTTCCTCTGGAGCATTCTTTATGGCGAGAAAAATACAATTTATTATTATGGTTAGAAGTATAAACAATTCAAAAAATCTATAGTAATGTTAAGGAGATTAAATGTGTTTAACCCATTGTCGAAACCTAAAGGATTGCGCCATACCCCAAAATTCTATACTGAATTATATCAATTATGCATTACTACTGAGGTTTCATGCACGATAAAATAGTTTAACGCAGGTGGAAATAACATTTTACGAGTTTATTTACATTGTAAAGAATCCAATCGTGCTGCTTAATATCAATATACAACAACACGTTTAATGCAATTAAAAAAATTTCACCCAAAAAGCAACATTGATATGCCATAGTCTTCACCCCAGCCATTACAGAGTATGCACAAAAGTTTTATATTTATCGTGTCCAGAGATTCCTAAGGGAAAGGATAGTTGTCTTCATGAGATTTTACAATGAACCCCGCCATTTGAGATTAACTCGGTAAATTAATGAAGTCTTAGAATTGGTTCACCGCAGACGGCTGTTGGTGTGATCTTCGCAAAAATCATTATAGGTGTCAAAATTTCTTTTTAATTGCTCCGAATTGCTCATTGAGAAAGTAAGAGATGGAAAAAGGGGGCGAAAACCTTATGAAGTCACATATAAGTGGCCAGGCTGCTACGCAAGATTCAAAATGGCGGCGTCCGCAAGGAGAGTCTTAACCTCATTTGCAGATGATTTTCGGAGGGTTAGGAACTTTTATGAATCTCAAAAAGCAGCCAGTGGCACAGTCCAACACTGTGGACTTCTAAATAGTGGAGATAGAAGTCATGGTTTCGAGAATATGTTCCATTTAAAAAGGATACTGATTCGTAACGAGAATAATTATCGCTTTCCTCACTGCATTCAACGGTCCAAATAGATAAAGTGATTTCTCTTTGCTAAACCTAAACACGTATTGTCTTCCTAGTCGGGTAGCAATTATCACAAACGTCTGAAAAAGAAAAAATTAAAATGAGTTCAAACATGTTTATAGCAATAACAACGGCAAAAATGAGCCCTTACATTATTGCTATTTGCTATTAACCTAAAATGAACTGCAAAGCTAAATAGCAAAGCATATCTTGATCTAGTCTTTAAGTGAACGACAAGATATTAATTTTTTTCGTTTGCAGAAAACATTACTCTACTGTCGTTGCTTTTCACAAATTACTTGATTGGTATCGGAAGTAGAGATTCCTTCGGGTTTCATGAAAAGGTCGTTTAAGAAGAAATCCTGTGTGATATAAGTAAAGGTGATCTAAGTGAATCATCCGTAATGTCTGTCACAATTTAGATTCTTCTTGCAAAGGTTTAAAACAACTAAGCAGACAAATTTTTAATGCGACGAATGAAATTTACGTCGACGCTTTAACTAACTTTGGCGTCTTTGGCGCATGCTGTGACGTACATGAGTCAAACTTAGTCATCCGTCTTTTAACTAGGTTTGACTGTTACACTCTAAAAGCCTACGTTCATCGAATGCTCACCAAAAGGAAAATTTAACAGTGTTGTTTAGCTCTGACGTATTTTTGAGAGGCAGTCGTTCATTAGCCACACTCACCATATTCTTATTAATAAACCCTGCGCTGGTTTCCCATGCCATCGTTGTGCATTGTTGTATCGTGTGCATTGTTCATGTTTGTGTCAAATGATAATCACTGCCAAGCATATAGAAGCTTAAAAGCCTGCTTCAAAACCGAATGAAAGACCACTTTACATCGGATGCTATTGAAATCTAAAAGAAGTTACACCGGGTGGTTTGGGGTCCTTTCAAAGTTGGAAAACCAGATTCAATTTACAGGGAACAACAGAATATTTGTTCGTAAAGTTATTCCAAAAGAGGCAATGATAAACCAAAAAAACCCAAGGATGGCTGAGGATGGAGAAGAAAAAAACTGATTGCAAATGGCTATGTAGAAAAAATTGAGGCAAGTTTTTCAAGTTACGCCAACCGCGATCACGACGAAGTCCACAGAGGCAGAGAACAGCCGTAACCAAGCGCTGGAAAATTATCCGACCCTGTGTCGATTGCGGGAAAAGGCGCGAAATTTGTGGGACGAACCTATCTTTAAAATTAATTAATTTTATACCACATTTTAAGCTTTAGTAAATGTAAACCTTGTAAATACAATTAGACAGAGCCCTTCAACAAATGCCGACAACATTCAGCTTTTTATTTCAGTATCCGAGAGGAAGCTATAGCAATAACAATTTGCAAAATATAGGAATAAATATTGGATTAAAATCTTTAGTACGATAGCTTCATAGTGAAATCATACATTTTCATGGTTTTATCGCATCGATAATAGTGCTTACGACATAAAGCTATAAGAAGTCATAACCATTTGAATTATTTTCTCAAGCTTTAGGAAATGGGTCAAAAGTCGGATTCAATTGATCTTCCTAAAAAAGCAGAACAAGATACTCGACCACGCAAGACGAGCTGCGACGAACGCACGGCGAGATGCATACCGTGTACCCTTGGATTAGAATGATTTTCTTTTTTAACAATATCGAAAACGTTGAAATGTTCTATCATAGCCATAGAAAACAGTACAGTCAGTTATGTTTATAAAGTGCTCGGTTTCCGCTCATATCATCTTAATATAGTATATTTTTATCGTGCTGGCTTTCTTCGATTCTTCGCCATGGGAGCTGGCTAGTTTATCGTTATTTATCATTTTGACTTAGGTTCTCGGAAAGTAAATATCAAAACATTAACCAAGGAGTTGAACCCGTGAGTTTTTTTTTTTTTGTTTTTTTTTTTTCATTATTCCTCTCGATATTAAAAGTTACCAGTTTGCATGTGAATTACTCACGGAAACCACGGGGTCATCTTTTTTTAGAGGAAATGCTTATGAATATTTCACAATTTACGGACGTATTTCATTTGCATGTGAATTCTGAGTCTAAATTATCAATTTCTTTAATTGTTTTATCTGAAAGGCCTGTCGGAGGCAAACCTAACTCGTTGTGTAACCATTGTCGTCCTGAAGATTTTCTTGACACATGAACAAAATAAAAGCTGAATTTCATTTGAATTACCAATATTTTTTGTAAGGATTTGTAGGGATTAAGTACCCAGCGTAGGTTCCTTGTCAAAATGATTTAGGATCAAGCAAAATGCTTAAATATTAAAATCATGGAAGACGTTTAATATTCCCTTAACAACATTTAACAGTTATTTCTGCGCCAAGGCCTATAACACTAACTTAATGTCGTTAGCCAGTAGCACATTAAAAGTCGGCTACACCGGAAAGGTTTAACTTGAAAAGCAAGATTGTTTTCGCTCAATTAACAAAAATATTGATGATTTTATTCCAAGAGGATTCTCTCTCGGAAGTCTTTTGACACCGAAATTACTCTCACGCGCTCGTCAAAGATTTGTTACCTGCGATATGTGTTGTGCTTTGGTCCGAAACGAATCATTTAATTTAATGGCATTGCTGGGTTTAATGAACAGGATTTTAGTTATTCCTACCAATCGCAAAAACGAAATATTTCATTTCCTTGGCTTTCACGAAAAATTTTGTAAATGACATATGTTGTATTCGAGTACGATCGCAGGTGTCTGCACCGTGTTTAAATCAATTTCTTAAGAAAACATTGTTTATTTTCAGTAATAAAAATACAACGACAAAGATTACTGAAATGCCTGCAATTTATACAGTTTTAATTCTAACCAGAATTTCTCAAGCAAAGGCCACGCAATGTTCACTAAAGTTATTTGTACTATCGGCAGTTAAAAAAATTAAATCTGACAGATATGATTCCGCCTTCCTAGATAGCTCTTTATAATTTCAAACTTGAATTGTCAGGGACTGGAATTCTACGGCATCGAATGGCCCAAGATTATCGCGACATAGGGAATTAATTTTCGGGGAATCTTAGCCATTAAGAATTAGTTTCGGTGTCATGTAGTTTACCGAGCAGAATTAACGATGATAAATATAAAAATTTGTAGTTCTCAACGATCTCTTCAACCATCCTTTGATTTGACTTACTATGAAAGGATGTTCTGGGCTTATATAACATGAGGTGAAAAGCGACTGATTCTCCGTAAACAAGCAAAGAGGAAGTATTTATGTTAAACTTTCTTTATACCAATATTTAACGAATTTGTTTGACTTACATTTGTTTGAGGGGAATCGAAGTCCTCCAGGGGTTGTTGAATATATTCGGGTGATACTGGTACAAAGTTGTGGCATGTTTGTGATTCACTTGGGCTTGAATTCGGAGAAATTCCGTTAATAGGTATCCCAGATGAGCTCCGAGTGTTAACCTCGCCGCTGATTTTGGCAGAAAGAGTTGAAGACTTTGGTGATATTCTAAAACTGGCGCTTGATTTCATTGTGGTGAAGACGCTGAATTAGCATTTTTAAAATGCTTCACGCAGAGGAGACTTTTTCGAGCTTATGTTCTCAGTATCTTATATTGCCGAAGGACACTGCATTTATAAAATCAACAACGTTTCCCCCTTCCACTGCATCTCAACAAACAAATTAAAAGCATGCTTCACGTTGAGACGGCGGTCGTACAGAGCTATTATAAATACATCGTCGCTAGATCATCAACACAGATTTTACCGTTTCGAGCTGCAAGCACGACATACAACAGACCACTCCAAGACTCGCAAATACCTTCCTTTCGCCTTTGCTATTTTAACTGTCAGGTTTTAGAAGCTGTTGGACTTCTGTGCAACTTTGTGGTTTATTCACAGAGATTGTTTGGTGTCAAGTGAATATGACGTATCTGGTTCTAATCACCAAGGATACTTTTGTATACGTCGCACCTGCCTCCGTCGGAGCAAACTCGAGCTCGAATTTCTCGCCAATCAAGAAATTTAAACGAATAGATTGGACCGGAAGAAAGAATATTGAATACTTTGGACTCCATTGGGATAGCAAAAAAAATTCTCCGAGTTCTCTACACTTCCTCTTCAACAAAAGAGCTGGAGAGGATGAACTCTACTCGAATTGAGCACGCGCTCGTTAGTAATAGAATTCGAAAAACAATTGCATAAAAAAAGGATAGTGAAGTAAAGGATCGATGAGCCTGACTTCGACAATTAATAATCAAGAAAAAAAAAAAGAGGAAAGGAAATGGTGAATTTGTATGACGATGTGAAACCCTTCTGCAATAAATGGATTCCTCATTTCTAGAGTGACATAAGTTGGTAGATATAATTATTTCAATATGGTAAAATTACTAATTTGGCATTCTTCCATAGCGGATTGTGTTTCCTCGGTGAGTTGAAGGCATTGACAAACTGAATCATCATCGGATCACAACAGGATGAAGAAAGTAATTTTTACTTTCAAGCAAAGTCTGATTCTGCGAAGTGATCGATGACCAGCTTTGCGTAGAGTTCTATTACGTTTCCAAAAAGGATAAATGGATCAAAACAGATTAAAGACAAAGTGAAGCCAAAAAATCCTACATATTTATCCACTTGCGACTGACAAATAATTACAGGCATACTACTGTTCCACAGGCTCTCTAGAAAACTTGTGAAATGGTTATATTCTTAAAATGCATAAAATAACATTGAAGACAAGCTATAGTTAGACTTCACCTGTTTATCTTTGTGCAATATTTAAATTTTAACAACCTTTATGACAGCCGTATTTTAACTTGATGGAGCTGTTGATAAATTAACGAGAATCTTTTATGCTGCTCTGGTCGGAGGTGTCAGTGTGTAGGGTAAGTTTCGCCGCTGAAAACTAACTAATTACGCATCTTCTCTGACATTCGTCGCTTAAAATTTTTCAGGTTAAAATTGTGTTGAAGTGACGTTAAATTCTCATACTTTTGCAAGGAAAATTTGTTATAGTGGTAAAGAGAATTCGACAGTTACATTTTAAAAGAACAAAGAGCATCAAAGATATTTTATACGACATATTAGCATCAGCCTACCACCAAATCAAATTCTGAGATCTGGCAGAATTTTGTAACTGAATAGCTCCGTAATTTTGTACTCAAAGGGCTGTTGATAGATATAAACAGATGTCTTACGTACTTTGCGGCTTCCAGAAAAGCAAACAGTATCGAGTAACATTCTTAGAGGAATATTTCCCATCGGGCACTTCTCCATTAATGAGCATGCATTTTATCTAGACAGCGGCTGCTCAAACACTGCTTTCTGGATTCAGATAGAACTCAAAAGTCAATCTCGGAACGGATAATTTGAAAAAATATATGATTATGATGATAACAGAAAAAAAATTCTAAACTGTGTTAATGGTCATTTCTTTCTAAACAACTGATATACTCGTTTCATTTACTTGAGTGAAAAAGCCGAAAAGAGTTATGATACTCATTTATTCTGAACTGGTCTAAATTTCTTTTAACGGTAGTCAGTTGTCACCTTCTCGTTCAGAGTTTGAAGGCAGAAATCTCTTTGAAACCCGATTACACCTTACCCTGAGCCGCAACTTTAATCACAAATTGCTAAGTGTCTTTTTGTAGAATTTCGTTTGATCACAGTGGTTTTGTTACGGTCGCCCTTTCTCCGAGGCGTGGGGGGGGGGGGGGGGGAAGGGGGGGGTGGGGGGGATGGGTGGAGAGTATTTGAAAACCTCTCTAGCTACTTAACCAAGAGTTTCCCGGGTTGATAGCTTTTTTCATTAAGAACATTTTCCACAACAGTCATTCAGCCCACAACCCAACCCAAGGTCGAAATCCTGAAATCCTTGCATTATATTATATGACTTTTAAACCTTGCCAAACGAAATAAATTCCTCATTGGAACTTATTCGAGTCTAATGTTGTCTCTAAGTAGCTCTCCTGGGGTATACTGGGGTATAGAGATACCCCTGAGATACTCCGGGAATATCCCCATAAAGGTTGAATCTTTTAAATGGAGCAAGTTTTGAATTTAATTCCTCTAACAGTCTGATAAGTTGAGGAAGTCCAAAGAAACCACCCGTGAACAAGACATGCCACCTTTTCATGTTGTTTACATTACACCAGCCTTACTTTATCAGTTTCCTCTCTTAAAGTGATGATCGCTTGATTCCTGTCAACTTCAAGGCATAACTCACTAACGTCATACATTTCGTGAAAATATCTTAAACCTCACGCGGTTTACCCTCAAGGCGATAGCAACCACACTCTAGAAGTCGTTATCAAAGCCAGGCCCGGATTTTGATCATCGATAACCCAGATGAAAACCCAAGTGTAAATATATTTCAGAAATTAACTTTTTGAGGTCTTTGTCGAAAGAACTGTCACCTAACGACAGACGTCAGCCATATCAGTAATATTGTACTCAACGTGCGAACGAATAAAAAAAATTCACGTACACCTTTGTTTAAGATCGGATAAAAAGACTTGTTACCTTCACCAGCATATATCTCCTTATAATCACTCATAAACGCGCATTGACAAATTTTTATCTTTCAATTCATTTAGCAAGTATGCAATTTCACTGAGCCAGTACTTTTGGCTTTCTGTTCAAGCTGCACAAAAATTATTCGTCAAACCAATAGGAAACAATAATTTGTTAATGTGATGATAGCACAATGAAGAAAGAGCATTGTAATTCAAGGAAACACGAGAATTCATACGAGAAGCCGGATATTTCTACACAACTTACTATATATTAGATAACACACAACCCTTATCAAGCACACAAGAAAGATGTGAAATTAATTAAATATCAGAAACAACGAAATATACCAGCTTTGTTTTTCAAATTTGGGCGTTCTCTATGTGGCGCAAGAAAACGTTTTTGTTAAATGAGACAAAAGCCACCTTTGACATAACGTTTTTCCAGAAAGATCGGGAAATAAATGATGTCTCGTTTAAAATATAACCTGATGGACGACATTCCAGTCGAAGCTAATTTAATTTGAACACTGTGTACTTAAATTATTTACTTCATCCAATAAATATGATCCGCTTTCGAAACCAACAGTTATTTCGCATGACATCACAATTTCTACTTCAAAAAACTCCCCATAAAATATGTTTTCTTATCAAGAGAAAATATTGGGTAACTGCTCTCTCGTTTCTTATGTAATACTTGTCATGACTTAAAAATCAGCTTTTTTTTTTTCTTATCGCTGACACTGAATACGTATTTGAGTGGAGTTGACCGAATTTATGTCGGAGTACACGCAGAAATATCGTGTTTTGTGTAGAACCACAGTGAAATATTAGAAGTTACATCTTTCCTCACGTTGAAAACACAGGGCAACGCTAAAAAGACAAAGGCTTATGATGATGATAAAACCATAAACACAGGGTCTCCATGGTAACTAAACCTACGAAATCAATTTACAAGCGGAATTTTAATAACACAAATTTCACTCAAACACGAAACACGGACATCATACTTTGAACGGCAACAAAGAATTTATATGAAACATAAAGGAACGAATTTTCAATCATTTTATACATAGATTCGCCCAAGACAAAATATAAAATTTGAATAATTCGACCCCCCCTACAAATCCGACTCGATATCAGAGGATGAACGGCGAAAAAAAGTCGAATAAGATTGTAAATTCAATTCAAATATTTCGCCGATGAGTTTCACCCGAAACTGGAACACCGGCGTCACATTATGAGGAACACTTAGGCAACTCAAATCTCTCTGATATAGTTAAAATATATACTACTGTGAACTACGTCAAATCGCCTAAAATTCTAAAAACTAGTAATCTTGCTTAAAGCCGACTGCTAAGCCGCGGATTCGCTCAAGAGTCTTGTTCAAACGCAAACTTTTGTTTTGTAAGCCATCTTCAACACAACAAGCATGCAACAATAAACTTGACCGAAAATCGCCATAGACGAAAGTGACGACATGAAGATAGATATTTGCGCCTTGATTAGCCACGAGCGGGTAACGCTGAATAAAACAGGGAAATAATTACTGTTGTCAGTATTGTTACAAGGAAAGCCCAAACAAATAGCGCAGTGTGATCTATATGAAAATAGGCCCGCAGCTACAAAGCGTTGACGAAAACCATTCCCTGTACCGGATGTACGAATAAAGAAAAGAGAAACAAACTTTAGAAAA
This sequence comes from Pocillopora verrucosa, assembly GCF_036669915.1. Classification (NCBI taxonomy): domain Eukaryota; kingdom Metazoa; phylum Cnidaria; class Anthozoa; order Scleractinia; family Pocilloporidae; genus Pocillopora; species Pocillopora verrucosa. Next base: position 30,319,291 of record NC_089315.1, on the reverse strand, counting down.
TGGGACAGAAATTCGTAGAAATGTAAAAAAGCCCTGCACTCATCAAGGCACCTAAATTTCAACAGCTGCCAGAACAAATGTCGATATTTGTGGGTCCACTTATTGTCACCTTACTTAGCGACCGAAACTTTCAATACTAAATCTACCGCTCTCATTCACATCAAGTTATTCTCTGGGAACTATAAACTAAAGCCCTCAGCAAACCCGTAGACATTACAGAAACCAAAAATTTAGAAACGGAAGTTACTTACCTCGCATTCTGGCTCCTCTATTTGATGTTCTGCTTGATGTACTGTCGTTTCTGCTGTCGTGTTATCTACCGCGATAGCCGTTGCTGCCCGCAAAATGCCGGCAGCCCCGACCACTATCGAAGAACCTTTAACTTTTGACGGGACGGCTCCGTTTTCATCACCGTGCAGTTCTCTTGAAAGACTTGTCCCATCTTTGTCATATCCTTGTTCTGTGACATCAATGGATGGCTGTCCAAAAAGACGACTCGCTGGTGCCTGTTCGAAACCTGTGTTTGACTCGCTGCCGTCTGATCGTCCATGTAAAGATTTTAGTGATATTGCAGGGTATAGAGAAGGCAGTCTTACTCGTCCATTAGGCACATTTGATGCTCTTGTCCGCGAAGTGTTCCCCTGAGCTCTCGCAACGGCTGCGCTAGATATTACAGGCGCGAACTTGACCATCCTACCAGTCAGTCAGTGTTTCATTACTTCAAGTTCATAAATGAGAATTTTCACTCAAGTAAGAGTAGGTCTCCCACACAAGTTGACAAACGGAAAAAACATAAGTCATGAAGCAGCCTCGAAAACTCTTTAAAGTTGTTACTCCAATTGATTCCTTCATAAACATCACGACCCGCGCGCCATGCATACAGTGCTAAACAATCATTTGCTGCGTAAAATTCACAGTAACCCAACTAATTCATGTTCAATTATTAAAGCCTTAAGTTCAGCAGGCAAAGCTTGAGAGGAACTGATGGACGTGGAGCGCTGTACGGAAGTCCTCGTTGAAAGATTCCGTTTCATGCAGTTATCACAAGGTCGATGTTGTGATGTAAAATCGTTAGCGGAATTTCAGCAAGTTGCTCTCGTGTTTAATGTCTTCGTAGCCGCTCTGACAACTCAGTCAGTTAGGCAGGTGGCTTTGGAGAAAAACTAAATTTATGTAAATGAAAACAGAACATTAACGGCTTTACTTCACAATAAGTGTCATCCATCCGCTGCTATCGGATCTTACGTGATGGCCAAAATTGAATTTTCACGATGACAATCTCAAACGACCCTCTCTGGAACCAGACAAAAATCTCAAAGATCTGTTTCAACCGGGAAACAATTTTTTTAGTTCTCTAGGACTTTGAAGACTCTTCAGTCTAGCCTCTAATAAAACTCACTGGATAATCAGAGGATTTGCTAAGCTGGGCGACAAAAATATTCGCCACAATCGAATTTACAAAAAATCTGCCTTCCTCTAATCGATAGCAGTTGACTCTTCACCAATCAAAGCGCGTCGTAATGTGAAACAATATTAAACTCTGACCAAAGGAACTTGCGATTTATTGCCCAGAACACGTTCAACTCGCGTATTAATCGATTCGTTGAAATCCTGCGGTACGAAAAGAGCTGCTAATTTCTCTACATGCGGTCTATAAATTTCGCTAACTTTTTCACTTCTAATCGAAAACAATAATGATCCCTTCACTGGGAAAGAGAAATTGAAAGTAAAACTCCTAGTCTCGAATAATGAAGATGGATGAAGGACTTCAGGTTTACATAAATATCAAATAAGAAACGAAAACGTCAATTCGGTAAAAGGCTGGATTGCATCGATCAGATCTTAGGAATGTTGTAACTAATAGTTGGTCGGATTTTTTCCTATACAAATACGATTTCAAAATGTAATGCTTCCAATTAAAGATTTTTTCGATGCGCAAATCAAAAACTGATGCAAACGATCTGCCGATGATGGCACTAATACACAAGTCGTATTCAGTGTGTTTCCGTTTTTCGATGTTTTCGCGTGGCTAACATATAAATAGACAACAATAAAGGTCTGTTTTGACTACAGAAGGTTTTATTCCAACTAATCATGAAAAGTTCAATTCAGATTTTCCGAAGTCACTGAGCTAACAGCACGTTGAGATTAATATAGAAATCCTACAGATCATGACCAGCTTGCGGAAAGAACATCGAAAAAAAAAACTTCTTATATAAACGTAAATTCAGAGAAAATCAGAAAGGAATAACATTGACAATGTCTGCTCATTAGTGGTGAAAAGGAACAATGCTGAAAAATTTACTATGAAACACAAAAAGATCAGAAGCGTCTGTAAGGTAAACACGTTCGAAACAAAAGGTGTAATCACTAAACAGCGCTGACGAAAATAGATAGATATTGAAAAACGTACAAAGAAAAAGCGACGACTGCCATAAAATCAATTAAGCAAGGCACCCTTGAGATCACTCCCAAAAGCGGAGGAACGTTTATCGAGTTCGATTAAAGTTTTGTTTACTGTCTCAAAATGATTGGGAACCTAGATGTGAATAATATATAGATTTCCGCAATAATATTTGCTCTTTCTCCCAGCAGACATTCCTGAAGTTGATACAATCATGTGTTTATTCCAGGAAAATCTGAACATTTCACCGCATCGGTTTGGTAGCAAGATTCGTGCTAAGAAACCGTGAGGTTTTCAGGCGATCAGAACTTAGGGGAAAATTCCTGGAAAATGACAATGATTTTAAAAAGATAGTCAGCATGAATAAATGAAACGGATTTTTAGAAAGATTAGACCGAAGCTGATTATACTGGACAATAATCTTATTTGCTAATATGTTTCGTTTTCGTTAAGTCGCCTTTTCGTTCACAAATTGAATTAAGTCATGTTATTGGATTGCGAGGAGAAAAACTCTAATCAGTCATTTAAAAATACGGCACTAAATTAAAACATTGTTTGCACGTATTCAAATCAAATTTTAATGACAGAACTTTTGGCAAAGTTTTTGAACGACATCTGGAAATGAGGAACGGAAAATGTCAAGGGTATTTACAATTTAAACACGACTCCAACTTAAGCCAATCTATCGAGCAATTTTTGTTCTAACCCTGAGCAAAAAAACCAACAACAACAACAACGAAACAATGCAAAGAAAGAACGTGTTTGTGAATACATTACCTTCAAAGAACTTGCCGGCAAGTCTTTCTTTTACACAAAAACTGGCTGGTAGTTGTTTTTTCTTTATGTGGTAAACATCCCCAAAGTCGTGTTTCGTTCTAGATGGAAGAAGTTGCTGATTCGTTCATTCCAAGAACCGATAGATGTAAATGACCTGATTTTGGTTCGCGAGAATGGAGAAAGAAGGAAAAGACTTGAATAAAAATATCATTTGGAAGTAATCAGTTAAAAGATTGAGTATCATGTTTAACTTCCTAGATATGACTTCAATTGATCAATAACCGAAGGCGTAGCAGAATAGTTTCGCAGAATAAAGGCACTGTGTAATTGTTGGAAAAATTTTTAATGATCAGCTGTAATAAAAATAAGTACCTCGCCCTGGGTCAAGGTGAAAGGGTTGTTTTTCTTTTTTCCTTCGATACGATAAAGGGTCGATCAAGGGGCCGTAGTCCCCAGGCTCTCTCGGTTCCATGTAGAGCTGGACCATACGGTTACTCTGAGAGCCATGTTGTCACCAAGACGCCGCCGATGCGGGCACGTGCTGTTACCCACCCTTTCTTGGGCTTTCCGCGCTTACTGAGGAAATAGTAAGAGCCTGGAGTGCGGCATTTAATGAGTTAAGGAAAATTTTCATAATTCTTGCAATGTGCAATGCGCAGTTCTATACTTCCCCACCAAAGGAGACACTGCAAAGCACAGATCCATTTTTCTGCAAAAGCATGATAGTAAATACCATCTTTGATACTTTTCTGTTTTGCCGTCAATATTTCTTTTCATCACTTTGGACAAAAGGTGTATTACAGTGAGCTCCGCTATCAGCTAAGCACTGCCCCAGTTTAGCGTCGCATTTGAATCGCCGCGGCACATAATCCTTACTGAGTAAGAACATTTAAGTGTTTCGCTCTTCTTAGCTTTGGGATTGTATTTGATATTCATCTAGATCTTTCCCTGATGCTTTTTCCTGATGTTCCACGCTGAACATGTCGAAATGATCGTCAACTTTCGTACGTCTTTGTGTGCCTTCCTCACAGAGTTCCGCACTTTGCGCTTTTTTTCGCTTAATCAGTTTTGACTCTCGCGACGGACTTTGCCGAAAAGGAGAGAATGTATGTAATCTAAACTGATGTTGTCCCTTCCCTTTGCACAGAGCGCAGAATATAATCTGTGAACCGTGCTTAAATAATGAGTACGTCACGGAAAAGCGGCGAGCTTAAAAAAATCCTGACGCTTCTTAAAGAAATCAAAAATGATTTAATCAAATATAATAGTGAATAACACAAATAGACATAAAGCTTGCCTGAAGGCAAGGAGTGTATACGGTGTTAAAACCACAGATTACCTCAAAGTGTTCGATTAGTTTTTTTCCTCTCGAATGTTTCGTGGATTTGTATCCAAAATGTCTTTTTAGTTTAATAATTTGAGCTATCAGGTAAGAGGACCGAAACGAATTCGAATTTGTTACAACCTAACTTGCACTTTTATCAAAGCATTTAATTGGATAAAAAAGAATAACCAATCAAATACCATGTTAGAAGACTACTGTCGGCTATCTAGCACGCCTGGTTGATTTTGCAGGTAAAGTATAACATCAGCTCATTTTCATCTGATTTTAATCATTGATATTTGTCCTTGTGGACGTCTTGTGATTTTCCTGAAATCATTGATGGATCACGTAACTAATGATGGGACAGACAAAGTTAAGGTTAGAAAGTTAAGATTGATTTCTGATTCCTCTCGCCAAGCCATGCGTTCGGGAGAAATGGAAACGATTGCTCAACTTACGATTCAGTATCGCAAAAATTATTTCCATGGCAGACATAGCATTTGTCCTAGGAGACGTAATCGTTCATGTCAGTTTAGACGTACAAAGTCAACACTTTTGTAATCGATAGTTATATTTTACAAGAGGTGGTTTTTCTCGCGGTAAAGTCAACCGCGGCGACAAAGTAAAATCGAGCATCCAGGAGATCGTATCGCCTCCAAGGTGTTAAAAAGTGGTGCGATCGGCGAGGAAGCATGCGATTCGTTGAGATTAACTTTACTAATTAACCTAATCTTAAAGTAAAAACCGAATATAATCCTTTCGTCTAAAACTCCACATTTACTTATTTGTCGCAACAATCGACAGCACTTTCTTTCCGAGGTTGGTTTATTTTTGCAAGTGATCGCGACTCGACTTAAGTACCTATGTGTTATTGTGACCGCGTTCGTTCAGAGTATTTTGTTTACATTGAGCAGATTTGCATAAGTCGAAGAGCTTATTTTGAAAGATGCAAACTTTTTGGCTATTGTTCTTTTCCACTCAATAGGTAACTGTTTTGTTCTTTGCTAAAAGCCGTGAATTAGTGGAACAGAGTTCGGCACAAATATTTATTGGGAAGAGACTCTTGGGGAGAGATCTGATAGCTGGTATCCTCAACAATGTTTCCGAGGGGAAGGCGAATCTTATGGGTCAATGATCTTTGTGTGGAATTCCAGTGTTTTGTTTCATTAGGGTTCGAAAGAATTCCGTGCACTCTATCAATGAGTTTTCTTTTACAGGAATACCCAAAACATGTTGTACTTTTGCGGTTACGAACACTCCCTTCACCACGTTACATATTTCGGTTGTTAATCGATTTTGCGTTACCTTATGTTGAGTATAAACTCACATCAATCGAGACTCCTCATGTTTGTTTTTAAGTCTGTTCCAGTTATTCAGGAAAACCTTGTGATTTTTGTCCGCCGTGAAGTCAAAATTACATCGAAAAGGAGTCAGAAAAATTATTCTTAACGGAGGCGAAGAAGTCGCAGTTATCGCAACGATTAGTGTGTGGCTGAAATGGAAATGACGGAAAGGTAGTTAATTAAAATAGGTGTCTACCCAAATTATGAGGTGGGAACTAAGGCGAATTATGGGACTTAATATTGTTACAAAAGGAGCTAAAACATGGTGGTGTTTCCCAGGTAATTTAGTATTCCAGTCACAGCCATCAGCAGTTACCAATTACACACTACAATAAAACATAACACTTGGATAATATGGCAAAAAATTTTTCAAAAATAAATTCTCAGATATTTTTGTCAAACCTTTCCTCAACAAACCTCTGATTGTAAACCTTTTCTCAAAGATACACGCCACACTCTGCTGACAGCTATTCACACTTATATACGATCAGGACGCAAACGACACAATTATAAATGACGGTGTGTTGACAAATTGAAAATTGCCATTCTCCTTGACCAATGACTGCAAGAGCTCTGAACATTTGTGAAGCAGGTGTAACAACAGTCATAAAATGTAGGTCATCCACCAGGTTTTGAGGTGGCACATATCCAGATTGACTCGAGAAAATATCATATAAACTGCTGCTGATGAATATGTCAGGAATCAAGAACTTGTTGTACATCATCTGTCAGACCCAAGGGCAGCTGATCTATATCCATGCAATGGGGATAAAACTTATTGTATTCTGACCTCATATTGGAACCAATGAAAATTCATGTCATCTGTTTTTAGTAAACATCTGTGGATGAATTGGACAGCTTCCTCTTTTCTCTTCTCACCCATCATAAAAAAATGGGGGTTAATAAACCCAATTGTAAGAGTCAAAATTACCAACCAGTTGCAATAGATGTCGTCTGACTACAGGAAAATCTTCATTGCATATTAGTTTTGTTGAAAAGCCCTTTAGCCAATTAGTATCACCCTAAAAGACCTTGCCATAAAATGTATATTGTGGGGAATCAGATTTTACAACTTAAGTATGTTTGCCAATAAAGACAACACTGTTCTGCTTACCTTATTCTACTCTAACCACACGACGCATGAGCTGGGGTCGAACAGAACAAAATATGATTTTAATTAATTGATGTCTACCCCAATATTATAGTTCATCTTGAGTATGCAAATTAATAATGTTCATCAACAATACTTTTTTCACAGTTCCTTGTCCAACACATGACAGTATCACAACTTTAAAAGGATAAACACATTTTTACAAATTGCACAGTAACCAAATATGTATTGAAGAATTCTCTTGCAAGGCACAAGGTCAACAGACTTTCAGCTGGAAAACACGTTGTTTTGAAGGTCTCATCGTTTGTACTACCCAGTAATGAATGATTTTATATGTATTTGGATCAGAAAAAATAAGCAGTTGACAGCTGTAAAAGGGGCGAGATGTCAAAAGCTGATTTTCAAGTGCACCAATCTATTTTGTTTTGTTTTGTATATTAGCTGACTGGAACACCATCGATAATCAATAAACAGGATACTAAGGCTAGGATATTATATCAATATATGATCATAATAATGTTGCATTAGACTCCAATATTGACACAGGCAGAACTGCGACATTTGTTTGAATGAAAGACCCTTGAAATCCAAGATTGGTGAAACAATATTAATCTCCGCATCCAGTCTGCCCTCTACCCAGTTTTTTTCTGGACTGATTTCTAGGATGGTCATATAACAATTCACGATTTTAGTGGTACACATCGTAGCCAAAATATGTCATATATGCCAATTGACAGGACTTCCAAGTTTTTGCCTTCAGTAATTACAGATAATGAACCTTCTCTTCGATAATTATTGCAAACCTCCAGAGGATTGTATAGAATTCTCGTATAGTGGTGGGAAAAAAAAAAAAACTCTTTCATTGTGTTCGCAGTACCTATTGTTTCTGTGCTCCACCATTCCGATCCAGATGGCTGTGCCTGCATTGACAATTTTTGACCTGTCACATTCCCTTCTAGATCAATTATTATTTTTGTACTTAGAATCCTTATTCCCGATATTATTCTATTTGCAAAACATTGACCCTACTAGTTTTTAAAACATAATTACCTACTGTTGTTTACTGAAAATTTTTTACTATCTCAAACTGTCACCTACAGTTACTGATAATGTTGTCGATAGCCTCTGCAACACTGTTGGGAGAACAGTCACTTCTTTCTTGATTGATAATAGTGGTCCCACTGATCTAATATTGTTGCTAAGCCACTATGGTGTTGCTTTTGTTCAGGAAAGATAGCAGAGGTGCAAGTATTTCAAAAACACACCATCACAAGAACCTCAAACACCACATTATAATTATTTTAACTGCTGCTTACTCTAGCAGGGCATGCGTTTTTTCTTCATCCATACAACAATTCCATGTACCTCCACTAAAACTCTTTCTTCTGACTCGGAACGGTTGGTCAGGGACTGAGTTTTTGTCAAGTTTACAATATACTTTCTCCTTTGAAATATTTGTGGATACCAAGTAAATGAGACCCCCTGTTAGGGAACGTGACTTATAAGATAGGGCCATCCATGATATGGTAGCAAGGGAGGGATCTCATTTTTGATACCTACGCCATTGGAATAACATCATAAATACCACTATAACTTATTTATTACCATGTTGCAGTGAGGGTTGTAATTTTTCAACAGAATTCAAGGGCAACATGGACCTCAATGCAGCGGCTTAAAATTTCATTGCCAAAATATATATTAATTTTGTCCTCTGTATGTGCGGAATAAACTTAAAGAATTGCTAGACAGTGAAATATTTTCTTTCAGGTATGGCCAATTCTCATCAATCATATACTCAGTTGATAAAACCAAAAATTATTCGAGACGTACCCCTCTACTCAGCACAGCACCACTAGCAGGTTCATTCCAAAATTTTAACCTCCTTTATTCATTGAGGTTAGTAAGGTTACATTCAGTTTTGGACGCTAAATTATGCATGTTAGATTTTTGTCAACAAGGTGGTTCAATATGAATTCCATGAGCATGTTGAAAGTGAGGAAAAGTCCTGCAGTCCTCGGCCGCCCTCTACGGCGAGTTGTCCCAACACGTTCAATGTTGAGCCCGTATCGGCAAGCTTCACAAAAAAACCATTTTACTTGTTTCCTTGGGGCAAAAAACTTGTTTCTTTTCGTACAAAATTTTTAATACCCAAATCATTCAAGTAATACATGTCAGAAGTTATTCATCCTACAACACGGAGATGCTGTGAGCTCGAGCAAACATGCTGGCAGTTGCTTGCAAATTCTGGCTCTCCACCAGTCGTTACATATGATATAATTCGGATGGCTCTTTGGGCACGTATTTTTTTTTTGTAGCGATTGCAAGAGGATGCACCTGCAAATAAATTATTCACCCAGAACTCTAATTTGTTTCCTTTTCAGGTAAAGGAAAGGCACACAGTTTACACATCTGGCAGATGATACACTCGGTCCTAAATCAAGATCACCTTCATGTTGATCAGGTTTCCGAAAGAATGATGTTGGTGCTCCAAAGTGTATGGAGCAATCTTCACCTGTGTGTAGGTGGGCCTAGGTTTCTATACCCCCTCGGTACAAGATCTCCTTAGTTACCCTTTCAATCACAGTGTACTTTAGCCCTTTAACTCCCATGAGTGACCAAGACACCATTTTTCCTTACGCAATATTTCAACCTGATTCTACCCGGAGTGATGCAATAAAGAAAAATATCAATATGTTAGGATAATTAGTTGATTCCAACACTAAGTTCTCTGAACTAACACTATAAGAATTTTCATGATTGAAAGTACAGGAGGGAATGCAGTGGAGTATGGGAGTTAAGAGCGGTTAACATGTAATTTTGAATGTGATAGCTGACACAAATAACTGTTGCGTCACTGAACCAATCTGACTTGACTGCCACATCTCTCATGCCCACTAATACTATTAGGTATTGGTCAGCCAAATTCTATTTGTCAGTAGCGTGACCTGTACTTTTGCCCAAAAACCATTAGCAGCCGACCTATCATTCAGGCCCAATGAATTACACTCATTGGCAGTTTTGGGATGAAACTTTTTCTGCATCTGTACTTGGACTTGCTTTAATCCCACCTTAAAGTGTATACGGCAATCTAATTCCTCCAAAAAGTATCACTCCTGAATCAAAATCAAGGATGAGCTTAAAGGAAATGATTTTAAATTTATGTACCCTTGACTGTTCAACAAATTCTCCATGTGAATATGATAGGAAATGAGAGTATGGAGAACTTGTATATTAGTGTTAGGGTATAAAGAGTTAAGTTTTCCAATGCGATGTCTTTTACTTACTTAGTAAACAATCATGATTATGACATGACTGTCTTTTATATTCCTTTAGGGACCACAAGAGATAATTTTGAAGGTGATCATCAAGTTTTTTATTAATTACATGTTTCCTGTCATCAGTATACTCATTTATTAAATTATAGTCTTTACTACAAGAAGAAATGTGAGACAGTTTGTTAGTGCTAGTGCTAGTTTATATCTTTTAATCAATAGTGTTTCAGGCCTCAAAAATTACAAATTGACTGTTAGCTGTAATTTTCCAGATTCCTCCAGTTAGTAAAATTTGCTTGTCCTTAAAGAGATTTGAGTTAACTAATGTCAACAGTTTTCTTAGTCTTACATCAAATAACAGGTAATTATTCCAAAATTGTGTCAATTGCTGCAAAGTTACGGTACTCTCTCTGAAGTAGAAGTGAAATTTATATGATACTTCTGTTCAAACAAATAACTTTTTTTGTCAGGAAAAACAGTAGTACGCTTGGAATATGAAGCATACATACCTATGGCTAGGTCAGAGATGCGCAAGATCTGTAAGCAAGTGCGAGAAAAATGGGATGTGATCAAAATAGCCATCTTTCATAGAATTGGGTAAGTTCAACCCTTGTTTGCCAGGTTCAAAAATAGGAGAAAGTATCAAACTTTAGAAGGTTTCATCTGTACTCAAGCCAAGTGCCCCATCCAGTGGGAGCTTATCATGCTTTCCTTAGCATAAAACAGCAAGGAGTATCACTACTCTTCCTTGGGTGAGATGCCAGTCCATCACAATGTTACCCCTTAGCATTTAACCAGGCTTGTCTGACTACTGGCTGGGACACTTTTGTACCCCTGGGTGGATAGAGGCACTGTGAATGTGTAATTTGTGATAATTGTAATATGCATAAATTTATATTTTGCTGGCTTGTATCAGAAGACTGGAGGCAGGTGCAAGGTGCACAGAGAGTTATGGGAATGCAGTTTGCAATTTAAGGTTGTTAGAAGGGCAAGGCATTCTACAGTCAGCCTTCGCTGTCTTAAGTTGTAAGGTTTCATTTTTATTTAAATTTATTCGGCTTTTTTCCTTCCTGAAATATTGCCATGTTCACATCAGGTTTAACTTAGAGCTGTACTTGCATACTTCCTTGAGTTGCTGTTATCTACTTGTGAACGTCATGTTACTCATAGGATGCCCTAAAACCCTGAGGGTGGCACCACTGCCTTGTTTGTGGAGACATGTTCCCCCTTATCTCCACTTGCTGGTTTTTAAGGGGTTTTCATGTCAGGCTTTGGTGCATTTAGTTTCCTTCAATCATAATTATAGTAAAAATATTGTAAGCATATTGGTGTTAAACAAACAGTACAATGGCTTGGCTGGCTGGCCAACGCACCCAGTTATTAACATTTGTGTGGTCCAAGGTAGAGACCAGCCTGGTTGACCAGGAGTCCAGTGCACCAACCATAAGTGCACCTCATTGCTCAATTTTAATGTCACTGAGACAAAATTAATAACAATGTTTTTGCAGGGTGGTACCCATTGGAGAAGCCAGTGTGATTATTGCTGTTTCATCAGCTCACAGGATGAATTCTCTTGAAGCTGTACAATACTGCATAGATACTTTAAAAGCAACAGTGCCAATATGGAAAAAGGTACATTTGAAATTCACCTGCTAACTTTCTGAAATTTTCAAATAACAACAGGTAGAGGCGAGGCTGAGAATGGAAATCATTGCAAAACCACAATTCAGTTCATTGAGATTTAATGTGAAAATGAAATATTTCTAACCTATTCCTTAATCTTTATCATGTAGTCTGTTTCTGTGGGTTATATACTTTTGTAGAAACCTATAATTATTACAAACCAACATACCGCAATGATCAATTCATGGTTGGCTTGTTAGCTCAGTTGATACTTCCTTGGTTTGGTAGAGATCATGGGTTCAAATGCCTTACAGGTCTGAAATTTTTTCAGGCTGTTACTGCATAAGTAGTGTTCATTACTGCGAAGATTGCTTTCAAATTTATTTCTTGATCTGCAGTTCACATAATTATATGATTTTCATATATTCACAGTCATATACTGATTCTGTTGTATTTTAGCGTGAGTCCAAGATGCTATGCTAATGTCAGAATTTAATTTAAAATTGCTCTACAGTGTAATGCTATCATTCCATTAAACCTACATGGGAAACCCAATATAAAATAAGAGAAGCATTTTGAACGTTCTACATTTACTTATTGTACCTTTCATTGTCATTTTCAGGAAGTCTATGAACAAGGTGAACCAAGTTGGAAAGAGAACTCAGAATGCTTCTGGGCAAAGAAAGTTGGGTCATCAAAACAGTCTACAGTGTAACAAAGAACAGGCAAGCCATCTGCTAAAATAACCTGGCATGTCATCACCATTAATTACAAAGATGTTTGCAATCAAGAGTTCTTCCATCCTCACCTAAAACTCAACTCTTCAACCCACACATCACAATGGATGTTCATTTTACTAATAATTTATGCCAGACTTTGATTTAGTTCACCAATGTCTTCACTGACCAATGTCAAATCTTCATTTCGCAGTCAATTTATTGCACTGCATGAACAAACAGTTATGAGTGTAATAAGTACAAGCAAAATGTAACAATTAGTGTATAGATGTCTTATGCAAAGGTGCATTGTATGCTAGAGAGAAGCAAATATTTTAAAATGACATACAGTAGAATGTAATAATAAATATGACATTAATGATTTAGCATAGTCATGTTTTACACAGAATAAGTCTTATCATTGAACCTTTTCATTGGAGTACATGACAGATAGGACACCTCTAGATATAATCAGATAAACTGCTTACTAGTTTGTCACAGCGCGATGAATTCTGAAATTACTACCTATGAAAGGTGTTTCAAAACATTTAAAAGTAGAGTACAAAGATTCTATTTACAACACAAAAGTAAAATGTGATACACAGAGACAAGAAAACAAAAGGAACATTGATAACAAATAATAGAGACAGAGGCCTCTATGATTTTGTTTGTTTGTTTGTTTTTAATTTAAGGTTTAATTTAGATGGCAGTGTACATTTTTTAATGAATTGCTTGATGTGGTTCCCTCATCTCTCCAATCACCATTTGCAAAGCAACCCCTCTTGTTGTTCCCCTCTTATTTTCAATTTGTTAGTGTTCATCAAATCCCCACGGCTCTTAAATCACTCCCTCTCTGGATGGTGACCTTCACTCTCTGGATTGTGGCCTCACAGAAAAGAGTAGGTCTGCAAACTGACTGGATCAGCATTAGTCAGCAACTTCCTTAGACCATGCCAAACTAGAGACACAACAGACACAAAAGTCTCTTCCAGCTTCTTCTTAAATCTCAGTCTTCCATCCTAATGTGAAGAAATGTACTGGGATAGAATAAAAATGGTCTCATCTACTTGCAGCTCACTCTGATCCAACCTATAGACAAAGTCAGGCACAAATTTAGTGGCTTCATTCAACATTGAAGAAATTTGAAATTAACTTTGTTCTTCTCTTTGCAAATGTTTATGGAATATTTAATATATCTGAAAATGACATATATTTCCTCTGAATGGTTGAAAAAGGTGGTAAAATGGGCTGAGTCACTGGGATTGACATACAGAGGTCTCCTGGTCAAATTGCACTTGGGTTTGTTTCCTCATAGATCCAAGTTGAATGCATGCAAGTACATAATTTCATAAATTAACAACAAGTTTACTGTTAACAAATGTAAGAACAGAAACAACACTGGGCCACAAATTATTACATTGATCTTGAACACATGCCATTTGTTGAGGTGATCTTGAGCATGGTGAAAATGAACAGTAGAAAAACCCTTGCTGTGACTGACTTTGATGTTACTTACTTGGCAAGAGAAAGCTTAAGTTTCTTCAGCTGCTCTTGTTCTGCTGGAATAATAAGCTCTCGCAGCTCAGCTATAGCCTCTTCTGATGTCTCCTCGCCATGTTGAGCCTTCAGTGTGTTTATTGTTGCCTCCACTCTCTCTTTCTTTTCAATTAAACGTCTAAGGAAAAATGAGCGAGGTCAATGCAGGACTTGGTGGGAAAAAAAAACCCAGGTTCTGTATTACCAATGAACAGAAAATAGCATTTCTATGTTTAACTCTTTAACTCCCATGAGTGACCAAGACAGAATTCTTCCATACAATTTAAATACAATATCAACCAGATAAGTGATGAGGATAAAGAAAAATAGCAATTTCAGGGTTAATTAGTCGATCCTATACCACATTCTCTGACCTAACATTATAAGAATTGAATCATTGACAGTAAGGAGAGTAAGAAATTTGATCTGGGAGTTAAAGGGTTAACAGTAGCAGGTTGTTCTCATTAGCAAAAGAGGTTATACCACCACTGATGGGTAAATAACCTGCCCAAACCAAACCTTCCTTCCTTTTTCACTCCAACACCACATAAGCACCTTTACTATTTCCCCCTGCTTTATGAACTGAGCATCTGGATCTGCCTATCACCCCTGCCTCCTACAATAATTGTGGCATGCATATGTGGATGCATGGGGAGGAACCAGTGTGATTTCATAGGTTTTTATACTTGTTGAAACAATACAACAGAATCAATTAGAAGTGATGTTCCATACCTGTGCTCCTGTATTTCAGTCTCCCTTCTGCTCATCAGGTTCCCAAGTGCCTGGAAAAAAGAACCATGTGTGTTAACTATATCACAAAGCCTTATCAAATAATGTATTGAATACCAACCATTTTAAAAAAGACTAAGAGCAAGTAATGGACTTAAATCCTTCTTTTCAATAGAATTTGGTCTCAGTAACATACAACCCACACTGGGGTGAACCCAATTAATACTTTCACCCCCTTAAATCCCAAGGTCTGATTGTTAATTCTCCTCTCTAGCTGCTACACATTTCATTGTAAATAAGTTATGAGAATTTGGTGTTAGATCAAGATAGCAACATCTACCTGATAAGTTTGAATATTCTCACTACCTGTTTGCTAGATAATGTAAAGATAATATAGGGAGAAATTTCATGTTAATCACTTCTGGGAGTTAAGGGTTAAAGGATTAATTCTTTTTTCTAACTGCTACACATTTTCTTGAAGATAAATTATGAGAATTTGGTGTTAGGTTGAGAAAAATGTTTCTACCTGATAACTTTGAGTATTCTCATTACCTACTTGAAAGAAATTATATGGAAATTATTGCAAGAAGTTGCCTGTTAATCACTTCTGGGAGTTTAAGGGTTAAGAACTGTTTTAATTTTTTGTGAATGTTTCTGTGCAAATACATGTTATGTGAGAGGCAAGAGTTTCATTTTCTTCAACCCTTGTGATAGGTTTTTCTCGTTGCTCAAGTGTTGAAATATTCTGACATTAAGAGTTGCCATAATCAATGTCAGCTGGTGGTTAAAAGTAATCTGATTGGTCACCTGATAGGATTTTTCAAGCAGCATTCTACTAAGCTGTGGAAGATTCACAGAAAACAAGTAAACTGTTCTTGACGGGGCATAATCAGAAGCTCGAGGGATTTCCTGTTAACAGAGAAAAGCATAATGTTATGAAAACAAATCTGATTGTTTTTTAAAGATGATTAACAAACAGTTTTTTTTTACCTGTAGTGCAATGAACCTCTCTGCAAATAGTTTGTAGAGCAGCTCCTTGACATCTTTAGATGGAATCATGGCCAACTCACCAATCTGAAAATTGAAGTGATTTGAAATCATAATCATTTACAAAAAAATTTGTTAGTGGCAGGGTTAAAGACCTGGTTGCTTCAGAGAAACCTTTTTTTTGTTCCTCTTTCATTAGTTATTTTATAAAAGAATTGTAAAATGGTTTCTGTGTTTACATAGCCTGATGTAACCATGTGGGAGGTTGGGAGAACACTCGATAAGCTGGAAACCACTCTGCTTCGCGTCATGGTTTCCTACGCTTATCTCGTGTTCTCCCAACCTCCCGCATGTTTACATCAGGCTATGTAAACATGGAAACCATTTTATATTTCTTCAATATTTTATGGTATACTTGCTGTTTGGTTTGGAAATTGACCCTTAATGCCTGGTAGGTCAGTTAGTTGGTCTTTAACAGTTAGTTAACAAAATATGTCTGTCTCTCTACATCAAGGTTATTTTGAACTTATAAGATATTAAGTTCACAACATACAATTCACAATAATGGTAAAGGGAAGCAAGATAACAAATCATTTCACCTGTTTCTGTTCCATGTGTTTCTTGAGAAGTAGCAATCTGAAGATTCTAAAGCATCTTGAACCAAACCTGAATTTCAATGTAATAGAAAACACTAACCTCAAATAAGGGAAAAAATACACACAACACTGCATACATCCTAGTAGATAATTGCCTATTCTTTCATGACAGTAATGAAATTGCTTATGATAATAATTTAAAATAACAGTTGCAGTAACCCCTAACACCTTGACATCAGTATGCATATTCTCCATAATGTTCTCTGTACATTAACTAAGGTGCTGACAAGGAGAACTTGTTTGAAAATCAAAAGCTTCTCTAGTTAGAGATCATTTCCTTTACTCTCATGACCTTAATGTTTGATTCAGGGATGATATTGTGAGGAGAAATTAGATGCTAGTCACTTTTAGGGGTCAAAGGAGTAATACCTTTTAAGATTCTAGCGTGGGTAAGCTGACTAAATTCCAATGGAACAACTTTTATTTACCTCTCTTGAACAATGGATTCAATCACATTTTGGCACAAGGTATCCACACACTTTTGCAGATCTATAAAACTGTCAAGGGAAACTATTCTTGCAAAGGGAATGCAAATTCTACCAAAATACACCCAGCAAGATAATTGAACATGGATCATTTAATAACACATTTTCCAGTAAGGAGTATAAAAATATTATCAAAATCAACAATCTATTTTCTTAGCTATGATTTCATTTGACCATAAAAAGATACTTATACAATACATTCCTCCTCCACTCTCTCCTGTTTTGGAAACCAAATTATCCTAGAAAATGATAAATTACCAAAATTTATGACAAGAGCACTGCAAAAGAACTCAACTGGCAAATCTTGGACAATAACCTTACCTTCTCATCTGTCAACAGTGAAAGGTACTGAACAATCTGTGCCTTCTCCATCTTGGGAGTTACAGACAAATTCTGTGAGATCTGTTGATTGATATTTTTGAGAGAACACAGTGCTGTATCTATCAATTTAATGAAGAACAAATTCAGTCAGCAGCTTCTTACCTCATGAAGCGATACTGTTTGTGATGTTGGTGATAAGGGATCTCTTGCCAGCTCAGTCAATTTCAACATTGTCTTGACAATCTCCCCTGCAAACTGAGCAACACAAAATAAAAGCATTTGATCAACTTTGGATAAGTTACAATAAGTTCAGAAATAAAATAACCTAGGATGATCTGAGATGATGTGACCTAATACCAATCTAATTACGTTCAAGAGTTTTAGGAAAGATTTTCACTGAGCTTACAAATAAACAAAAGACAAATGATAATTAATTATCAATCATTTTTGGTCAATTTGTTAATTACAGATAGCATAAACAAGCATTCTGTAAGAATTTCATTTCCTGGTTTAGGAGAAGTATATAAACATATCATTAGCCGTAAAATTTGACAGTAAATTTCCTGACTAAGTGTCCTACTTACCTTATCAACTTTCTTGGTTACAACAGTGACAATATTCTAGGAAATAATGTTTAAAATTCATTAGTAAGTCTTGAGGAGAAATGAAGGTGGACAAAATACATCTATATTGAGAGTGCTAATGAAACATATTTATCAGTAATTCTCTCACAGTATCGATGACTAGGATGACATGGCTTTAATAGTTGTTTATGTTGGACAAGCCAACTAACTCTGCTCATACAGCCTGTAAACAACTTACCACAAAAAAATGAAATCCTTAGCTAGTCTAAAAGTAGAGTAGCCTAGAAGAAAGCTTCCTGAAATTTCCAATGATTATTAGCTGTACAAAGATTTTGTTAAAGTGAAAACTACCTGGAGTAGTGTCTAAATATTGTACCTCATCAATGAAATGCTGATGAAACCTTGCAAAGTTCACTTGCCATAAAATTCCATCATCGCTTAATTCCTGAATAGCAGTGACAAAAATACAAATGTAGTGATTGTCTAAATATGGATGACGAAACCCTGGTGTACCTTAGAACTTTGAGATGATGTGCACTATGTGTAGTCTATTACCATTATTATTATTATTATTGTTATTATTATTACTATTATTATTAATATTATTATCAATATTGTTATCACGTTACCACCATTATATATATTTTATAGCAAGATCTCATTCAGCCCTATACTCTGACAAGGCAATTACAATCTTCTTCAAAAAATCTCCTCGTAACACCAAAATCTAATCTCAAGTTTTACAGGGACAGATCTTTTCAAGTTGCTGTCCCCAAGCTCTGGAACTCCTTAACTGATGACATAAGATCAATCAGAACCTTAATGTTTTTAAGAATAAGATTAAAACACTACTTTTTAGAGAGGCTTTTATTAGTTAGTTCACTACCTTTTTTTTTTTCTTTTTATAGTATGTATTTTCCTTAGTTAATCTTAGCATCTCAGCAAGTCGATTGTATCTTATTTTTTTGAAAATTAACTTCTATAACTGCTATATATTTTCTTTAATAACTCAAATGTTTTTGTTTATTTTTTAGAATTACAATTATTGCAAAGCACCTTTGAGCTCACGGAAAGGGTGCTATATAAATTCTTGTAATTATTATTATTATTATCATCATCATCATCACTACATGGTAACTTGGTTGTCAAAGTTCTTCTTGATAGTAAACCTGATATTTCTGACTTTTTGCAGGCAAGAGACCAATTTAGACAGAAGATGTGCAATGTCAAGTTGAAAAGAATCTTGCAGAAGAATTCATAAATTACTGAGAAGAATTTTTGTTACTTCAGTTATATTTTACTTACAGAGCTTCTGGCACCAGCAGTGTAGCTAAAATGAAACAAGACACAAATCATGCTTGCTAATGTCTTTAAATAAAATGTAACTAACATCTATCATAGAGAACAATTCATCAGAATTGAAAAAGTGTTGATTACCACAGTTATGAAATATTAGTACATACCTTGCTCCTGTTTTTTGCCTCTTTGCTGTTTGACCCTCATCACCAGTACTTCTCTTCCGTTTTGAACCATGACCTGCACATAGTGATATACTACGTCAATGCCATGCATCTGCTGTAAAGCAGATGCAAGATACTTTTCTATGCACCTCTCTTGTGTTCTTGAATGATCCTTAAATAGCATTCTCTAAGCCCTTCAACTCCCAAGATCCAGGCCAAGGGTGGATAACATTATCCACTGGATAAATTGCTATCCAGCCGATTAGTGTTAACAAGATGTACTGCGCTATCCAACAGATAGAGATTTATCCAGTGAATAGCATTAGATACCCTTTGAACAATTGGAGCCTGATGGTTAATTTCCCCACTAGTGGCTACACATTTCCTTGTAAACTAGTTACAAGAGTATGGTGTTAGATCAAGATAACAACTTCTACCTTATAAGAGTAATGAGTGAGGAATGTGTGGGGAGGAATGGGTAGGGAGAAACAGAGTTGACTTCTCATAAAGCAGTCACTTCGCCACAGTTGTACTTTATGGGTTAGAGTGAGGTATCAGTCTCAGAGTTGAGCGCCGCGAAAAATCCTCAGTGGGGATTGTTCATGAAATGTAAGTGACTGGCGTAAGAGATGCATTATTTCAAAATAAGGCCTTTACAAGATCTATTATGATAAATAAAAAACACTTCATTACAACACCTTGCAAGTTCATTCCAGGTGGCAGAGCATAGAGGTCATCCTCATTATAACTATGCCCATGGTTTGTTCTTCACTTTTCATTGGCCTCAATCTTTGAAGAAAATGGTTCTTCACGAGATCAGCAAAACAAACTCGAATCTCATCCTCATCTGAATCAATGTCATCCTCTTGTAAATGCCTCGCAACTTTGTCCACAACTGTGCTCATGATAGCAGACCCATGCTGAAAAATTTCATCTATTATCAACTCGCCAGTGTACCCAAAAAGAGATTTCACACAATAAATGTACCGCGGAGCACGGAGACGAAGAAGGATATTAGAAATCCACGCATTATACAACGTAACGTTTCTCTTATTCACTTCAAATGTGACAAAATGATGTTGAATGAGGCAGCACAACGCCTTCTGCACTTGGCCTTGAGGTAGTTTGGTTCCTCGAGTTATATCCTTCAAAGGACGAAGTCCTTTAGCGATACAAAACGTCCCGACCTTCTCTACAATTTCTCCATAATGTTCTCTTAAAATGAGGGACGCGACTCGCTTCTGTTGGACCGTCATAACTAATAAAAAGCAGCAAATCAATCACTGCTCCTCGCATGAGATTGGTCTACAGGTCGCCATTTTAGTAGAAGATAGTCCCGCGGTTAATTCAACCAGCGTTAATTTTCAGCGGCATAGAGCTGTGATTGGTTTAAAATGTGACACCCAGCCAATAGAAAAGGCGAGAACGTAGTGTTGGAGAAGTTGTAAATAACTTAAGCGTAAACAACTTTTCGGAGAACTTCACCCAAGTATTTTGTGCAAATCCATCGATTTACTGAGCTTCTCAGACATTTGAAAAGAAAGGTGAGGTTCTAACTTCTCAGTTGAAAGACATCAACTATCTGGCAGCATGAAGTCCAAAATGGAACATCGATCATTTGTGGTATAGGCTAATTGAGAATCAGATTAGATCGATTTGAAGTGTCCGAACTATTGTCACCATGAAAGTAAAGTATAACCGAGAAGTAGCTTGAAGAGGAACCTTCGGGAGAACTTTCCAAAGTGTTAGGGGTACAGCATACATAACACCGTTAGTTTATACACTATGCTTTGGTGGGTTACCAAATTATATCGCCGGTAAAATAACGATGTTGTGTGGTTCTAGAGAAAAAAGACAGACTTTTCTATTGACATAAGGTTGGGTGGCTATTAGGTTTTGATAATTAGTATAATAATTGAGCAATTAGCAAGTAATTCAACTGAAAAATTATTTTGTAGTTAGAAAATCCAGAGGGCTTCGTCTGGTGGAATTGGATCACTAAGTTTCGAATCCAACTAGCTCCTGCCATGAAAATTTCACCTGATCTATCACATCAGAAGCATACGACCATTGAAAAAAAACATAAGGGGTAGTGTAGCTAAGTAGTGAGGCTAGATGTCAATTCACTTTCGAATTAAGGTGCTCACTAAGGTGCTTTACTAACTGACCATGAACAGGGTCTGTTCATTAAAATATGCTAATACATTAGCACTTGAGTTATATACACTCCTCACCTTTTTTTTTCCAAGAAAGGTTTTTACTTGTGACACAACTTTCACAATGTCGTTATCAGTGGCTTGACCAATGTTATACTCCTCTTCCTAATTTCAGCCTCTCGTCGTGCTAAGTCAAGACCAGTCTACCAAAATTGATCGTTGTTGAATTCCTTGGTAATTACCTGTTTGAACAAGTCTTTTATGGCCACTGGAACAATACAATGCCCAGGATGTGGCCAGAATATCATGCAAGGTGCTGCAGTAGAGTGCAACTTTAAACCAAGTTCCGAAGCTGCAACACGTCAAAAGGCCTTTGATGTACCTCAAGAGAGACACTGGCTGTGTATGGAGTGCAAATACATAGTGGAAAATCGCTATGGTGACTTATCAACCGTGACAACAGAAGATGCTTACACTTTGCTTTACAGTGTTAGACTAAACAAGAAATCTAATTGCTGTAATCCCTGTGCAGTTATATAGCATAACCCTGTCATCAAATCTAATAGCTAGTGAAAAGCATTACTGTTGCATGTTACTGGGTAATGTTACTCTAATTTCTGTACAATGGACAAAGTTGTAACTTCCATGCATTGAGTATGCCCTTTCAGCCCTTCATGCTGATCCATTACCCAAACAAGAGATTCAAGCAAAAAATGACAACTCAAAAGCAACAGCAAGCTCAAATGCTCACAGATTTATTCATACTGGTCCATCTGATGTTCATTAACAACAGAGATTGCAGAATTGCATGGTTTTTCAGCAATCTCTGTTGTCAAGAATTGTTATTGATAATTCTCAGTCAAAAATCTCCAAGCTACACACATCCCAAAATCATAACAGACTGAACAAATGACACATACAAAATTCTTTGTTCAAAAAGAAACACCAATCTGGTGCCAGCTAGGGATTCATTTTAATGTGTTTCCTTTGTAACTGAGGTAATGCAATTCTAAATACCACAAACTGCCTGTTATGTTCTTAGAAAATGAGCAGTTTAAATTTGGATTTTTTTTTCCATGTTTCCTTAAATGGGAACCCTTCTATCCAAATACATAAAATGAGACAAATGAATGCCCCTTTCAAGATAATGAAAAATGGCAAACATCACAAGGTTATTTTAAAATATTATCATTATTGTATCTAACCCTAATTGTGTACATTGTATCATGGCCTGTTTGAGGGTCCTCAGTGACATTCTTTTTCACCTCACACCATATTTTTGATGGAATCTAGGATAGTTTTCCATTTTTTAACAAGTTTACTTCTGTGAAAATACATTTTTGCCTATCTATTGGGTACCTAAAAATGTAACAAAGGCAGAATGTTTTGCATCTAAATCTGCACTACTGTGTGGTGAAGTGAAATACCTAGAGCCTATGGCACAGCATATATTTAAATATAGCATTTTTTTAATTGTAGAACATCATTCTCCAGAAGATACCATAGATAATGATAACCAGATTTGCAATTAAATTAAAGATAAATACTGTGCAAATATTTTTCCATATGAATTATTTTTTACAAGAATCTTAAGTATACATGATGACGAAAATTGATATGTACATCCCATTACCCTTAACATTAAATAGATAAGAGGAATTGAGTCATTCACAAATTATTGGAAAGACTTGTTTTTAAATTCTGTGGATCTTTCCGTCACTGGAGATGATGGTGCACTTTTAGAGCCACTTGGCTCCATCTTACTGGAAAGCCTGAGAAATGAATTAAGCGAAGATCTCCTTGTTGCACCAGAACCAGTGCTGTTTTTTGTCCAGGCTACACCAGCCAAAGGTCTCATTATTTGAACTGCTCCTAAACTTGGGGACAGTGAACTGTTCACTAACACATTAACGTTAGTTTCATCTGATTTCTTATCTTTCCTAAGGGAGCCATCTGAATACTGAAAATCATTTGTTAAGGCTTGCATTGTGTCATCTTGAGTTTCTTCCTGAGAAGCATTATTGGCAGTGACAGCCATCTGTGGAATTTCTAGACAAATTTCAGAGTCTCCTGTCTGCAATGGTATGATTTCCTCTACATCATCTGCTGTAGAAATTCTTGCAGATGCTACATTTCCTGGAACATTGAGAGAAGCCTGTGAGCTTTGAATGTTAAAAGAATTTTTACCCGAAGGTTCAAGTGCCATTCCACTTGAGTGTCGTCTGGTTTCTTCATTGACACTTTCAGAGACTGTCTGAAGTCCAGCCTCGAGAGTGCGAGAAGGAGCTGGTTCATCCTTTGATGCAACATGAAGAGATCCCTTTGAGGAAAGATTACAAGACTGACTTCCAGCATGTAGTGATCTAGTGGTGGCATCACGCTGAAGAAAGTTATATATCAACCAGTTCACTCTATAAAATAAAGGAAATAGAACAATTCTATCAGAAAAGCAATATTTCACTTCATTTTAATTGAGCACTTCCCAAGTCCTTAGATTTTTTAGATGTACAAAAGAGACTCCACAATAAAAAGCTACGTGTGCTGTTAAAAAAACATGAGCGAGGAACTTATTCTGTATAGATGGCAAAGACATTTATGATAATAATGAAAATTGTTTCAATTAATAAATGTTTATAAATCCATTTAGAAAGTTACCTAATGAGAGAGCCACTCTCAACAGAAATGATATGAAACTAAAAATTACTTATTGGCACAGAGCTAGGCCAATTCTTGGTACAGCCCAAGTAAAGTCAGTACAGGAACTCAAAACAAGAGCATCCAATCATACCCTCTCTAAAATACACTCATTCTCTGTTTTAGCAAAAAAAAAAATGCTTTCTTACCTCACAGGAGACTCCACCATAACCATGTGGCCTGCATCTTGAATAACCTCTAAAGATGAACTGTATATTACCTATTACAAATGGAACCAAGTAGTGTTAATAAATATAGTATAAAAGCCTGAAGGAATGACTCACAAACTTTGCTCAATCACAAACCTCTTGCATCCATTGCTCCTCCTCAAGAGTTACAAATTTGTCCTGTGCACCGTAAATCAACAATGCCGGCACCATCAGTTCCTGGTGATATGTCTCATCACCATCTTCCCACACCTGGAAAACATTGTTTGACTATGTATTACACCATGTTCTAAAGATGAACCACAAAATCACTGAGATCTCTCTGTCACGTTATTCTTAAATTAAGGTGGTTTTAAAACAAAAACACTACCCAAAATGTAACATTTAAAGACTCAGAGGGATTTACTGACCTGTCCTGCCATAACAGCTTTCATTACAAAAGGTGGAGCACTAAAGGCCTTCACTTTCTTCCTGAGTGATCTTGCTCTCATGCTGTTATATGCCCGCCTGAAATAATTAAAGTCATGAAATTTTTAACCAGACATCAGTTATTGTGCAATAAGAATGTAACATTTAATTCTTTACTCAGATTTGAAGATTTTTCTCCTCAACTGTATGGTTCTAATGAGATCTTTGTTTCATTTCTGAGTAATTTTCCCATCTTCAGTTTGTAACTTGGGAGCTGGGGGTTCAAGATGACTATTGGAAATGTTTGTTTCAGCTGAGTATCTAACAATTTGTAGACAAAATTTTTTTTCTTGTTCATGTTAAAGATGTTTATTCTGCAAGACTAACCTCTCATAGACAGACAAAAACACAGGTTTGATACAAGACAGTAGAAGTGTTGGTAAGCAGAACACGTCACAGGTACCCACACCCACAAGTGGTGTAGGACCTCCACCAGATATGAGGACCATCTTGGACACCAGTCGAGCACGCTCACATGCAATCACTGCACAAAATGATGCCCTGAGTAAATTATAAAATATTGTTAAAAGGCATGGCTTGCCAACCACCATGGTGCTGACTCGTTGACAAAGTTTTTCAGTTGTCAAAAGTAACAAGCACCAAAAAAAAAAAAAAATACAAAAGATATGAAAAAACCAAAAAAACATGAAACAGATGGCTGCATCCTAATTGCCCCCTACCCTCCCCACTTAATCCACCCTTTCAAGTGACAAGAAACAAGGAAATATCAGTTGACCCTTGAACTCCTAGAAGTGAGGACAGTATCCAGCAAACAGGAAATAAGAATACCCTAGTGGGATTAATAATACAAGTAGAATTAAATTGGTCTAACAGCAAATCCTCGGAACTAATTTACAAGGAATGTGAAGCAGCTAGAATAAAGAAATACCAATCAGTTATGCAACTTCCTGGGCTGAAAGCAAGCACTGTACAAAGTGCACCACACGACACTCCTCGTTGAGTCAGATCGCTTTCCTTTGGAAAGTACCCTCGGGGCCGGGCTGTTTGTCACATATAGTTCCGTAAGGAACTGATCGATCATCGGATACAAAGGGCGCAACAGATGTACAGAAACATGAAGACTTACCCATACGAATGTCCTACTAAAACGTTCCTCTTCTTATGGTATCGATCAAATAAACGAAGTAAATCATACGAAAGTTCAGAAAATTCGTAATCTGCGGTATTGTTCGGTGCGGAGCTTTGCCCGTGTCCTAGCAGGTCAGGCGCTATAACTTCGTAACCTGCCTTGCAAAAGTATTGTACTTGTTCGTACCAAAGATCAGCGCTACCACCAACTCCATGTATGAAAAATATTACAACTATCTTCTTGTAATCAGGATCACCAACTCCAGAAGTGGCTGAACCCGCCGAATGAGCCGAGCGATTAGACTGAAGATCATCACGGCTGTAACCGCTATCGGATCTCGATATTCGAGGTTTGTAATGCACTACTCTCAACCATCTGCCTTTTCGTATTTCGACTCTTTCCGAAGGTAGATCAGAAACAGGAACAACTCTATTTTGATTACGTCCTCCAAGCGCTCCACACATTGAGCACTTTTGCAAAATCTTTTCCCCAGCTTTTGAATTTTTAGCGCACTGCAGCCTTCTTATCAATCCTCTATGAACTCAAGGGATATTTGCCAAATTATGAAAGCAATGTTGCACCCGCTGTTCGTCGTTTAAGATATGGCGACCTCAAGTCCATGTTCTTCAAATAATAGCTATTTCAAGCATCAAATTAATAATGTCCAGAGCAACGTAAGCTGTTAGAGAAGTTGGCACAGATTAGTGACGAGTGATATGTTTAAAGCAAAATTACCATTCCACGCAATGAGAATACTCTCCTCAGCGACTAGGAACGCAAAGCATAAATATATTTAAAGCTTCATGTTAAGTTCGATCTTTTTCTTGCTAAGTCTTCTTTGGTGCCTGAAAAATAGAGCGCGTCTTGATGACAAGACTAAGTGCTTCTTTACAAGAAACTCCCGGCTTGTAAACAAAACATGAAAATGCTCTTGTTTTAGCAGTTTTCGGCGTTGATACACGTTGGATGAGTGGGGTCGTTTCTGTGTCTCGAACAGGCTTGGAAGAATTTTACATAACCAAGAATCGCTTTGGAAATTTTACCATAACTCGTTATCGTCGCGCAAAAGACTCCTGAAATGACACGAGGTTAATTGAGAAGATTGCTTAATCCAAATTACTTCAACCGCAGTCTTACTGTTCATGATATACATCCGCAGTATTGCACCGGAAATCACGTCACAACATTCGTTGCTAGGAGAAATGAATACAATAAGTGATCTACATAGGGCAAATTATAATATTTTTACTGTTGATTGTTTATTCAATTATGATGTGTTTGAAACGATATATTACATGTTGCATGATAATTTAACTAAAATTGTGCATGTTGCTTGGAAACACAGAGATCAATGTTCAAGTGCATGTGCAGGGGAACATTTGCCCTTCATTAATGATAGTTTGCATTGTAAAACCAAGCACTTCTGGTTGCTGATATTGATAATTGCATCTAAAACTACATCAAGTTGAAGAAGAAGGAGAGAAACTCTGAGGTAGCTTAAGGTTAATGTCAAAAAATTAAAAGAAAAATGTAAAACAAGTTCACTTCTAGATTGTAGGGTAACCATGCTTGCTTAATTAAGTAACTACATGGACTAAATATTTACCTTATTACCTCAACAAAAGGCACAATAGAGTCTCTCTTCCTATTCAAACAATTTAACCATCTAACCCTAACCCTTGATTTTCTAGCATGTAATTCAAACAAATTCATCATGTTCCATCCTCTGTTTTATCTCCTAATGGAATCTTCACTTGCTCTAAATAAGCACCAGCAGGAAATCTAGGTGGAGGATCTGGGTCCAGACCTTCTCTTCCTTCAGGCCCGTGTTCTTTGCTTTGTTTTTATACTTCTCGTCAATAAAATTTGTGCACTAACAGGATCACATGTTACTACTAAAACATACAGTATCCAAAATTCACTTATCTTCTTGAAATATTTCTCAGTTCATCCAGGCTCTAGTTCCTGAATCAAAGTTTCAACTCTTCCCCATAAAAAATTCCTGAATCCACCCCTGAACATAATGGGAAGACAGTTATGGTTAACACTGACCCTCCCACAAACTTGCAGTTTGTAGCAGAAAATCAGTTGACAGGTCTTTGACCCAATATCAGACCAGTGGTAAATCTAATGGTGAGGCACAGGTAGCAAGACTGACAACCAAAACACTTTGTATAAAAAGTTATTCTAAGATCCCCTTTCCTATCCTTAGTAGTTATAATTGTTGCTGGAAATAAATAAATAAATTTCAGAGTGAAAGTTTCAACTTAAGATTACGACAACTCTTTATTGACATAAGAACACTATCCTATTTTTGTTCTAAATCATTAATTCAAAAAGAATAATTTAATTCACTAATCAAATTCAGTTATAAATCATCCTTGAGTGAAGTAAATCTTACAATTCTTCTCTGACTTTGCACTATGCCTTATCTCAATGGCCTAGTTTTGATGCATTCATTTTCAAATCCATCACTTCACTCAACTGACCTCTGTATGCCATTCAAAAGAATGAGCTACAGAGCTTGTCAGGTTAATTCCTTGCAGCATAACCATGCTGTGTATCGCTTTCCATTGAATTGCAATATGTTAAATTAAAGCTGCACTATTGCAAATCTAGGCTCTGATCTTATGTGTTTGCACTGAAGTAAACCTTAAAAGTTATTAACCTGGCTGAATTTCTCATCTCAGTCAATAAAGTTGCCAGTTATTAATTTGGAAAATCCCAACAGGAGCTCAGAGATAATAAATCTTCTAACTTCCTCTGCAAGTCTTATGCTTGTTCCATTTCAACCAAAACTCCACCACAGTCTTTTGGGTGTAAAAACACTACAGGTTTACCATGAGCACCAATCTAACCAAATAATAAAATACCAAAATAAAAATCCCTAAAATCTGAACTCAGAAAACTGTCCAGTCACAAACGTTATGTAACAAAACAAAGAGTTACATTTGTGTAATATTTTCATTTTTACCTTTGGTTCTGGATTCAGGGCTCTAATATTATGTTCTTGAAGATCTTTCATAGCCTCTTTTATGTCATCAACCTACATAAAAATTTGGTGTAAAGGAATGTTACAGTCACAGACCACAGGCAATTTCTCTGTGTGGGAAGCTCATTCAAAATCTTTCGACAAAAAATTGAAAACAAATATTTGCCTGACCTCAATACAGATGTGATGAATTCCACCATCTTTTTTTTTATTCAGAAAACCTGCTATTGGGCTGTTGTCTCCCAAAGGATGTAAAAGCTGATGAAAGACAACATATGAACAAATTGTTCATTTGCTTTCCTTTTCCCAAAAGATTTTGTATCCTCATCATTGATAAAATAATTATTCATTGATCATTCTAGTTTGTCATATATACATTTAAAGAAACAAGTACACAGATTATAGAACAAGAGAGATGGTAAGTTTTGAGCTCAGTGAAAAATAGAGAAAGAGGTTTTTCATCTTGTTACAAGCATAGGAAAAAGTAAAAATTCTGAGTCTTCATGAGGAATTGAACCTTAGACCTTCAGACCCCTCTGATGCTTCACAACTGAGCCACAGACTCCATGAGTGAGGCCCAGTACAAAGTTCATGTATGACATGCACCCTGCATACAGCTAGGATCAGCAATGTCAATAGCGTCATGTTTTTGTAAACAGAATAATAAAGATGGTAAGTTTTGAGCTCAGTAAGGAAATGGACAAAAATGTATTTCATCTTGTCATTAGCGTGTGACAAAGAAAATCTGGGAGATAAAGGGTGAAAAGGTTACCAATTGGCAAAAACAAAAAAAACTTTCACAATACTTACTTCAAGTTTAGTGTTCCCCAAGTTAACAAACACAGTGGATACTCCATGTTCTGGAAGATCCTAAGTAAGGAAAAAAGGATTGATTAAATATTTCATAATGATATAGATTATAAACAGAGAAGTTTTTATGTGTTGCATAATATATTAGTAAGTGGTGTGTGAAATAACAGCTCTCAACGCAGCATCAATTTCTCCCTGTGTTTTGGAAGTGAATTAGAGAGAGTTTGAAAGGAGAATCTAACATTCTATCAGATGTCACTTAGGACCTTTGGTTCCATATACCCTTTGATTAACTTCAGCTTCATTCAACTTGACTCACTTGCACATCACTAACATCAGCACCTAATACATTCCTATACATCTTGCTCGCTTGTTCTACAATAAAAACAAAAAACAGATATAACTCATTTTCTAAATATAATAGCAGATGGTGGCTTAATGCTTAGTGTGCTAGACAGTAAAATGAGAAATTTAGCTTCAAGATCTGGCTAGGTCAATATTTTGTCTTCTTGATTGACACACCTCTCTCTCACAGTGTCTCTCTCCATCCATGAATTGTCTGAGTGGGATAGCCTAATAGGAGGTTGGTGCAAATAAATTCATAACAAACCTTTATCAGGTTGAATTTATAAATAATTCAACAAAGTTCCCATAACTAAATTTGACAATTAAAGTTGCCAGGTGGATTGTCAACATGACAATAGTCATTTTGATGACTCCAACTGTTCATAAGCATTAATTTACCTAGATCAGGAACAGCAATTGCAACATGGTTGAGCTTGCCAAGCTTCCACAATTTTTCTTCCATTCCCTTCCAATACAACCAAAACATGAAGTTATGAGCAAAAATGAAAGATGTGTTTTTAGTAAGTATCAAATGTTGCGCAAAACTGCATTTAAAATGCAACGTCTTTATTTTAATTGCACATAAAAAAATTCTATAAAAATATTAAAAGCAACCTTGCTGTCGTTAATTGGCTTAAAGGTCTATCTGGATGTACCAGAGTAGATGTCACAGATATCAGTTACAGAGGATTTGCCCAATCTCCACCCCTCCCTGACCCCCTGCCCCGCCCCTTAACGGGCCAACTTGTACTCGTTAACCGTTACCAAGATATGTACATGCACTTTTACATAAGTGGAAAATGTGCGCTAACAGAAGGCAATGTTGTCGATGAGACAGATACTCGCGTCATAACTTCGCAGAATCTTTTAATGTCCATCAATGAATAAGAATTGCACAAAAAATATAGGTAAATAACCTTCTGGTCTCATCATTTTATCGAATGGGATCCCTACCTGACAGAGTATTGCAGAGGTAGATATTCCATTCTTAATCTACGATAAAAGAAACGATTAAACTTGTCAATACAAAATAGTGTTAATATTTCATTTCATAAAAGCTTCTTACCGGAAAATTGCTGAAATTTCCCCAAGAAAACGGCAAAACCGCGGCTCGTAAAATTCTTGAAGAGCACAGTCTAAACGCCATGTTGATTTGACCGGCGGGGATTTTGGAGTCTGGTGACAACAGTGAATCGTGCGGACGTGCATGTAAACTTATGCAACTGTCACGTTAAGACCAGCAACCAGTTTCTCCTTACAGTCATCATGAAGATCATGAGAATAAATAAAATGATCACCAACCTAAGAAACACTGATTGTTCGATGTTGAAATTCTCTTGGTTCCAATCAAACTCAAGCGCAAAAGGCATTTGACTCTTACGTGTAGGGTACAAAATAAATGAGTATCTTGAAGATGTCCTATGAAGACTGGTATCCGCGTAATTACCCTGCGACACTTTCCAATTTTCTCAGTTCAAACATAGTCATTATATTTTTTATCCCTAAAACACCGCCCCTCCCTCCCCCCCCCCCCCCATTACTTTAAAAAAGCCCATTGCAGACGACTTATTCTAGCAGGATAATTGATATTGAAGTTTGTACTTCTCTAATTTTTACCCGACCCTTTGTGGAGAATTATTCCTCATTTGTCATTGACAGGCAAAAAAATGTATTTTCCGTGTTAAAACAATTTGATGGCTCGGTTTTCAGAGGCGACCACCTAACATATAAGGCGTAAATAATAAGGATATCCCAACAATGAGTTAAGGTGCGGAAAACTTCCAAGTCATCTTCGTGATATTTTCATTCTTCTTTTCTTTCCTTTTGAATTCCATTCAGTCTATGATTAATTTTAATCAATGAGCCAAACCCAAACATCTCAATTCCGCTGTTTTCATGATTCTTGGCCTCTTTGGCCGTTTCCCAATCTACCCATTGAGGACTAAGGATCAGACAGAAAATGACAAATATATCAAAGATCGACACACTGTGCTCTACTGTTTATTAACAGATATCTGGTCTAGTGAACCACAAACTGGTGGCGCTAGTATTGTCCGCCGTTCCCTTAAGATGCTGGTATTTTTCTTGGCCATTCCGGAGCTTTTATCAAACAGAAGTTTCCAAGAGACCCTCGTCTTTTCTTCTTTCCTTAACGTCAACTATTTCAATTTTCACAAGTTTCACTCTATAGTTACGCTCTCTCCAATCTTGCCAGCATCTGTGATGGAACCTCAGCGTTACAATTAACCAAAATCCATAGATGCACCAAAGAAACAGACTGAGCACGATCAAACCCGCACCAGTCCACGTGTCGGTCAGTGCCATGTAGTGCCATGCCCCTTGCGCACAGAGATATGAGCTGGCAAACACCAGAGGGCTGAGGATTAGAAAGCAAATCAGGTCTCCGCAGAGATAACGGCGCTCGCGGCGGCTTTGGCCTTTCGTGAACCACTGGAAAGAAAAATAGAAAGGAAAATGGGCTAACAAGTTCAAAAAGGAATTCAGACAGACCAGCGTTTCCCCTGAGCGGTCCCATAAGTGCTTGCGCGGCGACTTTCATCCCAGTCAACACTCTTCTTTTTAATTTACCATCGAATAATTTGATATAATATTCTGCATACTTCCACAGGAAAACTGTACGTAAGTAAATAGTGATAAACTAACTCTCTTTATGGGTAAAAAATTTGTACCACGTTCTAGCCCTTGGACTAGTAGCTATCCCAGAGTATTAGCATTTGAGAACCTCAGAGGCATTTTAAGAGCGAAGATGAACCTTTCCTGAGAACATAACACAAAAAACCTGGTTAGGACTAGAACCCAAACCTTTTGATCGGGAGCAGCGCGCCTATAATGAAGAAACCGCATCAGCCACGCGCTTGTGGTAAACGAAAAAAAATATCCTTTAACAACGAAGAGGCTAGAGCTCAACGCCTGTCATCTGAGTTGTAATAAAAATATTTTAATTGAATAAAACATCTGGCTGCAAATAAAGTCTCTAGATATCATCAGCGATGATTTCAGTTTGAAATACTACATTCAATAAACTCTAAAATTAAAAACCAATTTACACTGGCTACGCCTAAACTTGTGACATGATTTCTGTCAAGAGGATAAAACGAACCTCCTGAAATGACCTCGGGAGTTTCCTAACGTGGAACTCATGGCCACAAATTTCACAGGAGTCTTTGTTGGCCTTTGAAAGCCATTCCTCCAGGCACTGAACATGACACTTCCCTAAGGTTCCTGAGCAGAGACAAGGACTGACGAGTAATCCACGAACAGTTTCATCTCTGCAAATACGACAAGTGTTCAACAAATCGTCTGACGAGTGAGATAGTAGTTCCAAATGAAAATTCTGTTCAAAGAGACAAAAAAAAGTTGGAAGTTAAAGAAAAACACCTGCAAAAAAAAATCGTTTAGTCTTTAGTCGTTAGCGTCTGATTTTGCATGTTCAGGAAATTTATTTACTAAAAATAATTCTTTTTTTAGATCCAATGAAAAGCTACTTGATTTCAGATCGTTTTTGAAATGCCAGTCAGCCAACCTGGAGCTCAATTTAGTTTCTTTTGGTGTTAATAAATTTTTACTTTGTCAATTTCCATTTCTTTCAGAACTATTCCTTGTAATATGAAGCTATCAAAAGAAAATCTGTGCGTCAGACGAAAAGCAGACAAAAATGTTTTTGAAAACAGGTTGAAATTTGATGTAACTATATACTTACATTTGATTGGTCCGAGTCAGCCGGGGATACTCTTCGATCTGCTATAGGAATGATATGTTGTTTTTCTGATCTCGAATCGCTTTCCATCGTGGCCAGAAAATTCTCTTGCAGCGATACTCCAGGTTAAATTTATGTGCTTTGTGTTTTTTCAAAAGCGGTTAAGGCTCCCGTCATATCAAGCTTAAATTTGCTGCTTTAGATGCTAATTAAGATTATGACGTATACGTCATTCTTTCTGTCGCACTTAATTCGATCATTCCGTTATTCAATGTTGTTCAACTTTTCTCCCGATGCAAGCTTTAAAATAAAAAATCAATGGCTAAATAGTCGAGAGGGACAGTTTGAATTTTGTCCATCTCAATCAAAAAAAAAACTACATCCGTTTTTAAATTTGTCTCTGAACTCTGACGTCACATAACTTCGACAAGCCGTCAGTCTGGAAAAATTCTCACTGAAAATAATAGTATGTGGGAGTACGACAGGTTGATGTTGGTATTGCGACATTTATCTAGACAATAATAAATTCTAAATTTTATCCGGATCAACGCATTGTCTATAAAAATGAATGAAGGGAAGTAAGTTTTTAGAGGAACTGTGTTCAACGTCGGTGGAAAAATTCATTTGGCTTTATCTACCGAGTTTATAATATAAAATTAGCCACTGAAATGAGTTTCCAAAGGGCCACAACTCGGAACGTTAGTTTTAGAATTCTTTATGGTGGCCAAACTCGCCTCAGTTGTTAAAATCCAATCAATTCATCTTGTCTTAAAAAAGATCGAGGAAAGATTTACGTGTAACCTCATACAATTCGAAAAGAAAGCCGTTGCCCCTAAGGTAATCTTTTTTTTTGCCATTGTTTCCTTCATCCAAGAACTGTATGCATAATAAAGTATGGGGTTATGCTGAAATCTCGACAAAAACTTTGGATTAGGAGAATAAAACTGAAAACAAATTTAGCCCACAAAAATAAGAACTCGTTCAACTCTCAAAATAAAAACAAATTTATTCTACAGAACACTCGGCGCCTGTACAGC
This sequence comes from Pocillopora verrucosa, assembly GCF_036669915.1. Taxonomy (NCBI): domain Eukaryota; kingdom Metazoa; phylum Cnidaria; class Anthozoa; order Scleractinia; family Pocilloporidae; genus Pocillopora; species Pocillopora verrucosa. The sequence continues at coordinate 30,284,486 of NC_089315.1, read as the reverse complement.
TCAAAATAATACAGTTGATATTTGTCTGAAAAGTTAAAAATACAAAAATAAACATAATTACTACTGTAGCGCTTTTAAACAGACTGACGGCTGCTGGCGCGAGTCGGACATAAAATTCAAAAAGCCGTTCACATGGTCTTCACAATTTAACAAGAATTTGAGGAATGCACGAGTAAAGGATTTGGAAATTGAAGAGACCAAATTATGTACAGCTATTTACAGTTAAATTATTGTTTTTGGAAATAAACTTACTCTTAATCTTCCTTGCATATTTGTTTTTTGCTTTTGGGTTTCGCTTTCGTGGTGTTCTTAGACTTCAGAACTTTTGTTTTGTCCTTTCCTTTTTCGCTGGTTTTTTTGCCCGTGGAAGATGTCTTACTCGCACTTGGCTTTGCTGCAGGTTTCTTGGTCTTCTTTGCTTTCATAATTCCTTCACTGCTTTCTGCGACCGTAGACTTTTTGGCTTTAGGCTTCGACTTCTTTTCCACTGCAGTGTCCTTAGAACCCTCACGTTTCTTTTTACTTGTACTTTCCTTGGTTTTATTTGAGGACTTTTTCTTTGGTCGCCCTTTCTCTTCGTTCTCTTTGTCTTCGCCGTCAACATCCTTCGGTTGTTTCTTACTGGTTTTCTTAACTTTACTCGCCTTCTTCTTGTTGTTGTTGTCAATATCCCGTTCAGCGTTCTCCTTCTCTTTCAAAGCTTTCTTTTCCTTCTTTAGTCGTCTCTTCTCTTCTCTCTTCTCCTCTTCTTTCACTTCCTTTGAAAGTTTAAACGAGCCCGAAGCTCCAGCTCCCTTCGTTTGCACGAGGCGTCCTTTACCGACACTTTTGACCAGCGCAAGTTTAATCTGATTGTTAGCGGTCTCACCGACCAGATACTTTCCTTTGATGTACTTGGTTATGGCTTGTCGAGAAGAGCCTCCCTTCTCGTTGAAATATTTGACTGCTTCTTCCACCATTTCAGTATACTTTGGGTGTTTAGGTTTAGCGATGACAACCTGGGGAATAGAGTCTTCTTCAGACATGGTGAGACTTCAGTTCTAGAAAAACTACAGGCAGTTTTAGCTTCAAAAAGCAGGGCTCAAAAGTAGTAAAAAGACCTGCGAAATGGGGATTATATAACCCGGCCTGTACCAAACACGTGCGTGGGAATGTTTCAAATCATGACAGAATTGATTAAAATTTCCTCCTCAGAGACGTATTCTTTTTTGTTTGAACAGGCTGAATGAGGTTCATTTACACATTCTATAGCGTTGTTGCATTTTGATATTAGACCCTGAAATTGCTAATTGCTCATCTTCATTATTCAGAATAAAGGCGATGAAACTTAAGATAATAGATGTGATCTAATATTTCAATCGTTTATTCATAAGTTTTTGGTTCCTTTGAAGTCCTGAATGGACATCATCTCTATTGTTCGGCGTCTTCCATTTTATGAAATGCCTTTCTTGAGAAAGTTTGAGAAGGGGGAAGGGGGGGGGGGGGGTTGAGGTGAGAGGAAATTCGCAAAAATTAGCGGGAAATTTGCATAAGTGTTGGAATACTTGACCATGAGAGGTTTGATATGAGACTCTTTCCTCGCATACGCTCACAAGGTTCAACAGTTGCGTCACAAAAAAAGGGAAAGAACATTAGGGTGGGTAATATTTGGTACCTGGATAGGGCAAAGAGCTTTGAGGTCGACAGTGACATTAAAATGACATTATACGTGGTACCTGGATAGAGCAAAGAGCTTTGAAGTCGACGGTTACATTAGAATGACATTCAGTAGGTACAGGAGGATAAGGTACAGGACTGTGAAATCACGTACAGTCGGTGCGTCCGATTGAAAGATTTCAGGGGAAAGTTCGCAAACTGGGATACCGCCTTCATTTTCGAACAAATACTAGTGGACGTGAAAACTTTTGGGCTGGAATCAAATGAGTAAAAGGAGAGCATGCCTTGACTTGTCCGTCTGTATCTCTATTCAGTTTTAAAGAAAGACACAAATACAATTAATGCTTTATTCTACACTCAAAGAAACAAGAATTGTTGAATAAAAGATTTGTAAATTTTCATGTATGGAAATTACGAAAATGTTTGAGGTCAGGGGTCAACGAGAGAAAAGAGATTGTCTTTGTATTGTGCCCCTCCTTTTTCCGATAAAAAATAAATTCGAGTATGCCCTCAAACTGCAAATCAAATTTCTTTGATTTTTATTTGCTTAAGGGTGGGTAATGTTACCGAGGAAAAAAAGGTATACCAGCGGGCCATGAATTCAGTCATTCTTAATTAAGTGGGCGAGGCAGCGACGGAAACGCTTTGTCGAACGGTGGAGGTTTTTCCGCTCTATACCCTTTTGGACCTCTTTACCATTTGTGGAGCTGAAAAAGCAATCAAAGATGCTTTGTTAAGACGCGTGCTTCGATAAGTTCCTTATGCTCAGTCAATTTGTATTGATCGAGTTTTCATTGAGGCCGCCGCGTGGAAAGCTGGGATTTTTGTTCCCGCCCACCCCTCCTTTTTGAGCTGACCTCCCATCCTCTTCCGCCTTGCACCAGGGGTTAGCATATCCCAGACCAAAGCGATACCTCACATCTCATAATAACAATACCCAGGAAGGAATATTATATTATGCTAACCCTTGCTATCCCATAATAAAACTTGACCGAGAGAGGAGACAGAAAGGAAAGAATCTGGGAACGAGGTTGCGACGCTCAAAATTCGCCATCTTGCTTCTTCTTTGAAATGACTGTAAGTAATCAGTGGGATGTGGATCTTCATACCTAATAACTGACCAAATGAGGAGTGAGATATAAAAAAAGATCCGTGAATACTCGGGGTAGAGGAGATGAACGAAGATACGACAGACGAGCTGGCCCCAAGAGCGGAGATCTTCAGATCAAAACTCATCGAGGATTTTCAGCTTATCGACAGGGTTGCCAATAGTCGCGGCACAGAACCACCAAAATACTATTCCAACGAAGTAACAGGTATCTGTTTTTTCACGATATTCTGTGAAATCTTTCAGGTATGCTGTTTAGCAACCAATCATTTCTGGTCAAATATTTCGAGGAAACTCTTCGCCTCTAAATATCACTGGGTATGACGTTGGCAAAGCTTGGAGGCAACAAGTCTTTAAAAATTCTTCTCCCACGTTTCCAGGCTCTATATTCAGTTTTTGAGATCGTAGATTTTTTTTAATATGTTGCCCGTAAATTTTGTTTCAGACGACGAAGTTATGAAGCAACTTTTAAGAGAGACTCCCCAAGGCTTGATCAAGTTTCAAATCTACTCTAAGAAAGATGAACAGCGCTTTGCAGATCGTCGCTTGAACAGAGTAAAGAACAAAAATGCTATTCCACTTGGACCATGGGCACACACTGTCATAGAAGGTTTGTTTAATGAATGATGATGGCTTATCGTTTTTTACTCAAATGATCATGGTGCGTTCCAGTTCCATCATTAATTACCCTTTATTAGAACAGAAAGGTGCATTGATCAAGTTTGGGTAAATTGGCTGTTAACAATGTGATGTGATTTAATCTATCAACAGATCCAAGGATTCAAAACTTTATGATGATTTTGATCATAACAAATTCTATTGTATTGGGAATCCAAGCCGGTGAGCAAAAAATGCTAGTATCCCAAATGTGCTATCATCTTACTTGTTAATGAAACCCTTGAATTAAAAATTGGCACTCTATGCTGTCATTTTTCAGAAATATCCAAAATTGAGGATTCCTCACTGTATGGATTAAAATTGGTTTTACAAATTTTTGATTACTGCACATTGACCATTTTTGTACTTGAGATAATCCTCAAGTGGATTGATGGATTCTGGAGTTTTTGGAAAAATGGTTGGAACATTTTTGACTTCATTGTGACCGTAATGGTATGTATGAGCACCAATTGTAACATTTCAGTAATAGTTATTAACCTTCAATTAAAACGAATGAATGAGAGTGATCTTCACAGTATCCCATTATACCTTAAAATCAGTTTTCATATTTTATGCAGTTCTCTATACATTTTCTAAGGTGTTCACAATGATAATTTTTTCAACACTCGAGAGCTTCTTGAGTAGGTGATCATTTCATTTATTCTCCAACTTTAATGTCTGATTTAGGAGTGATATTGTAAGGAGAAATTAGATGCTAGTCAGTCTTAAGGGTTAAAGGGTTAATATAGCATAAACTAATATGCTGACATAGATGATTATCTTCAGTACTTCAGTCCTGCCCTTTCACACTACTATTTGTGCATCAAGTAGAAAAATATCTTTCATTTCAATCCTTTCAACGATTTTAGTCATTTGTGCCAGAAATCATTGAGCTGTCATCAGGAAAAAATACAGCAGAAGTGGCTGTCATTGCTGAAAACTTGAGAGTATTCCGAATTTTGCGATCCTTGAAAATGGTGAGAATACTTACTACAGTTATGGTTGTTCATTGGTGAATTATTTCATAATTATGAATATGGTAAAAATTATAGAAAACAGTACCCAAAAATAGCAAAGGTGGTAAATTTTTTCATTGAAATATGATTTGGAAGTGTAAGAATACAGTAATTAAATAACTATTTGTATAGAGTAAATGTAACATTTGTTATCAATCATTTCAGGTATCAAGGTTTGCCCAGCTAAGGATCATTGTCCTTACCATTCTCAAAGCATTTAAGGTATTGAAAGCGAAACAACTTACAAATAAAACATGGATTTGAGGGAAGATATCTTTATAAAACAGCCCAATTTAAATTAACTATACTTTCATTAGCCAATGTCCTCAGCCTTAGTAAATTCTTCACCTTCACCAATTACCTTTTATCTTTTTTCTAGTCAATGGCATTCATCCTCATTTTGTTGATGACTTTTATGTACATTTTTGCTGTGGCTGGAACAGTCATGTTTGCTTCATACTCCAAGTCAGAAAGAACAGACCTCAAGTATAAACAGAGTTTTAGGTAAATCTTCCGTCAAAACATTGCATACTTTGGTACTATATTTTGTTGGTGATGCCCCTAATTCTAAGGTATCACAATAGTAAATGTACACACCTGTATGTCCACAACTTACAGATTGCCTGACTCCCCTTCTGCTTCTTAATCTCTCTATTTCTATGTACATTGGTGGCTTAGTATTGTCTTACCAGTAGTTAATCAGCATAACACATCTATTGCAGCACCCTTGGTAATGCTTTGGTCACATTGTTTCAACTCTTCACCTTGGATCACTGGTATGACATCCTCAGAGATCTTATCAAAGTGGTAGACCCCATCACAGTCGAGATCTACATCATCTTATGGATCTGTATTGGAGCTTTCATATTCAGAAATATCTTTGCTGGCATTATGGGTATTCATGCTATGAGTTTCTTTAATTATAATGAGAGTAACCTGAAGCTGACTTCCTCATCTTCAAAGATTAGAGGGCAAAATTGACCTTCACATGATATTGGGATATTTGAACAAGGATGGGGCTATGGCCATAAGCATCTGATGGTCATGCTACCCCCCTCCCCTTTTTATTTGATAAAAACTGATTACTATTCTTGAACATGCAACCTCTTAGTATATCTCTTAGTCAGCATATGTGCTATGACCGGTCAATTAAGCAGGCTGTATTTTGTTGTATCACCCACTAAATACAAAAGTTTGTTTGAATTGAAATCGTCCTCCTCTTTTTGAACTTTAAGATGTGATAAATATCTTACTAACCAGGTTTCAGGCCATGAAAAGGAGCAGGAAAAAATTGGTCTGTAACTTACAGTTAGGACCTGACTAAACTTGGTTAGTTAGGGGTATATACACATAGTTTTATGATTATCAAATACTCACAACTTCATCTTAGAATAAAACAAAATTCAGCAAGAGACAGGAGAATATTGAATTTGGGTTAGACTGACATGGGAGGATTTTAGTAGTCTCAAGGCCATTGTAAAGCTATTTGATACTTGTTGCAGTCATGAACTTCCAGAGCATTCGAAGGGATTTTAATCAACAAGTGAAAGAGCAGACTGAAGCCATAGAAGCAGAACAAATGAGAAATCACTTAGCAGAGGAGCTGGAAAGAAAGGACAGATTGCAAAGTAGAACAAGGTATCTATTACTGAGACATCTGGTACAACAACGGACTCCAATTGAACTTTGGTGTTAAAGAATTTAGTAAAACTGCAAAAAAATTTTTTCATCTATCTAGGCGAACCAGCAGTTTGGGTGCTTCCCTGTTCCAGGAACTAGGAAAACAGCTTGAACCTATGTCAACACTAGCAGAGACTGAAGAGGAAGAAGAAGGAAGCTTTGAGCACAGAGATGACAGTGGAATTAAAGACTCCTCCTCTCTGCCTCAGGAAGGAGAAAATAAACCAAAACCAGAAACAAATGAACCTGACCCTTTAGCAACATTGGGAGACAAACTTGCTCAAATAAGGTAGCATAGTCCTCTTGCTCATGATCTTATATCAAGAGTAAGTTTCTTTGTGGAAGCAACCTGATCAGGTTTTAGGTTATGGAAAATGTCTAAGAAAGTAATGTATAATCACCACAAATACTGGTGGTGATTAATTTTATTTGAGGATTTTTTCAAAATTCAAAGTCTCAAAATTAAAGTCACTTTAACTCTAAAATACAGAGAATCAGATACAATTAAGAGTTAAATTTTCATCTATTTCCCAACCATTAAAATGAAAGTACTCTTTCAACTGACCAAATCCAGCTGATTGGTGATCCATGCATAAGAGATGGTTGTTGTTGTTTTAAGGGAGAAGAGGAACAGCTGGAGCAAACAGAGTGGAGTTGACCAGCAGCCAATACCAGAATTACATGGAGAGTTTGCTCATGACAAAGCTAAAGACATGACAAATGGTTAGTTTTCTTTCTTCTTACAGTGTATATGTGGAAATCTAGGTTGACATTTTGTACCTTACACTGATGATGGTTTTACCCTCCCCACCCCCACACATACCCTCCTCATTTCTGTGGTGTTTGGCACTTTCCTTTTTGGCAAAGTTTTATGTTAAATTTTCTAGACTGGATCACAACAGTTCAAGCAAATCTGACTGATCTTAAGAACCACCCTGTGGAGACACTGTGGCAGAGAGACACGCTGTTCAGGTAGGAAAAATAGCAAATAAACAAGGAGCCTCAAAATAGAATGCTTCAAACAATTGATGGATTAAAATTGTGTTTGAAAAAGAAAAGTCTCTTATTTTTTAAATTAATTGTGAATATGTGCTGTAGATATTTCCAGTTAATGGAAGCCTGGCAAGAGAACCTTGCTGAACGACAGCAACTCTTTCGTATGGCTGGTGAGTGAAAGGTTAATTGTCAATCACTGACATTTCTAACTTTACTAAAACTGTTGGCAAAACTGAAAAATCTCAGTGCTGGTCTTGTAATCATGAGAAATATGATTTGTTTCCAGTTTTCTACACAGACCTATGCTAAAGCACTTAAATAATTGATGTTTTTTTTTTTTTTTTATTACAGGCCAAGCTTTGCTTAAGCTCCATGATACTTGATCACAAATTAAGCCTTTCTTCTGACAAGGACTGTTTAAATTTAAACACTCAGGGTATTACGGTAGTTAAACTACATTGTCTTGTCTTTGAGAAATTTGTACATTGTGCTGGTTGTAAACAGTTCTGTAAGAAGTCATGATCCTGAAGTGTGGGACATTATCAAGCTGCAAGTTCTTCTTAAGCAGCTTTGTGTTCTACTCTTATTTATGGTTATTTTCGAGATTCCAAGTTCTAATAGGAAGAATTTTGGCTTTTAAATTATTTTTACTACTTAAAAAAGATTCATCCTGTCCAGTTTTGAGATTAATTTATTAGATGATGTTGGCAAGGTTTATGTAAAACAATAGTGGAATATTGTACCTTTGTTTCTAGAGTTGCTTGTAATGATAAGTGTCCTTCATTCAGAATTCATTTAATTATTATTGAAATTTAAGGCATAAGTATTCAAATAAAGCAGCCAAATTCAGAAAAAGTAACTGAACTTTATTTTGCTTGGTTCTAATCTTTGTAAATAATCAAACTAACATTCAGTGGCAAGCTAATATTCAGCGATTCTTCTTGGTCTTTAGCTGTTGTGGAGGGACAGGGTTTAATGTTGGGGCATGTGTGGAAGCAGCAATCTTGTTAATGTAGTATATGGCTACCATTGAAAACAGAAAGCTGAAGAGTAAAAAAAAAGAGTATTGAATGGTTCAATATAGTTTGAATTTAGTTTTGGGTTCTTCAGATTTTAATATGAACAATATGATGGATTAAGTGGCCAAGGCCAGTGCTGTGAACTCTGAATTAAGGGGTATAAATTTGATCCCAGACTGGGTTATCATTGCCTTATGATAACAACTAGTGGCTTAATACAACAACAAAAGTAAATAAATGTACAACCAACAGCACTGTTAGAATGGTAAAAAAATTGTCATCAACTTACCAGGTTGTTACACAAACTCTGTGGACTAGGCCAGAGGCAAACATTGCAACTACCAGACAAAGTATAACTTGAAGAAAATTAAATAAATGCAATATATTAAAAAGACATGCATGGATACTCAGTTGATGATAGGTAAATAAGAAATTGGATGATAAAAAACTGGATTGGACACTAGCATATCCTTAATACTGTTCATTGTCCTTTGTTTCCAAGTTGTACCAGCCATTAGTGTGTTAATTTTATAAAGGGAGCAAAATAGAGGATCCAATAAAAAGAAAGAAAACTAAAAAGAACACATAAGTCTAAGTTTAAGATACCAGGTATGAACTACTTTGGTGAAAGGTGAGGATTGTCACTACCTGGAGCCCACACTTTGATGTTTTCTAGTGGTTGGTATGGTTAATGCAAGGCTGCATCTATAGTGATAATTACTCACAAGAGCCAAAACAGTGCTGTTATTAGAAGCTGGTGGAAAGCCACTGGCTGTTAGATCATGTTGTGCTAGCTTCTTTTTGAGTTGTGTTCAGAGACAATAAATAATTAGTGGTTCAAGAAATGTCTCATTTCTTTAAACCAATATAAACAACAATTGGATCCTCATCAACAAAATTCAAAATATGTACCTTCTGGGAACAGTTTTGTTTGAAAATTTCGACCAAACATGGTTGTTTCCAAATTTCCTACTGCCTGGTGAATTAAATGTCAAGGAATACGCAACTCGGATGTTAAGACTCACACCACTAGAAAATCACTTCAAATAAATTAGTTTCATAAACAAGATGCTTATTTCACTGGCTTCTAACAATAATCTAATCACGAAAAAATTACAAAACTTGACCCAGATATATAATCCCCTTCAGATACCGTCTTTGATTACTACTTTTTTCATACGAGTCTCTGAAAAGTACCATCAAGAGACATTTCAAGCGTTCAAAAAAAACCCTGTAAAGGTTTACTACACTCAGATCAATGGAAGTCTTTGTTCTTGGTGAATCTGGATGCTTTCAACGTATATAATGTCAAAGAATCACGAAAATGAAATCTTTCCAGCCAAGCCTTAGATTAATATCCTAGAGCTCACATATGATCTTTCATAAATATTAGAGGATACAGTTAGGAGGAAGACGAAGAACTGTGATCCTATGAATCCCCCCAATATGGTCATCCACTCGCTGGACGCCAAGTTTGCTTTGAACATTTGCATTCCAGCGAAAGTCAGCACGGTTAATGTTGTCGCAAATAGGAACGAGGTAGACGACGGAAGAGCTGTGATTCAAAACAACCGTATCATTGTTAAATCAAAGGAAAATTTCCAGATTTATAAGCGAATGAAGATATCATAGTAACACTCACCCATGTTGAAAGGGAAAAAGTGGACAACTCAGCTGTTCGCCCCAGTATTTCGCTGTCAAATATGCATACATTCCCGGATGACATGTAGGAACATGGCGGGTCATAGAAGGTCAAGTTAGCTAATATATTTTCCGCAAATTTCCAATGTTTGTAGCCTGTAGTGATGATGAATGAGTTAAATTTTAAGCCGAGAAGAATACCAAACCAGAATTTAGTGTGGAGGCTACGTCAGAGGGAGACTCATTTTCCAAAACCCGGAACTCACTGGCATCAAGCACGAGCTTTCACTCAAAACATTTTTCCAAATTTCACGATTGTGAATGTTGAAACACCTCCGTGCTATCTGCGAAAATTCTCACCAGATGGCCGTTATTTCGTTGCATTCTCATTAGATCAAAGCTCTGTTGAGGTGTACGAGTTCCAAGGGCCAAGTGCAGCTGAGGAATTGCTTGCTAAAGAATCGCCAGACATTGAGATAAGGAGCAGATTGTTCAGTAGCTTCTTCCGTCTCAGCTCCGTTGTAACCGTGGCACAAAATGGAGAGCATTTGAACAGAGAGTGTAGTTTATTTACTGACGATGGCCGTTATGTTATAGTTGGATCAGCTTCGTATGTTCCAGAGGAACCGCATCCATATTTCTTTGATATCTACAGCAACAATGAGTCGGTCTCTCCTAATCCCAGGTCACCTCTGGAAGACTACACAATCCACATCGTTGATATGAAAACTGGAATGCTGTCAGATTCCAGAGTGTTCAAGTGTGATAAGATATTCTTATCACACAATCAGGGACTGTACTTATACAGAGACCTTCTTGCAGTTTTATCTGTTCAACAGCAACAGATTCACATTTTTCAGGTTACATCCGATGGCAAGTTTATTGATGTGCGCACAATTGGTCGATTCTGTTATGAGGATGATGAGTTTATGCTGACTTGTGTCAGGAATGTTGATGCCAATGGCCAACCCATTGTGCGACCATACATGGAAACCTGTCTGAATGGACTGAAACATAGAATTCTGGCCCATCTGTGGAGATGTGCATATAACGAAGGCACTGCTTTAGCTATGGGGAGATTTTATCAGCATGTTGAACTGTTCAGAGCTCTGAGAATGTGGAAGATGCAACTTTTTGATAGTAGGATTTTGCTGATAAAGTATGCCAGTGAAGATGTAGTAACACTGAGGGTCCCAGATCCAAACTCACAGCCATCATTCTTTATCGTGTATGACATGGAAACAACCAAAGTCTTGGCTGTGTTTGAAAACACTTCAGAGAAATTGTTAGAACTTTTCGAACAGTTCTGTGACTCTTTTCGCAATGCTATGTTGCATTCACCAGCGCAATTCACTTGTTCAGCTTCAAGCAATATTTTTGCCCGCCAAATTCAAAGACGATTCAAGCACACCATTGTTAATGCAAAATATGGAGGGTATACTGAAGCTGTCAAGCGTCTTCTTGCTCAGTTGCCAATCAGCTCCCAATCTTACAGTAGCAGTCCTTATTTGGACTTGTCCCTGTTTAAATATGATGACAAGTGGGTTTCTGTCATGGAAAGGCCCAAAGCATGTGGAGATCATCCAATAAGGTACAAGGTTAGGTTTAGCTGACTTAAAAAGTACCACTAGAATCTTAAAACTGAAGAAAAATTTTAAACCCCAACATCCCCCACTGATATTTTTACACATGGCTCATTCTCAGGGCGTAAAAGAGGACAACTGAAATAGGGAATTAACCCTTTTCCCCCATAGGAGTGATTGACATCTTATTTCTCCTTACCTTATCACTGTTGCATCGACCATTAAGGTCATGAGAAGCTCTCAGTTGTGGAGCAAATTTTCAATGTAAGTACCACTAGAAATCTATTGAGAACAAGATGGAGAATATGCTAAGTGATCTTGGGGTGTAAAGGGCTAACAATGTCTTCATTAAATTTCAATGTACACAGCTTTGTAAAAAAATTGCAGTTAAGAACTTTTTTTCTGTTTATGATGAATTTGAACCTAGCAAAATTTGTGTTGCTGATGTTTCTTTCTTTTGCAGGTTTTATTCTAGGGATTCAGGGCTTCTGAAATTTAAGATCCACGCTGGTTTCTTGGGTCGCCCAATTCCACCAACAGGAAAGAGACTGGTGGCATTCACTTTTCACCCTCTCTACCCATTTGCTATCTCGGTACAGAAAACTAATGCAGAATATGTGGTGAACTTCCATATCCGACATCTTACTAGTGGTGTAGAACATACTTGAGTGTAATCTTAATCCAGGAACCCTTACTGTGATAAATTGTCATTTAGATGAGGACTGGGTTAAGATCAGCTTGCAAAGCAAGGTTTGGAATCTGCTCTCGAGATGTTTTTTAATCAAAATAGAAAATGTAGGTATTTATGTTGAGGTTCAATATTCTTGTTAGTTGAAATTTTATTTTCATTGGTTTCTTCACATAACCAGAAACCAAGAGAAGATAGAATTGTACAGATATATTCAGATTGTTTTTGTTCACAATAGTTTGGAAAAAAATGTAATAAATAAACATGTGATGCAAAGAATTGACCTAAGTAACTGTTATGTGGTTTGGTGTATTTTGTTGATCTCACTGGGGAAACAATTGTTTAATATAAACCAGGCTCTCTTTTTTTTTTCCACTCTTTCTTTTGCAAATTTTTGTTGATGGTTTGTGGGTTCATTTAAAGTCAGAAAGATAACGGACTTACACTCCAGCAACTGTTGGCCAACAGCTTTAGTGTCAGGTGCTCATCTTTATCATTCACTACTGCTCTAACGCATACACTGGGGATTTCAAACAACTGTAACAGTTGAGCGATTCCTCTTTGGAATCACATGGGGATGTTTGTGACAATAGTGCCATATTGTAAAAAATTAAATTATGAAAAGAAAGTGATTAATCAGTTTGATTTCAACATCACTGATTAATGTTTTTAAAGAAATGTGCTAAAGAATACTTAACCAGCAAATAGGTATACTTCATTGTCAGACTTAATGTGCTGTAGTAGCTGATGCAGTGCTCTAAAATCTTGCAGAACTGGTCCTAATATAGGGCAGTTGAACACTGCTGGAGGTAAAGAATCTAAAACTAAAGCTCCATTATTTTCAGTCACTAAAAAAAATCTTATGGGTGACAACATACCACAAAATAAAGTCTGTTTGCTTGATCAGTAAAAGGTTCAGTGATGTTGACTAATGCAATTAAAAACAACAACACAACACCAATCAGCAGTGTTTCAATTATCTTTATTACTTCAAATTTACACAGCACTCATTTTGCACTGCTCACTGACTCCCGGTGACTTGAGGAAGCACGCTTTTTCTTCAGCATTTCATGACGCTTCTCCTTAGCCTCCTTAGCTCTCTTGGCGAGTAGCCTAGTGTAATCAGCATACTCCTGCTTGGCTTTCTGTGCTCTCATCTTTTTCAGGGCCAAGATTTTACGCTTGCGCTGCAACACCACAGGTGTGACCAGGCGCTGGATCTTGGGAGCCTTGGTCCTTGTCTTCTTGCCTTCTTTTTCTGGGAGTGTCCTCCTGATAACATACTGACGTACATCATCTTCCTTGGACAAGTTAAACATCTTCCTGATCTTGCCAACTCTCTTAGGGCCAAGGCGGCGAGGCACAGTGGTGTCTGTGAGGCCAGGAATATCATTATCACCTTTCTTGATGATGACCAAGTTTAGCACACTGAGCTGGGCATCTACAATGCAGCCACGCACAGACTTGCGCTTACGTTCACCTGTTCTGCGTGGCCTGTAGCAGGTGTGGCCTTTTGAGAGCAGAAGACGCACACGGCCATTTGTCATGACTCCCTGTTTCATGGAGAATCCCTGTTTGTCATTTCCTCCAGAGATTCTGACCACATATCCCTGTAGAAAGGCAACATTGACCACTTAATAACATAGTTAATCAAAATATGACAAAATTCTTTAATATGAATGGTTATCACCAGCCTGATTTTAGCAATAGTAGGACAGTGTATGCATCATGTTTGTAACTGAACAGTGTAATAGGAAAGTTGACATGCTATGCCTGTGTAAGTGGACAGTACCCCTCACAGGCTTCCATTGTTGTCACTCATTTTGCCAAGTTAACTGTGGTTTTTTCTTTCACAAAAAAAATGTCATATTTCTTTCTAAAATTGTGTCATAGCTCTGATTAATTGGTGACAGGACTTGGTGTTGTCCAATTCATGATGGTAATAGGACCAAGTAGAGTCCAATTTGGTCTGTAATCATAAGAGTGATTAACAAAATTGGACAAGCACAAAGCAAGAGTCTGATTTGTCAATCACAAGTATGATTACAGACAGAATTGGATGATACAAAGTCCTGTTACCAATTAATCATCACAAGTTCATTTCCAAAAAAACAAATACACCTAGAACAAATATCTCCAGTGGATACAAGGTCTTTTGTTACAAATTCCTCCATTTTGAAAATTCCCCAGTTTTTCTTTGGATAAGTTGTTGTTGCTTTGGTTGTTGAGATCATTTCTGTAATTGGTGGATTAGCTGAGTGGACTTAGCATGATTGGCTGCTTAAACTGTCTGATTACAGGTGTCCAATTATAGCCAACTGTCTGATTACAACTGTACAGAGTGATTAGTGAAAAATGAAGCTGCGAATGCAGCAATAATATTTGAGGAATTTGTAATGGTTATGATTACGTCTGTAATTGTACTTGTGATCAACAATTTGGACTCCCCCTCTGGGGTCCTCTGATTTTGTTAATCATGTCCATTGAATTGAACAGTATGCATCATGTGTATGTGATGCACATTCAGGGCGTGAAATTGCGCCTAATACAGGCGCCAATACGACTAAATTTTTCACTTTGGCGACCAAATCCTGAAAGTTAGTCGCCAAATTGGCAACTACAACGTTTCATCATAAATTTGCAAAGATAAATCCACGGCAAACTTCCTCGTTTAGTTTGTTTCCAAAACGTAGCACATGCATCTCGATCGATAACTAGACGCCATCTTGGATTTAAATGAGCCTAAACATTGTATATCGTACATCCTAGTGTCCACTTTGTAGCACGTTAAAGATCTCTTCCCTAACTTAATTTTGGGGGGTCTATCTAGAACGCTGACAGCGTAAAGAAAAATTTTGTTTGTCTTTGAAAATGGCGACCAACTTTTTTTGAATTGGCTACCACTTTGAAGAATTTAGGAGCCAAGTGGCTATCAGAAAGAAAAGTTAATTTCACACCCTGACATTTAACCAAGATGACTAGTGTTTTTTTTTTCATGAAAATGTGTAACTGATCACTAGTTTGTTTCTTAAATTTTTTCATAGCATTGATTAATTATGAACATGACTTTAAGTTGCCCAATTCTGTCTGTAATCACACTTGTAACTAACAAACCAGACTCTTGCTTTGTGGTTGTGCAATTCTGTTGATTACTTGCAAGATTACATACTGAATTGGATCCTAATCAGTCATATTATTATTATTACTAAAAACAAATTTGCTAGGTGAATAGGTTACCTGTATTTAAGTTTACAGACACATCATGCTGCACTGTATCTAGATAATAGAGGAAAAGGTTTAAAAATTGACTGACCTTCCATTCCTCACCAAGACATTCAGCACTGCACTCAGCTGAAATACGTTTTTCATAGAAGTTTCGCCTAAACAGGAAAAAACAAAAATGGCTCATTTCTAGAGACAGAGGCAAAGGCTTACTGTGTAGCATGTTAGAATCTGGGTCGCAAGGCTCCAGTTTAACCCCTGGTGGGATGATTTTAATTTTGATCCATGGAAACAAACTAGCTGTAGCTTTTTAAATACTATTATTTTACCCAGGAGCATAAATAGCTAATAGTGAATTATCAGAGAATCTTGACTAAGTGCAAGGTGAAGGGGGAGGGGGGGGCACTGCAATGGTCTAAAATTCCACTGGGGGAGAGTACTGGTACTCCTGAACATTTTATACCAAGGAAAGTGGCCACACTCCAGCCATTAACCCAATGGGAATTATCCTAATATGACCTCAAGTGCCTTTTTTTTAGTGACTATTACTTCACTACAACTGGGTGATTACATTTGAGCAAATATAAACTAAAGCTGGCTTGCATTAATACTAACTAGATATGAAAGCCAGAATCAACATCAACAAAATCTTGTCCATATCTTTACACTTAATATGTCAGGTGTTTAACAAATACTCACAGCTTTTTTTCATCATCAACTTCAATGAGCTTCTGACACCCAGTGGCTGGGTAAGAAATGTTGAGCTAAAAGAAAAAGATAGAAAAAGAGAGTGTATCAAAACCATAGCACACCAAATGATTCCACAGGTTTACCAATCCACACAGCATAAATAAACAACCTGTCAGTTCCATAACTATAACTCAAGGAGTTTATTCTGAAGAAGGCATGGTTTACATTCATGGAAACATTATAAGAGATTCCACATATGGCACAATCCATGGTTTAGAAAAAGTGGTCATATAATTGCCAGCAAAGAGAATGAGCGTGACATTTCAATCTTACTATATAACTTCATCATAGCACAGAAAAGACCTTGAATGTCGTTCCTTTGAAAATCTAAAAGTACTGGACTTTGTTATCGGAAGACTTTACCAGTAATTTAATACTGAACTGGAGAATTTTATAGACTTAGCATTGTCAGATCAGAACAGCCCCTTATCCACTCTGGATGGTTCAAGAGTGCACATGTACTCACAAAACATCAAAATGTCGATCAAATTAATTAACGGTAGGATTCCTAGCGCATTCAAATGTGCTGCACAAGGAAAATTTTAAAAGCGTTAGTCTGAAAAAAAAAAGCCTAATACACAGATCCTTCTCAACGAAATGAACAGTTTGTCCCAGATCATAACTCCTGGGATCAGTTGTCTCTGTTCATTCCTTAATGAAATCTAAAAAATCTAGGATCAGGGAAATCCATCTGCCGGAAAATGAGTCATACATGGAGAGAAGAATATATATATTTTTCATTTTTAACGAAAGTTCCGTAAAGTGGGCAAGGATATGTCACTTTTTATACCTTCATCGTTCGTCTCCTCTTTGACGAGAAGAATCTCACAAGAAGCAACGAAAAGAGAACGAGAAGGACGGTTCGCATGCATTGTGGGTACTCAGGTAAGAAGACAGCCGAAGGGACTGGCAACAACACATGCGTAGTATAATACAAAACAAAGATGGCGGATAGTTTGGATGAGTAGAAGAAAGTTATGTTTGTAGAGTAAAATGTTACACGAGCTTTTGCTGGCCTTATCAGGAGATTCTGGTGGTATCTTTGTACACAAAAAGTTTGCCGGACTTCAGGTTTGAGCTTGTACATGTGCAACTGACCACATGTACATAAATCTTGAAGACCTCTTTGGCGCCAATATTTTCAAAACTTGATAAGTTTATAGGTGAATATTAGCCCACGGGAGGTGTATTTTTTCCATCCTAGGTTGCTACTGATTTGCCATTTATCCATGGGAGTGAAGTTGATCTTCTGAACCGAATCTGCAAACTTGGGACTTACTTCCAAAACTTTCAAACGTTTCGTAGAAAGTATTCGGAAGTTTCACCCTATCTTAAAACGATCAAACGATCCAAAGATGGTAAGCAAAACTATGAAATATTTTATGTTTTTGATATTTTTTAAATCGAGAATTTATTTTAACAGACGGTATTTCTACTACATTGTCTTGTGTCTAGGAACAACTTCAGCAGATTCCTTCGGTTTGTACATCCAGGCATTCTGTACTGGTTTGGACCAGGTCCTGGATTCTTATAGGAAAAGCTTGATCGATTTAGAAAAGCAGGTAATTGGTTTCAGTCATACATGACTGTTGCTAATACCTTTATGTTTTATTGTTTTCTTTAAATGAATATCACAAAGTTCAGTTCTCAAAATCTGTGACAATCATTATGTTTTATTTTGTTATTATAACAGATTCTTAAAGATCCTAAGCTGCCACTGACTTTTATCGAACACAGCTTAGAAAAGGTTTGTTTATTAACCCTTTAACTCCCATGAGTGATTGACATGTATCTTCTCCCTATAATATCCATGCATCATCCAGCAGAAAGGTAATGAGAATATTCAAACTTATCACCTAGAGGTTGTTATTTTGATCTGTTAAAACTAATTTAACTAATTTACAAGAGTATGTGTAGCAGCTTTGGATATAGTTATAGCACTTTTCATGGTGGTAAAGTTTACCAATGATCCTTTCCTATGACATTCCTATCCTTGCAGTATGCAACCGCCGCCTGGTTAGCTCAGTTGGTAGAGCGCCAGTCTGCTGTGCGGGAGGTCGAGGGTTCGAGCCCCAGACCGGACCAACACTCAGGGTCTTAAAATAACTGAGGAGAATGTGCTGCCTTTGTAATTGTACCAGCAAATGGTTAGACATTCAAGTCTTCTCGGATAAGGACTATAAACTGTAGGCCCCGTCTCCTGCATCTTCAGTGTTACATGGTCAGCAGGGGACGTTAAAAAAACCCACACACTTGTCGAAAAGAGTAGGGGGCGTAGTTCCCGGTGTGGTGGTCTATCTGTTGTTTCATTGTACATTTCATGCATGGGCTGGGTGGGTGAGTGAGATCAAATATGGACTGATAGCGGCAGCCAGAGGCGCCTTTATAAGCTGACGTTCGATCTCACTCAATTAGAATTGTAAACCACCTTGAGACAGTATGTGATATGTGCAGTATATAAATACACATTCATTCATTCAAGAAGTTTATCACCATGGACTTAATTAATTGGCTTAGCCTGCCTTAAGTCTCCTGTAGCTCAGTGGTAGAGCATTGGAAGTACTAATCAGAAGGTCGTAGCTTTGACTCCTGATGGGAACACTTGCAGTTTTTTTTCTTTGAGTATGCCTGTGTAACTCACTGAATAACATCTTCTTTCATCCTTGAATATTTTTATCTCACCCTTTTAGTACCAAGCTTTGTTTCCTGCCCTGTGGTCAGTAATAGAACAGATCCAAGCAAGCAAGGTAGTCATGCTTATTTACCAAATGGTTCAATTTTCCAGAATTTGATGTTAGTTCATTTTTGAGTGAGTTTGTGCTAACTTTTAGAAAACATCTCATTTTGATACCAAGTTATCTGGACTTACCGTTATTAACCACTACGAAGAATCTGTCAACCATTGTTATGAGTACTGACTTTTGCCTATTTTCTTCCTGTCAACAGGCTTCAGGATGTCAAATTCTGGACATTTTGTACCAGAGTTGTAACTGTGGAATCCCTGATTTAAGAGATGCATTAGAGAGGTAATATCTCCTCAAATCAACCAACTCTGAGTTTGCCTTGCAACAGGACTTTTGGTGTATCTTTTTTTTTTGTTGAATGATTACACTGGAAGAAGAGGTACTGGTACCAACAAGTGTCACAATGTTTTGGTTTGTTTAGCTGTTTGTTGTGGGGAGGGGGGGGGGAAGACGGGAAACATAACTCTCATAATGCCCATCTCTACCAGGAAGGATATGATAATTAGGGCTGATGCATATGTATAGACAGGGTTGAAGAATGGTGGTTTAAAAAAAAAAGGGAAAGTCTGTGCTACAATCAATTTAACATTGCACAAAGGAGTTTTATGTGTTATAATGATTAGCTTGAAAATTAACGTTGGGCTATGGGGGTTTTCTCTTAGAATCCTGTTTGTATGTCATGGTGTAATGTACCAGCAACTCAGTGCATGGTGTCTACACGGGATTCACATTGATAAGCACAATGAGTTTTTCATCAAGGAAGTTACATCAGAAGATGATGATACATTGGACATACCCGAAGATGGCACCAGCAGTGATCTGGGAATACCTGGTATAACAGGAAGGCAACTTGCTGAAATACTGGTAAGGCCAGGGTCGAAGAGGATTGTGCTTTAATATTAAATAACTTGAAGTGATTATCATGCAATTACTTTAGACAACAAAAAGGTAAGGAGAATTGTAAAATTTTATGTTCAAGAATAATTTCCAAAGTTATGCACAACAAAGGTGATGCCTTTGTTGTGGTGATGTCTTTGTTGTGGTGATGTCAGATCAAATCTAAAAGATGAAATGTTAAGAGAATATTCATGATAGGAATTTCCAGCAATTATCTGTTCCTATATCTTAAAGGCAGGGTGAATTTAATTGGAATTTATGTCTCATTACCTGCATGTCAGGAAGGTGACACCAAGAAACAGACACCAGTGCAATGGAAGTACAGAATAAATGCAGAAATGCTGCCATCTTATATCCCCACAAGAGTGGCTGATAAGGTGAGAAGTGATCGTTTGTGTTTAGCTAACTGTTACAGAGAAGAATCATGTGATACAATATATTTTATACTGATAGACTTTGGTACTGACTAAATTCTTCACAATTTTAAAACTGTTTGGTTTTCCTGTTTAGGTTTTGTTCATTGGTGAATCGGTTGGAATGTTTAAAGGATCAAAGGCAAATAACAATTCTATTTACAGAAGTAAGTCATTTTTTTTATTTGTATTTATTAATAAATAATTTTTGTTGTTTGTATTATTTTTTTCATCACTTAATTGATTGTCATGTGGTGATTTCTAGGTTCTATAATTCAGGATAAAGAGGAAGAATTCACAAGGTCATTATATTCACTTCAAGAAATGCCCAGGTTTAATTTGATGCTGTTTGAAAACGAAATCGACAAGATTAGGTTGTGTGTTGCTGAGGTAAGTTGAGTTCCATCCCAATCTTGCCAATAAACAAGGGCACAGATTATTATATCTGTAGAGAATGTGTATCTCATTATTGAAAATTTCAGTTGTCATGAATTAGTAAGAATTCTTGTTTTATTGTGTCTCCTGCAGCATCTTTGGAAGTTGGTTGTTGAAGATGTGAATCTACTAAAACATTTGCAGGTAAATAAAGCTTGCACGAAAGCTTTGCTAGTTACCTTAAATCTTTTCAGATTTTGCAGATGGTCTTCATCTGCAAGAAAAAATTTCCTTGAATTGAAATGCTGCAAGAGTTTAGAATGGATCTTTAGGTCCAGTGGAAAAAATCTTCACAGCCATGTGTCAAATTGTATCCTCACTCCAAATGTTAAGGAACATTTGTGCAAATCATTTAATGTGTCAGTCCTCTCTGTATACATCAACAGAGGAGAAAATTTAACATTATGTCTTTCTCTATGCTAACATTTTACCACTTGCACAGAAAAGTGCAAAAATCAGATATTTTTTATATCTGAACCTATCTCAACAAAATGATAAAAAAGAATCACCAATTCCTTGACAGCTTTTGTTTTCAAGGTGGGACAGAAATTATTACTGTTATATTTTCAGTCAATTTATTACTTTAAATTTATTAAAATTTTGAAAAACAATAAGCATAGTAATTTTTGTTTTGATCATAGATTTTAAAAGATTTTTTCCTGATGGGAAGAGGAGAGCTGTTCTCAGCATTTATAGAACATGCCAGAGGTTTACTTAAACTTCCTCCATCAGACAACACCTCTCATGGTAGGACACAACTCAATATTTCTAAGATACCTCTACTAAATGTGATCTCCTCATTTTTTGTTTGTTTGTATGCTTTTTTTCTCCCAGAAAGGCAAAGTAGCATTGTTTTATTTTTTGCTTTGATCTTTGCTTCAGATGCCAATGCTGCATTTTTGCAAGTTCTTAGCAAGGTGTGTTGTATAAGTGTTATGTAAGTGAGAGAGAGAGAGAGAACTTTGAAAAAATTGCATTTTGTAGACTGATTGCATAAGGTAGATCTCTATACAATTACAAGATATTCTCTTTCATGCTCTTTAAAAGGAATAGTTTGTCTTATGTTAACTGCATGGCACACCTTTATAATAAGTAAGAAATAGCTAATGTGTATTTTGAATTGATCACTTTTTTCTCTGTGTATAAGAGTTACCAAGCTTTCCCCATCTTTCATTGTAGGCTCTGGGTGTTTGCCAGTAGGGTTGGGAAAATCTTGCAGTTTGATGAACTTCCCCCTATCAGGAGTTCTTTCATTTAAGAAAGGTCATTTTTTGTGTAAATGTTTACATTACTTAAAATTAATGTTTAAAGGGTCATTTTCAGTTTCTTCCAGATGATGATGAAGCTGCCTCTATGTTCACTGTGGTGATTGATGAAGAATGTACTCAAAATGAGAAAAAGAAAAAAGCAGCTTCAGCAGGTAGCCATATGTCTTACTCAAATCTAAGAGTTATTTTAAATATGACTGTTTATGATAAGTTTAACATTTATACTGTTTTTATACTAGTCATTTTATTAAATAATTTGTCAGGATTGTTGTAAGAATTGATCTTAGCACTATACAGGGCACTAGTAACCTAGTTATGTACCTAAAGTAGCCTATGACTTGGGTCATCAATGGGGTCTCAGTCTGCTGCTCACTGGGTTGAACACTTAACCAAGAAATTAGTTTTCTCTTGCTCTACCTGCTTTTTCTCATATCCCAGCTTTCTTACTTTGTATTTGGAACAGGCTGTAAAATTTGATTGTCTAAGGTGCAAATCCTCTGGGGAAGTCCAGAAATTTGGTTTTCCCATTCAAGTGAGAAAAGCTTTTTTCTATTATTTCTCTGTTTGACTTTGCAGATCAGCCAGGTGTGGTTATATCTGGTTGGGACTGTGTCAAGCTACAGTATGATGTACAGTGGCCATTACACATTCTGTTTCAACCTGCAGTACTTGAAAAGTAAGTCTTATGCACAAAAGGTATAATTGTTCTTGCAGTATATTTAAATTATTGCAAAGATGAACATATGGGTAGTCTTTTTTTGTGGTTTTCATTGGGTAATATGGAATTCATGCAACAACTCAAAGCTTGATGCTCATATAGCCAAAGGGAATGTGTAATTCATATTAGGAGAAAATGATGGAACATGAATACATTTTATGGAAACCTCAATAAAATGTAAGACCTTCAAACACAAAGTTATGAATACTTTACAACATGCTGAATGCAGTTTACCAAATTGGAGATTGAAGCTGCAAATTTAGTCTCAAGAATGATTCTCCACTAGCCATGGAGACCAGCTTGGAGCACTGAATTGACATTAAATATGACAAATGGATACCACAAAAAAGGCAGTAGGAAGATTTTTTTTTAAATTGAAAATACAGTGTCCTACTCATGTAAAGTTAAGATATGAGGAAGCTGACTTCTTGTTCTATTTGTGTGTGGGTTTTTTTTTTCTGCAGCTACAACAAGTTGTTCAGATTTTTGTTGAAAGTGAAGCAAACTCAGTTGGATCTTCAACAAGTGTGGGCAGCATACATGGGCACCAAACACTTATCTACTGCACAGCTATCAAATATGACAAAGATCTGGCTTTCAAGGATGCATATGGCCTTCTTGGTGGATAATCTACAGTATTACCTGCAGGTAACTTACTTACAACTTAAAATTTTAATTAAAAGGAAATTCTGGAATTTGCATTACACATATGCATGAGAGTACCAACCAACAAACCTATTATGTTTTTGTTGAAGGCAGGTAAATAGACTCAGGGAATTTGAAAAAGCCAGCTTGCTCATATAGTGAGTTGATGTGAAACACCCCCCTCCCCCCCTCTTTAAAATGGAATTATTTAACTTTGTTTCATAAGGGACCATGATGTTCTCTTGGTTGTGTTGGTATACAGGTGGATGTACTTGAGGCGCAGTACAGTCAGCTTGTGGAAAAAATCAACAGCACTAGAGATTTTGAGTCCATCCGTTTGGCGCATGATAACTTTCTTACAACATTGATGGCTCAGTCTTTTTTACTCATGAAACCGGTTAGTTTTCATATATAAATCAAACATTGATAATATATAGATTTAGTCAAGCCTAAAAGTGGAGCTTGCATTTTTTTTTCCTGCACGTCTCATTAGGGCACAACGCCTTGCCCTGGCTAGGACTAGAATCCAGGTCATCCAACTTGGAGCCCAGTGCACTGACCACTGGACTACTTAACAAAGTCGTGACGTTGGCGTGCCCGGCGTACAGTTGACCATGCATGTTAAAAGTAGCACCTTGTACAGTCGTACAGTCGTACTACCAAATTTTTTCAGCTTGATGGGTTACTACTATTTTGTATAATTATGGGGCTATGCTCTGCGAGCTCCACTATAATAAGAGTGAAGTAAATGATTGTCGACTGAGAAGCTGTCAATTGTTAAACAAGTTCTCTTTGTCAGCACCTAAAGAAATGTACAGAGAACAGTATGGAGAATATGTATACTGATGTTAGGGTGTAAGAGATGGGAACTAATTTGGCACAGAGCACTTCCAGCTCTAGATAAAATGTGCCTTAAAAAAAAAGCATAGTATGCTTTTTTTTTTTTCCCCAGGTTTTTCAATTTTTTTTCTTATCATTATTGGTGTGCTCTTTGTGATTGACAGGTGTCACACTGCCTTGATGAGATCCTGAACTTATGCCAATCATTCAGTGCGCTTCTTCTTCAGACAGGCAGTAGTGGTCTTGCTAAGAGAGAACTGAGCCAGATTGACAACATTACTAAGGTATAGGCTTAGTGACAAAATAGAAAGGCAGTTTATTTCAATTTTACAATTCTTGAATAAAGTCCATTATGGGTTTGAACAAGTGCTTTTTCATTCTGTAACTCTATCATTGAGTTACAGAATTCTAAATTAGTGATGGTGTGACATGCACCATAATGAGGTTAATATTGGTGAATAAAAAGCGATCTGTGTTTTAAATCATTTTTCTTTTTAAGCCGAACATTGATGGGAAATTAATTTGTAAACAAATACTTATCTCACTGGAAACTTCTTTCCTTCTCTCCAGACATATGAGAGACAAACAGTTCTTTTGTTTCAAATCTTGTCAAGTGTTCGGAGCCATCAAGCAAGTCCTCACTTGGCTCAGTTGCTCCTGAGAATTGACTTCAATAAACATTTTTCATCCTCCACATTCACAAATTCATCAACTGCAGAAGCAACCAGGTAAGACAAAGACCTTTGGTTGACAATAGGTTACCCATTGTATTTCCGTGTGATCTCTATATGGCCGTTAATAAACCCATCATACTCATAACCCTAACCCTAAGCATCATACTCAGAATTAGCTTTATAACGTGAATGAAATCATGCTTTGCTTTGTTCAATTGCATCCTCATTGGCTAAGAGTTTGTAAATTAATGCTAAGCAAAGCAGAAAGTTGGCAGGTCTGCGATTGTTTTTGTCTCAGAAAAATGCACTCTTACTTGTTTATTTCAAATTGCACTTGAGGTTATCTGTCTTCTCTGGAATTTTGGGTTCAATTTCATTCGTTTCCTCACTTTAACATGACATTTTCCTTAGGTGATAATGAATTTGATGTGCTATTGTTCATCATAGTAGGGGATACTTAGAAAGAAACCTGCAGTGTAATACATGGGAAAGTAAATCTTAGATTGCAACAAAGGAAACTAAACAAATTTGGAGAAATTGATAGGGGATAATTAAGATCATAGAGAGCCAACTTTTTTATTGTTTTGTCCTCAGCATAACAGAAATCTCTGGCTAAGTTTGATTGTTTGAAAATCAAGACCTTCTATGTCTGGATATAACTTCTACACAGTTCAAGAGCCCACCAATATTTACAGCTCATTACAAAGAACTGCAGATTAAAATGCTCATGACAATCTAAGGATAGAAGAGAGTAAGATTACTCTTTCTTGGATACGTGTTTAATTTTGTGCTTTACTGGGCTTTGTAAGTTAAAGAGAAAAAAAAGAGGGTAAATATATTTGTAAGATGTGACAAAGCAATAACGTCTGAGTAAAGTTGAAAATTTCCTGAGCAAGTCACTGGACAGAATAATTACAGACCTCCAAAGAATCATGCTGTGCTCCCATCATTTTGTGTTAGAATACACTCCACCTGATCCTAACAGCTCCCACAAGGTTTGGAAGGGAAGGGGGGAGGAGAGGTTCTTTGCTCTGGTTGAGAGCACAATAAACCCATTGGTTACACCTTCCCAACCTCTCATCTGAAACCTAAGTTTGGAATTGGCTAGTTCCCAGGCTGTTGCCCATGCTTTTGCACCCCCTTCACACAATGCTTTGAACCATTTTGTTTGTTTGTGATATGCTTCTCTTACAGATCTCAAACACTTTAAACTCCTTAAACTGCTGTTAAAATCAAGAGCAAAACAAATACACAACTTTCTGCAAATGAGGTTTTAATGGAGCATTGTTTTCTATTTATAACTATTGAGAAAAAATCTTTGTTCCTCCTAAAAATACAGTTTTTAATAAATAAAATTTTTCACGACACACGAGTTCAATGATGCAATTTTAAATTTTACCATGATATGTCTTGGTTTAAAATTGATTTTGGCTTACTTTAGTTTCAAATGTAGACGTTATCTCATGAAGTGATATGAAAATGACATAATCTAAAAATTATTAACCTCTTTTTCAAGAGGGAATTCAGTTGTCTTTTATTCAGTAATTTTTACCCTTGTGCTGACAAGTACAAACATTAAATTGAAAGTTGTTGACCAGTTACTGATCCTTGTGGCTTCCATATCTTTCTCTATGGTTGCTGTGTAACCAAAGTAGTAGTTGTAGTAGAGGGTCAATCGACAGGGCCATATTTAGCATTGCAAAACAAGGAGATATGCACCTATCAATCCACCTTTGTTTGGTAGTTAGTGTGCCTGCTGTGAGAGCAGGGTGTCAAGTCCCTATTTTTTGGCTTGCTTCCTATTTTCTCAACCACAGTTCATAGCTCTCAGAGAGCTATGAACTGTGGTTGGTTTGGTTGCAGTAAAAATTTGTCCAAACAACATCTGGATCCATAATCTGACCTGTGTTGAGAGTGATGATTTTCCATTGAAAGAGGTAGACCTCTGTAACTGAATGTGCATTTGATGGTGAAAGAAGTTTCAGACCACAGACTGGCGACTTATATCAATGTTACACGAAAACTGTTGGCACACAGTGATGTGTGCTTGATGATGTTATGTTTCACATGAAACACTGTTGTTTTGTGATATTTGAAGTCATCTTCTTACAACACTGCACAATTCTTGCTCCCATCCACTCCATCTACAAGAAGGTTAACTGTTGATCTAATAAAACAACAACAAAAAGAAAAAAGATTAAGGGTATAAAAAGGAAGGAAATTAATAAGTACATTTAGCTGTTAGAGGACAGCAATTGAAAACTATTCAAATAAACATGAAAAGTTGTTTCTAAATGATACCTGTTTAGAGCTAAGTGACTTCTAACCAGATCACCAGTAGCAAGAGCTGATAGCAATGATAACTCTCCAGCAAGAACAGTGCCACATATAATTTGTGCTAATTTTGTTGAATTTTTCCCTGGCTCTGATTTGTTTGGCCCACGGACACCAAGCATCTGAAAAAGAAAAGGGGCAACACTGCAGGAGACTGTAAGGAAATTAAATCTGAAAAAGGCATACTGGCAAGTCATGGTGAAGACAATAAAATGTTGCCACTGGTCAATTTGGGCCCCTTGTAACACTTTCCTTGGTGTTTTCAATCATATAATGATAAAAATAGTCAGAATCATTAAAAAATTTTAGTGCCTTTTTGGACAACTCAGAACAAGGAAATGAGTTATTGACAGCAAACACTTTGTTTTGTAAACCTCTTAGACTTTAAGAACTAAGTTTTGGTAATCCTTTCCTGTAAGTACCTTTACTGGCACAGATTTTTTTGTTGTAAGGACAAATAATTTAAGCATTATACCATTAAAAAAAAAAGTCACCTTGAGACAAGCAGACTGAGGGCCCAACACAGTACCTCCTCCTACTGTACCAACCTCAAGTGATGGCATTGTACAGCTGATCACAGAAAACAAAAGACTCGAAATTAGAAAGACAGAGGAGATATGCAAGTCATCTAGAACTTGATTTTTGGTACAAATTAGTTCACCAGAGTCACAATCATCTTGAGGAATGGCTAGTTTGTCTGTGGATTCAAGTCTCGCTCTCCCCCCCCCCCCCCCAAAAAAAAAAAAAAAGCATTACCTAATATAAAGGTCTTCTTTGGTTGCTCCACATGGCTCAAACAGAGTGATACAGTTGCTGCTTGAAACACACTGTGCAGGATCCTATTAAAAGTAAGATGTAATCTTAAGACATTTTCTGTGGCATTTTTAACTTGCTTGCAATCTGCACTAGTTTGTAAGCAAATATTCAGTGTGAAAAATTAGTTTTTGACATTCAATAAGTCTTCATTCCACTGAAAAATGCATTTATATCTTTTTTTTTTTCTTTTCTACAAAAAAATGGTCATTTGCACTAGTTGAACCATCATAGAATATCTATTTTTTTCATCAGGGATATCAGGAAATCTGAGAAGTGGAGAAAACAATTACAACAGCAAGGCATTGTAATCAGCATTGACATTAAAATCAACAATAATGTTGCAAATTCTGATTTGTACCCTACTTAGAGAAAAGTAAATTGATGCATTTTGGCTAAATAATAATACCTGGCCTGTAGCTATAAATATTGCTGTTACTATGTTAGCTGCATGAGCATTAAATCCTCCAATGGCCCCAGCCATAGCAGAACCAACCAGATTTTTATTGATGTTCAGTTCCGAGAGTGTGGAGACTGTTGTTTTCAAAACCTGGAAGGAAGAAAAGTAAATACCTTACACCTTACCCAAAATACTTCTAGGCATTTGTATTCTTCTCAAAGGTTCCCTTCCATGGGGAATGATGAATTTACATTTATCACTGAAAGGTCAAATGGTACAGACTACTTAAAGATGTTCCTACTCTAAATTTGTTTTTCCAATCAAATTTTGATAGCATACTTTTTATGGCACTGAGAAGGTAAGTAACGCATACACACCTTCTGTACAATATGCCCTGGGATTATAGCCTCACAAACAACAGACTTCCCTCTGCCTTCAATCCAGTTAATAGCTGTGGCTTTTTTATCTGTACAAACATTTCCACTCAAGCTCAACACTTCGAGAGTAGGAAAGTGTCGTTGTAAGCAAGAGAGGGCTTTTTCTGTTCCCTATCACAACAAAATTATAAAAAATTAACCAAATACTAGCATGTCTTTTATTCTTTATGCTTGTTTACTGAATTATGGAATTAAATGGATACAGATGGTTAATATGTAATTGTAATAATTTAAGATTTCTATTACCTTTGATACCATGTTCATCCCCATTGCATCTCCAGTTGATGCAACAAATCTAATGAATAACAAGCGCCCTGCAATTATTCCTTTCACTGACTGCAATCTGGCAAACCTGCAAGTTATATTCATCAATTAGAATCATCTGTCTAGAAGAATACATTGAACTAGTCTACAAATTTATACTAATCATTTATTTCAACTTAGATCCATTAATGGGAGTCATACATTGTTGGTACCATCCCCTGGAAAACAGATCAGTTTGGAGAAGCCTGTACCCCTCCCCTTCCTTCCAGACAAGACTTTGATTTGATGACACCAAAATTTGGGGATATGCTGTGCCATCATAAGATCCACAAAATTACTCTCTTCTAGGGCTAGAGACCTGGATCAGACTAGAGTCCAAAAATTGAAAATTCTAACTCTTATAATCTGAAATTCTGGACCTACCTGCTTGTGCTGTCAAACTCTTTCTTGATTTCCATAAAATTTTTCTCCTCCTCCAACCACTGCTTTGCATTACTGTAATTCAATGTTAAATCAAAAACTAAATACCTTGAAATGACAACATTTGTTTTCTTTAGCATGAATTCCTTGTAATGTTAGTTTTACAATAATTTTGATATTCTTCACTTATTTAGACAAGGCTAGGATCTGACTTGAAAGTATTAGATATTGAAAAGTAAAGAAACGTGATCTAATTATATTGATTACTTGTAGTTGAACATGATACAAGGAATTTACCTGGCAAGGAATGCAGAAGGAAATCTTACTGCAGGACCCCTGGTCATACCATCTCCAAACACTGAACTGCGAACACCACCACTCAGCTGAGAAACAAACCAACGTCATTACAAATGCAACTTTACTGAATCTGTAATTGTTTTTAAAACACTGTAATGCTCACACAGCCACAAGGCTTCAATTCATGAAAACAAAATCTTCTTGGTTACTCAAGAAAGTCTTTTAAAACAAGTTGAAGAATCAAGACAGAGATATCACACTGTCACAGCTGGATTGCAAATCTAAGTCTCACTTCTTGTGAATAAAATTAGTTCATTTTAAACCATAATGAGGATGAAGTGGTGTGGTTCAACATGCAGAAATTGCAAATTAAAGAAAAGTTATCAAACTGGAAAATTACCATGAGAGCTCGACAACCACGATTAGTGCTTGCTACCAGACACCCTTCTGTAGTTGCCATGGGTACATGATAATTCTCTCCATCTAGCAAAAGAGGGCCAGCAACACCTACAGGAACAGGCATGTAACCAATGACATTTTCACAACAAGCTCCAACTACCTGAAATAGAAAAAAAAGGACAGATGTCAGTTTGATATTAAGAGTAAATTCTCTAGGTTCAAACAGCAAAAATTACAACTTACATCAGAGTAGTTGTAATGGTCACAGGGAAGATCAGACAAATCGGTAGCAGATAGGAGTTTCTTTGACACCACACTGCGCCTGAAAAATGTTTCAAATGAACACAAATCAATGTCTAATGAATGCAGTAGTGTTACTATCACATACTGGGGTTATCACCCTTTTTGCAGTAATTATTTTTTAAACCTCTGGAAAATATCCCTTAATGACTTGATCATGTTACACTGATCTGCTTCATTTTGTTAAATTTTCAGTGGTTTAAGCAATATTGAAGTCTGATTGCATGGCTTGGATCACAAAGGTAAGAGTAATATTTTCACTGTGTATGAGATAAAAAATATATTTCAGCTTAAGAAATTTGGAGGCTTTCATTATTTTTCCTAGAATTGCACAACTGCCCTCAATCAGGCCATCCTATAGTTTTGTTTCATTGGAGTGTTAGCAAAAGTCTCTTTGTACCTGATTCTCACTGCCCGTGCTGGATCTTTCAGAACCTTTTCAAGCTGATGACCAGGAATGGTTTTACTCTCTACCAACATCTGGATTTCTTTGTCAGTCAAGTCTAACACTCCATCCTGTTTAGAAACATATATCAAGAAACAATCAATTTTAAATGGTTTGCACTTTGCTAATAACAAAAAGTAGTCTTGTAACTCAGGTTTTGAAAAAAACAAACTTAGACATACCGGTTGTTTCAGCATCAGCTTGCATTCCTCCAGAGTACGTGCTTTGTATTCCACTCTTGGAGGACTACTGTCCAACCTGACAAGCACTGGGGAACACTTAGCATCATCACTTGAGTGGCACTCACTACAATGACCTTCACTAACTGTTCTCCTTCTATCACGGACCTCTAATTTTGTTCTAGAACTAAGATCCTGAGATTGTTCTTGATTTTCCTCCTCTACAGCCTCTTTTCTGGGCAAGCATACAGGCTCAGATCTTGTTTCAGCAGTCTTTTCAGAAGCTATGCTTTCTTCACTTGATTTAACTGATTCTTGTTCACTCCTATCTATGTCTGTGTGAGTGATGAAGGATTCCTGAGGTTCCATGTGAGTTTGCTCCACATGCTCATGCATTCTGTCCCCACTATACATAAAAAATCTTACTACCAAGCCAATTCCAAAAACTAAAGCAACAATCTGTAAAAGAATAACATAAATTGAGTTAAATCTAAGCAAATCCATGAAAAAAAATTAAAACTTAAGATATAGCATCATTACTACTGTAGTTACTGATATGAATTACTCAGGATTCTTTCATCACCTGTTCAGTATTTCCAGCTAAGAACCTGTGAAGTAAGAAAATGATTGTGAGATAAATTACATAGATTTACATAATTTTCTTCATATTTTTTCTTTAGCTCACTGTCACTGGGTCTATTTGTTAAAATATCATATAAATAGAGCCAAACTTTGCAAGCATCACTGCAGACTTCTTTCAGGTTCGTCAATTTGAATGAGCATATTTGACTGGAGAGGAGTTCAGTTCATTTGCCCTCTTGTTTAATTCTTAGTCCTGAGTATGAAATTCAATGCTGTATTTTAGGGTAATTCTTCTTGACCTTTGTCATGAAATGCAAATACCTTTTAAACCAGTCTTCTTCAAGTGGAGTAGTCCTAAAGGAATTTCCACTGTTATCACCACTTCTAGTCATAACCCATCGGTGCAGATGAACAAACATTAATCCTGTAGACTAAGAGGAGTATCGCCACAAATTAAATCACATACAAGATACTATAATTGGGTACATATACTCACTTTAATACTCACTTTGTATATATTGAAGGGGGTTTTAAAATATCATAGGAGCACTCCTCAGCTAGCTATTGACACTCATGACTGATGTCAAAACAACTCTTACAGGTATTAGAAAATCAATGTATAGCTCTCAGAAATCATCATGTATACCCTCCCACCTAGGTTATTTAAAACTGACTTGAGCAAGGAAGCTGACAACCACTTGGTAAAGCAATCTTTGCACATGTAGCATTATTGTATAAACAGAACTCTTTCAGGAGGGGGTATATTCAATACTCTACATAGTTTTATATTGAAGGTATATTAATTTAGGTGTCAAAAGTACTCTACAATTGCTTTGGTTTCAAGTTGCTTTACTTTGCTGCGTGATTGATCCAGAACACTTGGTCCACTTCAATAACTAATCACACTCTAAACTGAAAACAATGGTAGCTTGCTTCTTGCTTTACTTGTTTTTACTTTGAGAACTCCTTTGCTCTGTGTAATATTTTCCTTTGTTCTAAGTGGCCCTTTAAATAAATTCCATTGGTTTTAGTTTTACAACACTCAGTTGAAAATCACTCAAATATTGGCTTTCATAGAATGCTTCAGCCATATCACTGTAAGGTAAAGAAAAGAAACATCACTTAGCCTTACCATTATAAGTTTAACCTGCTGCACCACAGGGTTTGGCTCAAGTTCCTCTTCTGAGGTATCCG
Source organism: Pocillopora verrucosa (assembly GCF_036669915.1). Taxonomy (NCBI): domain Eukaryota; kingdom Metazoa; phylum Cnidaria; class Anthozoa; order Scleractinia; family Pocilloporidae; genus Pocillopora; species Pocillopora verrucosa. Next base: position 30,251,772 of record NC_089315.1, on the reverse strand, counting down.
AAGATTCCAACTGCCATCTTGGTTTGCTATTTCCTCTTCCTGTGCATAACTGAAAAATACATATAACAGGTTTTCAGGCTTAACATTAAACAGGCTTAATACCTTCTTGTCTTTTCCTAAGGAGGGAAAATTAGTGGTTCATTTTGATGTTATTATAAAAACAATTCAGGGAACTACTTGAAAAAAAATTGATGAAGATTAACTGTTTTTGCTAGAAAAGGTTCATATTGTCAATTTTATGGAAAATTATTGCTGTGTGCCTGTTTTTGTTGAGACAATAAAAAGTTTGACATTTCACTTTAGTTTCAAGCAAATCCAAACAAAATTAATCTCTCTGGGACTTGAAATTGCATACAGCTTAACATACAAAAAGCTTCCTGTATTCATACCTCAAGAAACAATGACAGACAGGCAGGAAAAAAGGTCATAAATAACATGTAATGAGTGATCAGTGATAAACATCCAAATTGACAAATGGTCTCCAGCTCAGTGACCCCTGCCAAAAAAAAAAAGAAAAAAATGTAACAAATTTATTACTTAGAAAATTATGCAAAACAGAATTTTTTTTCCATGAGTGTTGCCAAAATAAAAGCATAAATTTAATACACATCAATATAAATAAAGAAAAGTGAGAAGTGGTTTTGCCTTGTGGCTAATAAGATAAACTCTTCCATGAGAAGTCTTGGTTTGAATCCTAGCTAAACTACAGATATTGTTTTGCATTCTTGGGGAATACACTTTTCTCTCAGAGTGCATCTCCCATCCAGGGGTACATATGGGTAGCAAGGAGCTATCAAGAAAACTTGTTTTTGTTTTTGTTTTTCTGTTTTAAAAAGGAGAAGGAATATTTAACTAAGACTGTACACTGCACAAACCTGAAAGGGTTCCTATACCAATCACCAAAGTACCAACAAGCGTATTGAGGGTTACAGTTGGACCCAGGTAGCAAATACTTTCTGCAATCCTGCCAGGAACAGCATCCTAAAAAGTTACAAGGAATTTAAGTCAATATTAAATAGAGGTTAATAAATCAACTTAAACAACCTAAACATAGATCTGAAAATTTAATGCTCCATTGCAAATACCCCCTTTCTTACAGCCATTGTAACTTCAAAAATGTTAAAAATTTCTTGTTTACTCTATAATATATCCTCTGCTCCTGTTGCCATGGTGTCAGTCCCTGCTACTTACTATAGTACTGTCACAACTTCAACTTTACCCTTATTTGGATTAAAACAATATAACATACAACAATATAACTATATTTGCTCTGATGGGCTATTATGTTCAAAACATCAGCTTCAGAAAACTTTAAATGGTAGCCAAGTTACATTATTAATTCAGTCCATTACACTAAATTATCAATTTGTAATATACACCAAACTCCTCCCATACTTTTCATGTTGTCAGTTCAAATAAAATGCAAAATATTGCGACTTCTTCAACACACCTACACTACCCTTTTCTCACTCTACATCTTGCATACCAACTGAAAGCCAGCCATATACTCACATAAGTTGAAGATTGAAGAGTGTGCTTCACTAAGGAACTGGCTGTATTGAAGTCACTTAGAAGAAAGAAATATGGTAGAGCCTCCCTACAAAAGTAAACAGTCTGAATATAACTAGAAGCTGTTGACTGTTGAACAAATTCCCCTTGTAGCACCTTAGGAAATGTATAGAACATGCAAACTGATGTCAAGGTGTGAAGGGTAGATAATATCTCACTGACTCCTTAAGTGAAAGTGAAAGTCAAAAATCAGTATCACAGAAAAAAAGATCATGTGATCTATGCTTAACCCACTGGAAGGAAACAAATAGTTATCATTGCCAGACATTTGGCAAAACACACCCTTACATTTCTGGAATCATCACATCTTTGATAACCCATTACAACATAGAGTTTGCAACTTTGACAGGAAAATATTAAATAAAACATTAGGTTTAAATAAACATTTGTTAGAGAGTTCATGAATCATCTCCAGAGCCTCACCTTACAACCCAAAAATCTCTACCATATAAATTAGCCACTATAGAACCAAACACTAGACAGGAAAAGACTGCAAACACGGATACAAATCCTAAAAATAAAAACGAAAAAATGGCTCAAGACATTTTATTTGGGATAAATTGAGTTTAATCAATGAAACACTTCTAGAAATAAAAAAAAGGTATTGAAAACAGCTGTAGCTTATTCCAACAAAGCTGCAAAACAGAACAAAGAATTTTAAAAAGACTGACATCACTATGAATATCAGCCTGCTTCAAGATGGCTTTTTTTTTGTATCACTTTGACTGTTAGACTCAGGATAAAGCATTAAAATCAAAATTGTATCTACTTGTAGAGATGACTATCTTACCTAAAATATATGAAGACCCTTGATGAATAAGCTTTTTACATTGAAGATAAATGCACACAAGAGCAAAGAAATAACTTGTCGGGCCAACATGTAAGCCAGCTGGTAAAGATATCTAAAATTAAACAAAATGGCAAATATCACCAAATCGTACCTAAAATACCTGCTAAATTCTTCACATTAACCTATATGTTTACTCAAATATTCAAATTGTCTGGATTTATATGAAGATTACACAAGCAAATAAGCAATAGTGTTGTATCGGATTTGCCATCTGATCGTGTGAAAATGAAATTTGCCCTGGAGGTCCACACTCCTCTCTTAGTTGAGACAAATGAACCAAATTAGGACAGTAAAATTCTTATATCAGATTTGCTCCAACCTGTTCATAACATTTTTGTGACAATGATTAGGGCGGAAATTTCAAATAATACGTTCACACCTACAGTAATTCCAATGGCTATCAATTTACCAAACTGTAAATAACATCAGGATGTAGCCACTGACAGTATATTGAACAAATGCAATTTCTTTTGTGTTACTCCACAAACTCCCTTCTTTGGTAAATTACACACTTGGTGAAATGTTTATTAAAAGCAATTACCTAAAATAATTGCTTTCTCAAGTCCTTGACAACCAAATAAAGCTTTGAGGGGGTTTCTTACACTGCTTCCTAATCAAGATGACGATTTCCGCTACATTAAAATCTGCACACCGCAAATGAGATTAGCTTATGGCTATAAATTCACACTATTCAAACCATTTCCTTAAATGTTTTTTGAGTGATTTCCTTGTTCGTTCAGTAGCACGAAATTAAACTGGTTACCTGGAAAATTTTTCATGAAGTGAAAGGGCATAAATCATATCCTGACATTCGATGTAAATACTTGTGGATATCTTAATTGTAAGCTTTTCATTTAGTCACGACATGACCAGTAACAAAAGAAAGCCCTCCTAATAGGACGTTTTTTGGATTCTATCAGACCTACTTGCCACATAAAATATAAATTTTGATTGAAAAATTAATTGAATTCAGTCATTCATATTTCGATAATTCTGAAATAATCTACTAACCTTCTGGCCGGAACTTTCGACTAGGTCTTCCGAAGAATGTGTTGCATCGTATATATTCAAACTTAACAAACAAACAGTTCCAGTGATGCAGACTAACAAAACTTCAACAGGATGATGAGAGCACTGCTTACCATGGTAGTAAAACAGGCTTGAAATTCCACTTTGCGACATGAATTTTTTTTTTTAACCAAAAAACGCGCAACACTTGAAGTTTACTCCCTGCCTTCCAGCATGTTATGTCAGGCGACGTGGCTGGTTACCAAGCTGATATGACGCAACTCAGGGGGTAAATCCCCTTGTTATTTTTAGCATCAAGACACTTCAGAGGCAAAAAATTTGCCTGGAATCGGATTATTTTTGCCATATACGTTAAAATTTCTGATATTCGTATTATTCCCCTGAAAAAGAAACCAAAAGTAAACAGTTGATTGACATGAAAATGAAACAACCGCAAAGCTAGAAGAGTCATGTGACACAAATCTTTAGCTCGTTCGAAAAGCATTATGGATTTATACCCACAGTGCTTAGCAAATTGTAAACGCGTGCACCAGGTGTTTTGGAAAAAAGAGGTGAAAGGAGAAATTTGGTAAGTAGAAATTTGCTTTTTCTCTTTGTAAAGAACCTTTTCGCACAAGAGTAGCTCAGGAATGTGAAAAGGATACATTTTCTATCTCAACTGTCCTTAATATTTTATGTACCTGGTTTAAAGCTGCGAAAAATCGCCCCAATTATCTGCACGCCTGCCTGCACCAAAGTCTTAAAGCTATTTTAACGCTACCAAAATCATTCGGCAAATTGGTCTTTATTCTTCCTTCAAACCTATCGTGTACCACCCCTTAAGACGGATAGATAAAGAGTTAATGTTTTGTAAATGGCACTAGCTTTTCTTGTCAAATACACTCGTAGTTCGCCGTTTTGTGTGATTGGCCACTTGGGTAAATTTTTCTTTTCTAGGCCAGGCAGTGCTTGCATCATGTTGCTTACGGATAAGCCTGATGAGCTCTGGTTGCTCCCATAAATTTCAAATATCACTAAAATGGAAGAATAATAATTTTATTGTTTTTGATATAAGTCTGATTGATGCTTGAAGTATATATGATGTACCCAAGGATTAGTTATTGTTAACTAGAGTTCAACAAGCCAAGGATCACCATGAAGCCATCCGAAATGCATTTTTTTCAGAAATATATAGTCTACAGTAGCCTCAATTTTCAAAATTTTTAATACTAGTTAAATGGAAGGACAGAATAAATTTCTGCTGGCATGACAACCATGCAAACAAAGGCTTCATTTTAGAATAATCCTGAGAAAAATCAACAAAGATGTCATCATGACATGTGAACTAAAAAAACAAATAATTATTGCAGTCACATGGGAATGAAATATTATTATGTTTCTCTCTGTGAAACAGCAGATTTTTCTGTCACATGGCTGAAATATGTACTTTAGTGATATGTCTGTTCAGTGTTAGTCCACCATGAGCTAGGTCTTCTTTCAACCATCCAGACTTTAAAAATGAGCCTATATCAACACTTATTCCTTAAAAAATATCCTTTCTCTCAAAAGGTTTTTAATGTTAGGGCATTTACACTGTATAATGCATATAACACATCCCAGTAGTTGGCTCTTTATACACAAGAGAACCTACAGTGAAGCCAGCATTCCTCATTAGTTATTTAGCAGGGTTTTGTCAGCTGCCCAGGGGTTAAATTTCTTTTACTGCAAATCTTGAATTTGGGGACTATTTGTTTTGACATTCAGCAACATCCACCTTCTTCAAAATGTAACCTAACCACTTCCAAGATCTCACATGGTTTCTCCCCACTATCTGCCAGTGTTCTGCTTCAAATTTTGTTTAAATTTTTTAATTTGTTTTTTTGGTCATTACCTTTTTTTTTTACAACACTTTGATATTGTGAGGAGAAATTGCTGACTGGCCATTCATTTAGAATGGAAGGGTGTAGTGAAACTTTGCCTGTGCAGTTGTTAGGTGAAATAACATTCTGTCATTCTGTTACAACAGGTCAGAGTGTTATTTAGAAGAAACATCTTGTTATTTATCATGGACCAACCTGCAGTTGATCAAGGTGATTATATATACTTTTTCCAAGTTTTAGATAAGGTTCTTAATAGCATTTTGGCCTAAATGCATGAGGTTGAACATTTGAGGATTCAAGTTCCAGTCACATTTAGTTGTATTACAAATTTAAAAACAATTTCAGGAACATCTTTTTCAAACTGTGGCTTCCTAATAAAACTTTTTTGGAGTTAGCTTCTTATTCTTTTAAAAGAAACTTAATTTTTATCTCAAAATGATAAAGGAATGGGGATGAAGAGACCAGCTGAAGAGGATTACAATAGCAATGTTCATGCAAAGAGGGTGAAAGATGAAGAGGGTGGAGTCAGTGGAGAACAGACAACTCTACGCTTTCTACTTGAGAGCAGGGTAAGACTTCGAAAAGGATTATAGTTTGATAAAGTGGTCAGTGTGGTTCTGTTTGGCAGCCATTAGTTTCACTTGTTTTCAGTTATGATAATAAATACAAGGCAAAGAAAAAAAGTTAAAATGGTTGAACCATAGTTTACATTTAACTAGACTTTCCTATGCCATATGTAGGTTTAGTGTAATTTTTTTTCCAAAAATGTTAAAACTAAAAGAAATAATGATAGAAAAGCCAGCAACTTTGTGACATTAAATTGAAAAGGTTGCTTTAAAAAATCTTTGCACAAATTGCAAAAGATTGTTGTGGCCTCAAATTAAAATTTTGAGCTGAATTAACCAGCCTCATTTGTAAAGAGATTTTGATTAAAGAAAGAGATACATTATTTCTAAATTTAGATACTTTTTTTTTCTTTTCTTAAATGTTTTAGGATGCTGGTGGTATCATCGGCAAGGTAATACCTATGTGATAGTAGTTTGCTAATTTTATTTACTCCGATGAAAGCTCTGCTGTTGTATCTCATGGTTGGTAACATTGTTTTTACACATGCTGACAATGGCTTTGTGAAGCATTTAATAAAGTTGATGGGATATGAAATGAAAGGTAGTTTTAAAGTTTAGAAACAAACAGAAGACAGATAATTTTCACTGTGTTTGTAGTAGTATTGTAAAGCTTAAGATTAATAAATTTTATGTAACTGTTGATGAGTATTGCACCTTTTGATAAAAATTTGTTTTCCTTTTCAGGGAGGACAGAATGTGAAAAGATTACGTAGTGAGGTATGGAGCAATGTTATTTTATCTTTATTCTACACCTTAAACAGTTTTGTGTCAAGTCAAATTGTAAAGTGATCAATGTTTGATTACTGGTCCAATTTGTGTCAGTAAACAGTAATTATGTATGAATGGTTTCCAAATGATTCCTTTTTCTGCTTTGTCAGGTTCATTATTACTGGTGTGATGTTGCTATTGAAAATTTTTCTAATCTCATTATGACGGATTTTGGTTTTTTCTGATGTATAACTAAGAAACATATCAAATTTATACATGCATGCATGTTTAGCAAATACTATGGTGACTTCCACATGAAGTATTTCATCCACATTAAATTGTACATTTTGTTAAAGGGATGTTACCTCACAAGATAGCCTCTGTTCCACTTTAGAATGTTTAATGACTTGTGATTTTCCCAGGCTTAGGCTTTGAACTGCATTCTGTTTAACTCCTTCCTTTCCCTTGTAGTTTATCCAGCTAACCAAGTACCTTCATATTTGTCAGATGCTCTGTTCTGCCTCTGGAATAGTAGTTTATCCCTGCTAAGTTGTTGTTGTTTTTCTCTCCTATTATTCCCTCCGTGTTCCCATCCCGGCCCTATCCACCCGTTCCCATCCATCTACCTGCCTGACACCCGCCCGTGTTGGTCCCTGTTGTGATCTCACCCAAGTTCAAAGCAGTGGTCAATGTCCCGGATACCAATACCCCCGAGCGGTATGTCCCATGCGTCACGTTAATGTGTGTCCTGCCTTCCTGTACATTACACTGCATGTCATAACAGTGTAATGCTGTCATATCTAGAGGGATTGATTCTAACTATAGATAGAAGTTATGCCTCAAACTTTTACTTTAACTGAACTGCCAGACTTTTTGGCAACCAGTGGCCAGTATTGAATTTGTTGAATGTTATACAGTAGGCGTAAACTCATGCTGTATGATACCCTATGTTGTCTTGAAACTTAATGTTTTCTGTGGTGCTTGTTGCTATATTTCTAATGTTCTGGAATGTTAGGAAGCCTTAACTACCATAGACACGTTTTTATCAGAAATAAGGAGAACCATCATAAAAAAGTGTTAACAATCACTTTATGGTAACTTTGAATTGAGAAAAATTCTTAAAACAAATATTTGCTTATGTTTATATGATCTCTACCCAACCTGCTTTCTCTAAATTATTAAGGCATGTAGGGCTGTGTTCATTCTCATTTCCCAACTATTTTTACTTGTAGTGTGTTAACCATTACTGCTGCTTATGATGATGCAATGGCCATATTTTCAGAATGCTTACCAAAGATCGGTGGGGTAAGTTTTTAATCAATTTGATATGTTCTGGTCAAAAGAGATCACATCTTGTTGGCAACAAAGTTTGGTTCTGTTGCTATATATGTTCCTGAAATCATTTGCATTTGCTTTGACTGACATGTGTCATTTTTAAACCATGAATGATGTACTTTTGTGGTTTATGAAGGGTTTTAACCGAAGGCTGGAATTGATAAAAAATAGTCATTTATGAAGTTTCAAAGACTGGCTGGGATACTCCTCTGGTTATCTGTTTCTACCTTTTGCTTGATTCTCTTTGATAGTGGCTGGTCAGATAAACTGATGACAGGATTAAATTGTTTTGTGTGATCTTGTTATAGCGCCAATCCAGTTCTAATGGGAAAGAAATCCAGATGCTAGTACAACGAAGTCAGGTTGGGAGTGTGATTGGGCAAAAAGGACAGAAAATAAAGGAAACTCGGGAGGTAAATTTGCTGGGTGATGTTTTCTGGACAATTTTAGTTTTACCAAAAAACTATACTTTAAGAGAAGTTCTCTGCTAATAATTATTTTTATTTTGTGGCAGAAAACTGGAGCACAAATCAAGGTGAGTGGTTTTGACATGAAGCACTTTATATGGGAACTTAATTATATTAGTCTGTCAACTGGTGACAAGGCAGGAAATTTTTTGGTGTCTTGAATTAATTTTTATGATTTTGTGACCATCCTTTCAAAGAATACCTCTCTATTACTTTCAGGTTCATTCTGATTGTTTACCAGGATCAACAGAAAGAATTGTGTCCATTCGTGGTGAGTTTTTTTTTTAAATCATTTATGTGTTTCTTCAACCTCAGTTGTAACTCTTTCACCTCTGTACTTGACATAGCATCCTAAATGCGAGTTTTGTCCCACAGGTTCTGATGAAGTTATTGTGAACTGTGTTAAAGAAGTTATTGATCAATTAAATGAAGTAAGTGAAGGAGGAAGTTTTATCAATATTTAATCCTCAATGAGGCAATAAACAAGCTTTTCTGGCTAACCCTTGTAGGGTTTTTTTTTTTAGTTATTGATTAAGTATACTTTGTATTTCTTTAGTCTCCCTTGAAGGGGTCAGTGTCCTTATACGACCCAGCTGGAATGAATGACTGGGATTATGGTGGTGGTTATGGACCTGGTGGAGGTGGCCGAGGACGTGGAGGAGGAAGAGGACGGGGTGGTCGAGATGGAGGAAGGGGAGGATCTCGTGGAGGCCGGGGGGGAAGAGGTGGTTTTGGTGGTGGTGATAATATGGGATATGGAGGAAACTACTCACAAGATTTTGTAAGTTTTGGATGTAATTTATTTGTCTGCAGTTTTCTTTAGCAATTTAAAGGTATTTGCTGGAGATTTAACCTTTTCTTCTTGAGAGCAGCTGTAAAGGCAGATTGATCTAACATTTGTGATTTGTTACTTTTTCTTTTAACATATTAGGGTGGTGGAAACATGGGAGGTGATATGGGAGGTAAAAATTATGTCTTCTTCATAGTACCTTAATCGTCCATACTAAGCAAAAAAACTAGAAAAATGATTCCTATTTTGGGCATGGTATACTTCTTCTCTGTGTAATGTTGGTGGCAAATACATTTTACATAATATTGAATTTATACTTTCTTTTTTAGTAAGCTTCCTCTTGCAACAATCACTCCTTAAATGTAAGGGTGTGAAAGAGTTTCATGGAAATTTTTTACTTTGTTGAGTGATTAACACTTTCCTTAAAGCTCAAAGCATATAAATTATGGAGAATTGTGGTCATTTTGTAAGACTTGAACCATCAACCCTTTTAAGAAATGATCCTTCATAGAAAATCAAGCATTGTGTTAGTGACCAAACTGTTTCTCTGCATTTTGTGTTGAAGGTCAGTGGAATCAAGGAGGACCTTCAGCAGGAGGAGAACAAACTCAGACACAAGTTACCATTCCTAAAGATGTAAGTAACGTTTATCAAGGTCTTCAATATCAAAATAGAAATTTTACTTTCTTCTTACCAATTTTAAACCAGTTTTTTTTATGTATCCAAATGCATCATATAAATTGTAACCTCTCAAATCTAATGGTAGAATTGCATTAAAAAAATGTCAAATAAATTGTGCTTTACAGTTGGCAGGGTCTATTATTGGAAGAGGAGGAGAGAGGATAAGACAAATAAGGTAAGGATATGAGATGGATACACTCTATGTTAATTCTGAAAATGATTTTTAGTATAATAAAGAGTGCTGCAATGTGTGAATGTTGGTATTTTGCATTACCATTGACTTGTATGTTTGCAGAAATCGCAGTGGTGCAAACATAAAGATCGATGATCCTCTTCCGGGTTCAAATGACAGGATAATCACCATTGGGGGCAACCAATCCCAGATTAATTTTGCTCAGTTTCTTCTTCAACAAAGGTGAGTCAGGTTGAAGACAGTTAAATGATAAATTAAAGGTTCATTCTAGAAATTGGCCAAATAGTGCCCAAAAGTGACAATCTTTTTATCTTTTATGCCTGGACAAATTTGGTTTTACCATCTATGATAGCTAACAACTGCATTGTTTTTGTTTTTTTCCTTTCAGTGTACGACAGTACTCGGGCAAGAATTACTAAACTTATCCTGGACATGTCTGGTCACATGATTTGTCAACACCATTAGCTTCCTATGACAAGTTCATGAACTTTTTCTGAACAAAACTCTTTTTTTTTCTTAAAAAATCCTTATTTGGAAAATTTGCATTTACTTATTTGTAAAGATTGCTATGCTAGTTTGAAATATTTCTCTTAACTTAATTAATTCAATTCTGTTCAGATTTTCATTTCATCTTGGTTTTCCAGTGAAGAGTAATTTGCATTGTTTTTAAAAGCACTATACCCACCTTGCACTGAAGATTGAACAGTAGTTCACTGAAAAATCAGCTTTAAAATGCTGGAAATAATTTGATTTTTTTAGCATCACTACAGATCAAGTGTAATATAGAAAAGTGATTGAACATTTTACTGGCTATTATTATTTTTTTGTTGTTGTTATTTGTCTTTGTGACTGAATGTGTTGGGAAATGACTTGTACATCTGCTTCAATTATGTAATAGATTCTTAAATTTGTTGTAAACTTAATAAAGCTGGTCAACTTGAAAAGGTGTTAGCAGTGATTGTCCTTAAACTATAATTTAGAGGCTAAACTTGGCACCACAAATGTACTCCAAATTGAACGGCTTATGCTTAAACCATAGCAATTTTATATTCTCAAAACGATAGCGTTAACGCTTCAACAAATCTGTTTTCACGGCACTCATTAAAACATTCTATTCTCCCCTTGTGATGGGTAGCCGGTCAAGTCGCCTGGGAGTCATCTCGCCCGAAGTCATGCCGCCCGAAACCCGAGTCATGTCCGAAATTTTAGCTATGTCGCCCGAAAAAAAAGTCAAGTCGCCCGAAGAAACAAATACAGACTGTAAATACCAAACAAACAACGCTTCATTTTTTTGTTAGAAACGGAGAACACTTCCCTTTGTTTTTTAGAAACGAACAACGCTTTTAGAATCATTACTCAAACATATTTCAATTCCAAGCATACGATCGATTTCTGTGTAGTCAAAGTCTTAATGGTATTGTTAGAAACCAGGAAAGAGTTTCTCAAGCTTACGAAATGTCCGTGAGTAAGAAACGGTAAGAATAACCTAGTGGTATAAACCGTATCCATGATCCATTTTTTATCATCTATTACCAAGTAATTATAAAGTCAAGGGTCCAACTGGGGTTGCACACGGGATTTTCTGATCGCGATAGATGATAACAGTTGTTTGAGGTTCTATTGACCTAAAACGGACATCTCGCAAAGTAGCTGTATATTATATTTTGCTCACAAGGATGAGAAATACAGATTACGTTTCCACAAAGATCAGGGTTAACCCGAAATTCAAATTAAAAAAACGAAAACCCTTCGAAATATTTCATCGTTCTCTAACACAGCACTAACAGCGCACCAGCGCAAAGTAATTTGGTACCAGTTTCCCGCGAGAGCGCGCCAAAATTGTAGCACGTGACCTGATAACTTTTCGCCAAACGCATGTATTGTGTCCTGCATGTCTGGTGCAGCGGCAAAAGTCTTCGGTTCTAATTTCCAGCCAAACTATTTGTAAGTATCTCTTCCTGTTCGTGGATTTCTAATAAGGAATGGCGTATGTAACGACAGAGCTTTGTATTTTGAATGGATCTTGCAATTTACGCTTGCGAGGTGGAGAAATATTGTTGCATTTTTTTGCCATACACCCGGGTTTAATTCTACGGAGGAAACGCGAATGATGATGAGCGACTCAAACTATTTTATCTAGCCTTTGAGGAGGAGAAAATCGTTGTGAGATATTTATATCGTCGATGGCCTTGTACAGCTTGAATGTTTAAGTCTGAAACGACGAGTGATGAAACGAAAGCTTGCCTACAGCGGTCGGCACATGTGCAGTTCAAGGGAAATGCCAATGCTGTGGGACTAACAAATAAGGAGTTTCTCTGTGGATGTTTTGGCGATAATTTTTTATCTCAAAGACTATAGTTTTGCTTTCCATTCAGCTGTGAAGAGATTCCATCGAAAAACATAGCTTGATTGTGTTTGACTCGTCTGAAAAGTTGAACTTAAGTGTCAATGTGTGCTTGCTTATCGACGGTGGTCATTCACCAATTTCGATTCGTGACTCATTCGTAGTTCGTTGTCATTTGTGTGTTGACTACATGCCTGCCCTTTCTTCAAAATAGGTTCGAGGAGTAACAACTACTGATAGATACCATCATTTTCTTTATTGTACGGGAAAGAAATCTGTAATTTCAAGGACTACATTATTGCTAGAAATTAGGTTAAGTATCGACGATGTCTCTGACGTATTCTTGCACTTCCGTTCTCTGAACTCACATCGAAATTTTTCGCAAGGCGGGTTTTAATGTCTCCAAGTACTCGTCAAATCTCCACCTAGCAAGCAGTAATATGTTTTGAATGTCCTCACTCTGCATTTTTTTTGCTCTGTTTCACAGGAACGTTGTACATACCTTGTATATACTGTACAGTTAGGGAACTAGAAAAATGAAAGGAGGAACTACCACTGTACCAACATCACAAAGCAAACACACAGATGGCTTGAATACCAAAAAGGTAGATCTTCAATTCCTGCTTGGTTAATTTACGTTCCTTGTCTCTAGTTATTTAACTTAAGTATAGTTAAGCAATCTTGAAATTCATTATTGATGATAGCTTCTGAGTTCCACCGATACATGACAATCTATGGCGTGCCATAATAATTAATAGACTTTATGTTTATAAATTGATTTTACTTAAGTTCACTTTTTGATTTTGAAAGTCCATAATTGACTGTTGGGTATTTGATGTGCTTTGAAATTAAGTTTGAGAGGTAACATACCTGAAATTGAATTCTACGTAATGTAAAACCTTAAAACTACAGTAAGTCAGCAAGTGTAAACAAAAAAATATTGATTTATGAAGCAAGATTATTCTCATTAAGTTTTCTAAATTAGTGAAGTCCTCTTAAGAATTTAACAATCAAGAATAGCCAAATACATTGCCACCAAGTTTGAATTGCCTTTCTTGTTGAAAAAAGTTGTTTTGGTAAGAATCATCTTGCGCCTAAATATGAGTTAGATTCAAACATTCAAGGAGAAAATTTGATATTGAAATATTTTCAATTGGAGAACTGAAAATGGGAGAGACTGCTTGGGTCAAAATGAAATTTCTAAGTATTATTCATTATACAGGCTACAAACTTTGACAATACCAATGCTTCCAACTGATTTAAGATATCTTGGATTTCTCTCCCTCAACACCAAGACCTATATTGTTTGTTTCTGGAATATAAGGAGGAGGGCTCTTAAGTCTTGCCATCTATAAGGATGTTGCAATAGTTTTATAGCTTAGAGGGGACTTATCTTATGTATGATATAGCACTTCAACACCATTGTTAGATCATATTAGAAAGTATGAGACAAGTGGTCATGGTAGGACAAGGATTTAATTGTTTCAATAGTTGCTAAATGCTTCATGCATGTACGGCAATCTGACAGGTTCCAGTGCGTGTTATTGTTGTCACCAGTTTTACTGATATTTTTGGGATACATATCTAACAGCTGTTTTCATTTTTAGCCAACTGCAGAACAGATCAGATATGCCCAGCTTCTAAGCACAGAAGATTCTAAAGTGGTGAGAGATAAGATCAAACAGGTATGTTTTATTATATCAGTCCATCATTCACTCTATTGATCATTCAATTAATCAATAAATCAGTATCAGGAATCATTCATTCAACTGTGAACTCATTCAATCCCTGTGAAAAGTTGATGCTCACCTGACAGTGTTGAATTTGATATTTTCCTTGACTTGCATGTAATAAACTTCTACATGGTAACTAGGAAAAGGCTAGGCAAGAAATGGTCCAGTATGCATACATAATGTAGCAAAGCATCTTTTCCACAGGTTCTCATAGCTCTCATATGCAGTTTATGTGAGTTACTACAATCTGTTTCAGATGGCTGGTTGCTTAGTGCATATTCTCACCATAACTTGTCCAGTTCATGTCTTTGGAACTTATTGCAGATTGTATCCCAACCTTTTTTTTTCTCCTCTTTAGGTATCAGATGTGACAGGATACAGTTTTGATGTTGTGAGCATTGCACTGCATGATTTTAATTTTGATACAGAAGCCACAATCAATGCTTTGTTAGAGGGAAGCCAAGATCAGGTATAATGAAATGTTTTATGTGACTACTAATTAATGGAGACAACATAGCTTATTATTAGCAGCCAGTATTGTGGACTACAGGAGTGAATTTTTCAAGCATGCTTAGCTGTAAGCGTGGTTTAATTGCTAAACTAGGAATAATTTAAATACAGGATGGGTCACTTGGCCCAACTGTTGTCATTACTTTACCTAAGGTACAACCCCAACATAGTAGTTATAGCTTGACTTGTCAATAGACCTACATGTGAGCACAGCTGTGCTACATGTACTTTGACTTCTATTTTACAGGATCACTGGTGGTGTGAAAGCACTCATTAAAAGTTAGGCTTAAAATTTAAACTTCATTTTGTGGTAAAATCATGGATGAATGATTAGTGTTTGATACATGGACACACCTTGTACTTGTAACATGTAAGGACTTAAACAATTTCATGACACCATGACAATGTGTGTTTTGACCAAACTCTAATTTTGTAGAGTGAATGGGTCATGAGAACAAACAAAAAGAAGAAAAGTCAAACTCCTGTCTCACAAGGCATAGATACAATCATCCCTACATCACAGACAACAAAACCAACAACTACAGCTCCAGTATCTACTAAACCTGCTACGCAACGACCACCAAGAGGCAAAGGTACAAACCATTACTTTTTTAGCTTCTCATACTACAGCTCCCCCCCATGATTAAATTTCAAGTGTAAATCAATCGTTAGTGTGATACTAAGAAAGATGTTACAGACATAGGAGAGCGTTGAATTAAGTGTTGGCTGAAATTTAATGTTACATCATTTTCTCCCTATGTTTCTTGAGGAAACATTAGACAATTAAAAGGAGAATCTAGCAGTCTATCAGATTTCACCAAAGGCTTTTTTCCATACACTCTCTTAAAAGTGAGACAATTGATCGCATGTGAGTTCCATTTTCAGGGATTTGAACTTTTAGCAAGTTTTGAATTTGCAGTTGAGCACTGTTCTGAAAAAGGTCTTTTTTTAACAATCAATGTAGAATTTATCATCTTTGTTACTCTTTGTGGTTGAAGAAAGTGAATTATTTGTGAGGTCAAATGACCAAGTTGCTTAGTATCCTATGGACATTTTTTCAGTATTACAGTTATAGCTGTAAATGCTACTGTATCTCATCAGTCAGTTGTTCAGCAATATGTCAATTTCAAAATTGTTTTTTCTTTGCAATTTCAAGGCAGAAACAGACAGAGTGGAGAGCAAAACAACAGTTCAGATAAGGATAATAAGAGTGAAGGAGCAATTCATAACAACAATAGACATCATGGAGAAAGTGGACGTGGAAGGGGCTCAAGGGAGGACAGATGGAATGATCGAAAACCAGGTGGCAGAGGTCTGTAGCATGTGCTTTGTTGGCCTTATGGCTTGTTCTTTTTAGCATGGAAACTTTGTTCTTTTTTAGTGGGACTGAAATAAGTTAGGGTCCAATAATCATGCAAATAATGACTGGTCTGTCACAAGTTAAAGCATTACCAATTTTAAAATAATTGTAACATTCTTTATTGTGTGAAGTTTCTTAATCAGGCTGCCTTCTGTGTTAATTTTGCTCTGTTCATTTTCTTCCTCTGTATTTGTAGTTTTTAATTTTTTTTATCTTCATTGGTTAATAATAGGTGGCCCGCCAAGGAGGGGTGGAAGAGGTGGTGGACGGCCTGGGTAAGAGAACAGCCCTTTTTTTCATTTTGTTTAAGTACAATTAACAAAAAGGCAAATATGAGCTTGGTTATGAATTTAAGAGGGTGGTAATATGTTTTGTCACAAGCATGAGACAAAAAGAAATTCTGAGCCTTCACAAGGAATCACACATCAGACTCTCAGATTCTCACATGTTTAAAGTTTGCTGGCTGATCACTGCATTTGATTAGCAAGATATTCACATGGGTCCTTACTGTCTTTCATGTACAAACATTTAGGAGATCATTCCAATCCCGTGGGCGAGATAGATCCAACAGATATGGTGGAGGAAACAGGAATGCATCTAATTCAACTGCAGCAAATGGGCCAACAGTGAATGGTATGTTGTAGCAGACAAACGACTAATAACTTGATAGATGTATCATTTTATTTCCTTTCACTTTCATGTTCTTTTTATTTTAATGGGATATTTAGATCTCAGTACTTATATATTTGCCTTAGTTCCAGTATTTGACATGTTAACTCATTTGTCAAAGTATTTTTCAGTATTAAAAGATCTCAGGGGAAAAATTCCCTTTTAAGCCCCCTTATTATTTTGTTATATATTTAAATAGATCCTACAACATAAACCTTTCAGGAATTAGACTTTGCTTCTTGTGTATGTTGAACAGGTACAGAAATGTGGGGTGAAAATGAAGATCATCTTTCAAAAGAGAAAGACACAGAACGTGAGTGATTTGACAAAGTTATTCGCATAGGTCCTTAAGTATTTGAGGAGCATTATGTGGGAAAATCATTACTTTTATTATAACTTGTTGAATTTATCATATTTGTTTTTAACTAACAGAAGCTGAAGAAGTCTCACCTCTGACAACTGAAGAGTGGGAGGTTGAAGAATGGAATCCAGTTGAACAGGTACAACCTAAATGTCTGTCTGATTGCAAAAGCAAATGAACAAATAAAAAGAGCTTAGTGTGGTAGAATGCAACAAACATTGCCTTAGTGGCAAGGGGGATTAATTGATACTGAGACAATTCACTTCTTTCACCAGGATATGTTTACTTTATTGTAGCAGTATTTGCCTTTTGTTTTTATTTCTTCTCTGTTCAGAAGAGGCTTATGTATAACAGTGGCAACCCCTGGGAGGCAGCTGTAAATTTACTAATTTGTTGTATACTCCTTTTCAGACAACAACATCAAACACAAATGATACGTTGTTCAACAATACTTCTTCCTCTCACCCATGGCCAGCAAATGCAGATAGCTCTGTAGTCTCATGGGATGTGGACAGGCCTACAGTTCCTAGCTCAACAGGGCCAATGGTGCCAACCTCAGACAGCAGACAGAAGGCTCCAGAGAGCACTGCTCCCTTTACTCCCGAGAGGTGAACCTTGACTTGACTGTTAAGAGTAAAGAAACCAGAGGCCCAAAGCTTTTAAGAACAAGGGAAAAGGCTGTAAGCTTACCTAGGGCCACTACAGGGTTAAAAAACTGGAGTGTAAATATGTTTGTTTAAAATTTTTAGAATTAGTTTTTCTGACAGAATCTGGAAACAAAAACAGATATTGCTCTGAAAATAGATACCATAAATTTACCTCAAGAAGGGCATTCTGTTTTAAACCCTTCCCAAAATTTCCAAATCTCTTTCAGCGTGGACATGGCCATAATACATTCAAAGCTGGCTACAAATCAACCCACAGGCAAAGATCAGTTCTCAGCGGTGGACTTTTCAATGCCTCGTATTCCTCTGCCTGGTGAGTTTCGTAACTTGCACAATAGCCGTGACACTATCAGTAAGCTTCTGGACAAGGTTGTTCTGTCTTCCGCTGTTGGAGTGGTGCCTCAGAGTTCCTCAACAACAATTCAAGCTCAGCCACAGAGGCAGCCCCGCACAAGCAGACCAAAGAAGTCACAGAAAAGCCAGGTGAGTACTGCAACAGCACCTTATTAACCTGAATTTTTAATGGAAACAAAACACACTAGTTTTATGTTTCAAGGAGCTCAAGGTAGTGATAGTTATTTCTGAAAAAATGCACTTCAAGGAATATGGCTTCAAATTCAATCCAGGTGGAAGTTTGATTCATTCAAGTTTAAGTAAGTAAGGTTCTACTAATATATTTTTTTTTTGGGGGGGGGGGGAAAGATAGGTTATAAAACCAGCTTAGCAATTCAACATTAACCAGGGTATGAGGCTAACTTTGTTATTTTTCATTTGTAGATTCCATTGCAAGCTGTTGAGATGCCAGGGACAATGGTTGACAATCTTGATGTGCAGGTAAGTGTCCTGTGCCCTGAATGTATTGGGTATTGGTGACTCAATCAATTAAATTAAAAGTACTTAATTGCCTCAATAATGCACTGATTTGGTTTGTTTTTAGTTTGGAAATTTAGAGTTTGGTGGTGATTCTGTTAGCAGCCCACGAAAAAAAGAGGTAAGTTGTAATACAAGGCCATATGCTGTTTGAACAGAAAATATTTTTCCTATAGAATGATTTTGTTTCACTGCTTCATTTGATTCTGCATTGACATAATTTTTTTCTTCCTGTTAGGAGTTCCCTGCAAGTTTGCCCATAGTTGGAGACACAAAGTCTGATGAACAAAGGTGAATAAATTGCTCTATGTCAGAATGGGGGAAAACTGTATTATTATTCATGATGTTAACATGCAGCAGTTAATCATTCACAGTGAGTTCAATTATATTAAGTAAATTAATTTTAACTATGTTTAGCTCAAGCAGTAGCAGTGAGTCATCAAGTCCACCTTTGGAACCTCAGCGTACTGTGACAAGTCTGCCGTCTGCTTCCATCACCAAACCTATCACAATAGCGACTTCAGCCTCAGCTTCATCAAGTGTGACAACACAAGAGGAGAGTTCACCTCGACATTTTCAGCACCCATCTCCTCGAAGTCAACAACAGGCACTTGTGTCTCAAGTAACCAAGGTTTGTGGAAAAAGAATTAAAAATTATGTCATTACATCCTTGTGGTTATTTAAGACAAAGTGATTAAAGTGCATCAGATCCTATGATATGAGGTAATTATCATTTTCTTTCCTTGCAGCAAATCACACCAGAGCCAATTCCACTACCTCCACAGCTTGACTCAAGTGTCATTTCAAGCAAACCGCCTCTTTCAGATGATCAACAGAAATCTTCCCCCAGTCTGCAATCCTCTGCCATTCCATCCCCTTCCCTCAGTGGAGCCAATCTGACTCAAACAGGCTCCTCGTCTCCATTGAGACCAGGGTTGTCTTCATCAATACAGAAAGATATCACCCTTGAGACAAGACCATACCAGGTAGAGGTTCTTCTCCAAAGTTGAAGGTCATTTGATTCATAAAATTAATTAAATTAGAGTTGAAAGGAAGAAGTGCCAACATGTTAGCAAATATCATTGCATTCTGTTATTCACTCCGAATGCTTTTTATTGTTGCTGCTTCTTTCGTGTCCTTGGTAACTTGTATAGATGTTTATTTACAGCCTAAACTTATGTATAACTTTATTGTTTCTTTCAGAAACATCATGTTACTCAACCAACAGTGCCATCAACTAAAGATAAGCTTGGAACTAGTTCACTGACTAGCTCTGCTGTGTCAACTGCAGTGCAGCGGAATGATCTGTCCTCTGTAGAGCCACTCCAACCCCCTCCTGGGGTGCCTGTGCCCCCATCAGTGAACCAGTCAACAGCTTCTACATCATCAGGGTTCACTACAGTTACCATGTCAGGCACAGGCAAACCAGTGTCTCATACCAGTATGTAACTTTGGTCCGAATTACTTTCAGTATCACCCTTTCCCAGGTTTATGTTGTGGTTCAAAATTTCTCTTGGTTTAAAATTTTCCCCCTTATTTCATTTTTTATTTTTGTCTTTTTTTTCATATTTATTGTTATCCTCTTAAACAAAGAAAACTTCAAATTGAACTTTTGTGGAAATTGAATGCCCATACCTGTAAGCACTGCTTTAACCATTGCTTGTTTTCCTCCAATTTTTCCCTCTTGACAGAATGGCAGTTTAGGTCACTGATTTAAAATAGATGTTTAAAAATTTGATTAAAAATCACACAAGTAATAACTTATTTTTACATGTACCTACAAGTATAAATGAGTCCTGCATTTTGGTAAGGGATGAAGTGCAGTTGTCATGACAATAGAAATTAAACTAGGGCATATTTTTTCCTTTTCCTCAAATTTTAGCTAAGCCATCATTACCTCCTGGAGTTTTGCCATTAAACACTCTTTATGGAATGCAGCAAGGCCTTATTCATGCTTATGTAAGTATACCAATAGACTGTTTCCAAGGAAATTTATTTTGTGCTTATTATTGGTGCTATTTTATCTTGCAGCCCCTTCCATATGGTTACGAAGATCTTCAAAGACTACAAATGGTAATTATTGTAATTATGCTTCATAAAACAGTTCAGTTCAGATTTCATTATTTTATCATGTCTCAGAAATAAGTGAACTTTAATATTGCTCCTTAAATCAAACCTTTTTGACTAAGGGAACAGACTCACTTAGGATTGTGCTATTGAAATATCAAATTACATCACATAGAGAATCTATAACTACAGAGCAGTGGTAGTTCATGGAATGTACTAACACATTTGCTCTTTATCTGCAGTCACAATACTATGACATGCCTGCTTTCCAAGCAGC
The DNA here is from genome assembly GCF_036669915.1 of Pocillopora verrucosa. Lineage (NCBI taxonomy): Eukaryota > Metazoa > Cnidaria > Anthozoa > Scleractinia > Pocilloporidae > Pocillopora > Pocillopora verrucosa. The sequence goes on along the minus strand of NC_089315.1, from coordinate 30,230,809 downwards.
TGGTAGGGATGGCCTGTCAACAACATTTCATGGTAAGACACTTCTGTATTCCAGAGAGGTATTCATCAAAGGATGTGAACCACTCTTGCTAGGTAGCAGGTTAGCACCCTGGTCGTCCTAGTGAGGGAATCCTTTTGACTTGTCTGATGGGCATTTAGGGGCAAGTTCGATATGAAATAAATCACCAACAAAGGAATAACCAATCCCAAGGATCTGAATGGCACAAGATCCCATTGTGGATCACTTTGGAAGTGAAAAGGAAGGGAAACAAAGAATAGGACCACAGCAGATTTGAAAATTGACTTCCCATGGATGTTTTGTTTAAAATTTTATTTGTGACTTTTTAAGAGTATGGGTTTGATGTGCTCTTTGATTTAGACTCAGTTTCTTCCATCAAACTTTTCAGGAAGGCTCTGTTTAAACTCACTGGGAGCTTATCATTTCTGTGCTCATGGGTACTTGAACACTTTATTTTTGTTTGTTAGGAGATCAAAAGTTTGGGCGGACTGATACATCCTCTCCAGTTCCTTCATCCCTGAACCAAGCTGTGACCCTTCCTCAACCTCATCTTCAGCAGCAGGCCTTTATAAATGCAACAACTATGCCACATCCTTATGGTTATGGTGGACTAGCATTCTACCCAGGGGCTGGAATGATGGCAGGGGGCTTCCCTGCTTACACTGCTCCTATGTATCAGGTAAATAGGGTTGCATGATTCAAGTTATGAGATTGGTGGTAGGGGAAGGGAACTCTTGAAAGTTGGACTGGAAAACAATTCCAATTTGCATGTCCTGTCTTTGTAAAAAAAAATAAGCAAACAAAAACAGAAATTCCCCAAGTAATTTTGGGTAATTTTAATATTTTTTAGCATTAAGTACATTTTAAAGTAGTCTCTGACAGGAGAGTAAATTGTTGTTATCTGATAAAGAATATGGAGGATAACAGTATCTTTTTCCAGAGAAGACAGAGATAACTGAAAATGCTGGGGAATGAATAAAAGCAGGATCTGAGACTTTATTCAAATCATACTGACTCTTCTTCAACAGATGCCAACAAAAACTCATGGGAATGCATCTCAGTATCAGTCTGGTTACACCTCAGGTCAGCATGGCAGTTATACATTTGCATGTGATATGTTAGTTATCCACCTGGTATCAGGTCTATTATAAATCTTGGGATTTTTTTGAAACTCAGATACTTCTGAATTGAAGTACTTAATATCTATTTTTTTTAATTTTTTGAAGCTTTCACTGCCTATTGTCAAACTACTCCTGTCTTTTTCTAGTTGGTTGTCTACAAATTAAACAGTTTTATTTCTTTTGCCTCTAGGGTATGATGATTTAGGTCAGACACATGACTTTGGGAAGTCTGGTTACCACACTTCAGTTTCACCATCACAGAGTAAATCTAATTCAGGTTTGTGACTTTCATATTAGTTATTTAGTACTGGTAATATTAAGAGATAATTTATCAGTTGTACACAGTGAGTTGATGAATCAGTTCAACTGAGGAATATCAACACATCCATCTGATAATTTTTCTTATTGATAAGATCATTTTTTGCACATGTTAAGCTTATGAAATTTTTTTCTGTTGACAGGTCCAGCTGTAAGTAGTGCTTCAGATCTCTCAGGAGCTTCTTACAAACCCCAAGTTGGAAAGGTAAAATATTGTTTATTTGCAGTGTTCAAAGTAAATGATGATAAATTTATTTATTTGTTAATGAAGGAAATTCACTGGGTTAGTAATCAGAAGATGTTTCTTTGGCCACATTTCTCTTATTTATCTGTGACACTTTCTTTAGAAGACAGTTAAGGGTTATGTCAAAGGACCCAACAATAAAATTTTTGCAAATACACTCAGTGGAAGATTCAATTCCCATCTACAAATAACATTTATGCAAGTGTTGGCATTCTCTATTATTAGGTGCTTTTCAGTATTGCAAATATTAACCTCTTATCATTAGGCAACTTTAACTAGTGGGTCAAAAGTGGTTTAGTTTGTAATGACCATTTTTTTTTGCTTATAGTAATTTGAAATACTTTATTCCTTTTTTCAGTTCAATGACAACAAACCATTTATGGGGGGTACACCTCCACCACCAGCGTTAAATCTGTCCATGACAGGACAGCATGGTCCTTTGGGAAGCTATCCACATACAGGACACCCATTCATGTCAATGATGACCCCTGTACAGCAACACCACCCACCATCCCACTACCACCACCATATGCCTCATCATATGGAAACAGGCCAGCCTGGATCATCTCAGAGAGGGTCTCAAGGACAGGGACCTAAACAAGGGCAGAATAAGGGTCATCAGGGTGGCTACCAAGGATCAGGGTTCTGGTCTGGAACAAATTGAATGGAGCTTACTGTGATTCACTCAAACTGAATTGTTTGCAGTGTAATATTGATGTGGTGCTGGTCTGTTCCTCCTAAGCTAGTGTGAATTGTGTTCCCTAAGAGTAAAGTTATTTCAAGACCTTTTAGGATGTAAATGATGTGTACAGGCCCCCCTTAAGGAAAAAACAAGCATGTAAATGTGTTTTGCAATAATTTAATGTTTTCTTAGGTAGCCACAGCAAGCATTTTACAGATTGTAATCTTTGAAATAAACATGGATAATTTACAATGAAAGTAGGGATATTTTGTTTTGTCTTTAAAAAAGCACAAATTTCCTGATGAGTTCAGATATAAGCTCATTATGTGGAAGTGTACTGAATTTATTTTCGACAGACAAGTCAGCTTTTGGACTACCTCTTCACACTTGCACTGTGCTTTAGTTCTGATCAAAGTTACTTCCTGTTCTCCTAACTGTCCCCTAATCTATCCATTCCTCACTCCATGAACAGCTGAAGAGAGCAAACACCATTCTCAAGGCATCAAACCAACAACCTTAAAAGCCAGTTAAAATAGTAGTTTATGAAGCACATGTCTATTCCTTGAATTGCCACTCCTGCCTGCACATCGGGCACAGCTGTTGATGCAGCTGCGAGTTTAGCCATTTAAGAATACAGTGCATGTGAAAGACATGAGAACAACGACCCCAAACTGAAAGAGGAAATGGATAGTTGAGTCTTATAAAGGTATCTCCTGGTTCAAGATCACATGTCATGAGAAAGTATCACCTGAATAGTCATATTTGTATTACAAGTATTGATTTCAACAATTATGTCATAACCTGAATTGAGAGCTGAAAATGCCATCACTTGCAGAGTAATGCAGCTTGCTTGAACAAAACATTGTGATCTTACCTAAAGGACAGTCATCCCCTGGTATCTTGCAGTCTGGACAACAACCATCAAATGCCATGCGGCAAATACCACAATTGTCATCATTGGCAACCCAGCGCCATGTGGCCACACCAATCCACCTAAGGAACACATGATCACATTTATGTCTGAGTGAGTAATTTAAGATCAAGCAACCCTTCACAAGCTACAGCCATTCACAGGCTTGAAGTTATTCCAGTTTTCTTGGCCTAATATTGCTACTTACTAACAGTACCATGTTGTACTACATTTTACTTGAAAATTATTTAAACCTACATGTCTACATGGGACTGATACATCCTAGACACTGTTACATGTAATGTGGGTGGCAATGACAGAAAGGGTTCTTTGGTCACAACTTTCACTACAGCTGGTAAGTGGGGAATAATCTTAATAATTTTCAATAAAGTACAGTAGACCTAAGCCAAACATGAAGGAGGGGAAATCTCGCCTTCCCTGTCCCACATAGTCATCATCTTAATACAAAGAAAACTCTTCCCCTATCATTTCACCTAAATTTTTCGACAGATGATAGGTAATTATGGTTGCTAATTCCCACTTAACATCGAAATGGCCTCAAGAGCTATGTGGTCCGAATAATAGGAGTGTTAAAAGCCAAGTTATTTGTACTCACTCTGAATGGTGACAAACGGATGAAATTAAAAGAATCAGCCATTTGATGAATTTTTCGTGCAACAGCGGGATCAAGTAGTATGCCATATCATGAGAGAAAAGAAAAAGCACATTACAAATACGTAAGATTTAAAAATTATTTCCATCTAATAGAGCATGAAACAAAGTCAAATTAGGTTAAAGTTTCGCGAAAAAGGCCACTTACGCTTCACTTTGACTTTCATACTCTGCCACTTTCAAAATGGCCGCGGGAACTCTGGACCCAGGCTCTCTCTCCCAATTAGTAAGAACGCCTGGCCAATTTCGACATTTCGATGGCAAGGGAACAGTTTCTGCCATGATTGCATTTCGACGCATTCGTTTCCTTAAAAACTTTAGTGTAAGGACTGTGGCATTCTACTCTGTTGTTTCCAGTAGAAGCAGCTTGATTCTTTCTGCAAGTAGAAGATCACATGTTGGGCTGCTGTCGAAAAGACTTCAGGTGAAACCTTCCGTGGTTTAGCTTCTTCTTTTATTATTTCCAGCTGTTTCTTTTGCAATCAAATTGACCTCCTTTCAAACTTTTCACAACAATTTGAACAATTTCAGCTTGACCAAAGAAGGATTTCCCTGACAAGAGCGTTCAGTACCGAAAGGTTTGTATCCTGGTTTGTTCATTCCAATGTAAAATATTAGAATATGTTTTTTTGATTACTCCTACAATATGAAATTCTCCGTGCCTGTTTCTATGTCAGAGATAACTGAAAATTGCACTTTAATACTTTCAGCACCCTAGATGAGTTATCTTACCACAGTATCGCAGATGAGACACTGGATGCCATAGCTGAGTTATTTGATGACCTTGGTGAAAGCCCATCAAGCCCTGCTGACTATGATGTCCAGATGAGTGTGAGTGTCAATTGAGTTATTATAGATCAATGTTCATGTATTGCACAATCCAGTGGTTCACAAAGTGACTTAGCATTCACTTTCCTTAATGACATTTTTCTCCTGCAGAGAAAAGGTAAAAGGAACCAAGCATTTTTGGGGGTTATTTTCTTTTTTAAATTCCATCTACTACTTGAACCAGAATTGATCTATTTGGAAGTGTCGAATAATTTTAAAAAATGGCAGGGTGCTTTTCTCTTCAGCTGTTTATCACCTGTTTATTACCTTGTAATTCTTGTTAAAGTGTTGGACACAGAAACAAGAATTTGGGAAAATTCAAAACAAGAATCCAGAACAATATATTAGCTATTTCAGGAAACCATATCAATCACTTTGTTATCATTAAAAAAAAAAAACAACAATTAAACAATTTACAATCAATTAGTATCTCAGGGCTCACCATGTTCTTTTTTCTTATTAGGATGGAGTCCTTACAGTCAACTTGGGAGGTAAAATCATTTTGTTTTTATTACACAAATTAAAGATAATTCTCATCCTTGCCCAATATGCATATTCTTAAAAAATTCTTGAACTCCAAGTCTCTCGTCTGCCTTCTCTTTGAAGTGAGGTTTTTCCAAGTGATATCATTAAACTCTAAATTATCCCAGAGGTATCTGAGAACTAGCTTGAGACATATGTAAAGGGAAATGAGTCATATTATACATGTAATTGTTTGCTTAAAAAAAGAAGAGGTTTGATTTAATTGTGTTCTTTCAGCTGGACGTGGTACCTATGTGATCAACAAACAAAGCCCTAACAAACAAATATGGTTGTCCTCTCCAACAAGGTAAACAAGAGACATTTACTCTAGGTCTACCTTTTCACTCTACTTGTACAAACTTACTTTTCTCAGCTTTTTTCATCATGCACTTCTTTTTTAAACTTTTTGGAGATTACTCAGAATTGTTAAAATTCTGTCTATTCTGTTAAATTTCAGTGGTCCCAAGAGGTATGATTTCAAAGATGGTTCCTGGATATATACACATGATGGTGTTTATCTTCATGATCTTTTATCATCAGAGATTTCTGTGGCACTTGGACATGAAGTGGACTTTACTTCACTAACATATGGTGGAGCAGATGGAAAGCTTAGTTGATAAAGAAAATTAACCAATAAAAAGCTAGGCATTCATTTTCCCAAGTTAGCTCACAATAATTACTACATAAAGACCATTACAGCTTGGAAATCATCTTTATTTATGGCAATGTTAAAAACTTCTAAATTATCCAAAGCCTGTTATCTAATATTAACACAGAATGTTTGAAAAATGTGCTGAGGAGTAATACTCAACAATTAAGTTTCAACTCAATTATTTTGAACTTAAGAGCCAAGATTGTAAAAGACTCTACTGGTAGTAAGGGTAATCAGATAATTTTTCCACAAAAATGTCAACAGAGAAAGTGCTTATGTGCAAATTGAATTTGCCTTTATCATAAAAAGTGATGGTATTTTCTTACAAAAATAACTTGTATTGAGCTTAGATTCATTTAGTACTCAAGTCCTGGAGACTATTCCTTGCAATAGTTTTGTCATTTTCTCTTTTCTTTTAAAGAATGTAATCTTTATACTTAAGTTGTTTTTAATTTTGAAATTTCATCTCTGCATCTGATGATATTAACTAAAACACAGTGTTTGATGTCTCTTGTATCATGAACATTGTGTATGGTTCTAATTAGAACAAATGCTAAACAGTGCAGAGTCAATGTGACCATGCTTTTCATCGTCAAATGGTTGGTATCCCTGTAGTCTTGCTATTCTGAGAGGTTCAAAGAGTGGAGAAGGGAATGAGTCCCAGTCATACCAACCCCAACCTAGAGACAAAAACCAAGCAAATAAATAATTAACAACTTATATCACTTCTACAGACTCTTACTTTGTTTATTGTACTGTGTAGGTACTAAGTGACTGATTGCTTATGCAAGGATAACAATAATGAGTTTTGAAAATGGGAAATGCAGAGGGTTAGTGGTGGATTAAGTGGCCTGGGTTCAAGAAGTGGCTGGGTTGCTGCATTGTGTTCTTGGTTAAGACACTTAGGTCTGATTATTTAAACAAAGCTTAACTGTTGTTTAACAAAGCTGTGTCCTAAAAAATCCCTCAATTTAGCTGAACCTTTTATCTAACCATCTATTTATGTGAACAGCCCCAAGAGGGCTGAAAGCTAACAGTGGAATTTAACTTATAGAGAAAGCCTGAGGCCCACTGATTACGTAAAACTGTGGTTTGGGTAAGACCTCCTGCAAACTGATGCAGAAACTGGACAAAAATTGGGGGTAACCTTCAGAAGGAATGACATTCTGTTCATCGCAAAAAGAGAGACATAAGTCCAAGCTTTGTGTTACATAAACTGATATAAGCTCTGGCAGGGTTTGCTTTCTAGCTGAAGAGTAGATGTTTTCTTTCTCCCCTCACCTTCACACTTGTCTGGTTCCAGGTTCTTTGGTTCTTTTGCCTGGCTGTTATCAATTTCTCCTTTCATGAAAATTGTTATGTAATGGTAATCCTCTTCAGGAACGACTGCATTTACTACAGTTCCAAATGAAACATTCTTAATCTTCAGTCCAGTTTCCTCTAATGTTTCTCTTGCTGCACATTCAGACCATTCTTCACTGTTGATAAATTCAGAAAACTTGATGCGATCATTGCTGGCTGAGTGATAAATTAAAGAATCCTTACACAGGTTAATGTTGGAAACTGAGTCAAAGTTCTCCTTGGTGCCAGAATTTATGAAAATTCCTTGAAAAGCAGATATTTTAGATGTTTTGTGAAGTGTTACCTTGCTATATTCTCATGTAAATATATCTCTTAATGAAAATCTTGATTGTATCCATGTTAAACTATCTCTAGGTCAAAGAAAAATCCAAGTGAAAGCTTCTTTATAATATATCTTTATGGGATGGACTATTCCAAAAGCAATGGTCGATGAGTGAAAGAGTAAGAAAGATTAACATTTTAAAAGTATAGACAGGAAGTACTTGAGGATAAACCAATGCATTGACTCTCCAACTCATTTTGCTTGGTGCACAAATTTGAGGTGAAATTTTTAGTCTGCTTATTATTCCCAGGCCCTTCCCCACCCTTCCTGCTTCCCACCGTACCCCCAACCCCCACCCCCGTCTGAAGTTCTTTTAGGGCTCTCTACCTCACCAACTGGCATGCGCTGTAAAACCAAATTCTCAAGGGAGAGGTCCATTTCAAACCAATGGTTGACGCATTTTTAACTACATCTCCCACTAAAACGGAATCAGCACATCTCATTGCGTAGGCAGGATGGCAGATAATAACTTACATAATTGTGTATTTTGCAATTACCGGTAATTTATAACATAAAGTAATATTTCTCACCCAAATTCCAAATGTCCTCCAGGTAACCCATACTTCCCACTTCCTGATGAGCCTTTTCTCTGTCCAACTATGACACAGTTAGGGTGATCAGATGAGATTATAAACACCCCAACACCGACACCGACTTTACGTCGAGCGCTTTTGTCCGCCATCTTTGAAGTTGGCGCGAAATAAGAGTCGCAAGAGATCTGGGAACTGCTTAGAAACGCGCCTGCAAGATTTTGTATTTGAGACACAAAGATGGACGACTACGAGATGATAATTTTGCAATGATTTAGGAGAAGTAGTAAGCAAAAATGCCGATACAGGTGAAGGACTACGTTTGGGAGGAAACAGATGAAACGGTTTCGATTACTGTTCCTTTGAAAGGAGTGCCGTCAAATCGAGTGGATATTTTTTCAATTGACGATTATATCAAGGTTAGTTGTGAATGTGTGCAGTCTGTCAAGATAGATTGAAATGGGAAGAGTTCCCAATGTCACATTTTATTGAAGAGAAAATATTAATAGAGTATCGCCCATAGGCTAGCTATCCTCCGTATATCTTTGAAGTCTGCCTGTTCGGTGAAGTCGAAGATACTAAGAGTAAGGCAACATTTGGCAGTGGAGTTGTCAAGTTTCAATTATTAAAGAAGAGCTCATCCAAATGGAATCAGTTACATGCATCAGAATCAGAGGACAAAGAATTCATGAGAAAGAAACGAGAGGAAGCTGTTGGTAAGGCGCATGAGAGAGCTGAAAAAGAAATACAAAGAAAAGCAGCTGAGAAACGAGAACAAGAAAAATTGACACTTCAAGAACAGATGAAGGTTTGGTGTATTGAAATTCTGTAGAGATAGCGATCATGCATAGCACTAGTTTTCCTTTGAACTGATTTTAGAGCAGTTTGGTCTGAAATGACGTGCATGATTTCCAAATGCCCTGTGCAAGTCCAATGTAAGATCACAAGTATAATTTGAGACCAAAATTAATCAACACAGAGTTCTAGTGTCTCTTTATTAACAAAAGACTAAAACTTCTTGTGTTTGTGTAAATGTCAGCTGGAACAGGAAGAAAGAGCTCGAATAGATGCCATAAAGGAAGAAGAACGTAAAAAGGCAACTGAGGCCATTGAAAGATGGAAAGAAAATCAAAAATTGCAGCCTACAAGCATAGAAGAAGAGAAAGTCGCTTCGAACAGTAATGTAAATCAATATGAAGACACCAACATGTCTGCAACAAAAGCTGACCTAGAGGTGGGAGAGTATCAAGAGCCACTTCCAAAACCAGCTACAAAGAAACTGGCTCCTTACAACAAAGAAAGGACAAATGGTACAACTGTCAATTTTTATGGTGTTACCCGCTACAAAATTAAGGGAATTGGTAGAAAATGAAGGTAGCTTTTTAAACCTTCTCATAATCTCTTGTTTCCTTTTCTTTGAGATCTTTTGTTTACAAACCATGCACATGTATTTATTTGAATGATACTCTTTAGTTACCTTGCTCCAGTTTGTTGTTCTGACAATGTAGTCTCCATCTTTAGAAAAAAAGAAAGACTTCCTTGAAAAGACAGTTCCAGAACCAAGGGCATCTGGCTCCATTTCAGTGTCATTCACTCCTCGTGTTTTCAAAACAGCTGCAAGAGAATCCAAAGCACCAGAAGAAGAAGAGGTAACTCATCTTTATTGTTAGTTTAATCTGTAAGTCACAATCTTCCTCCAGTTTTTATTTTTGTTTGTGTGTGATTGCTTCTACTCCAGTTTCTTATGATAATCATGTAATGTTCATTGAGAAGCTATTCTACTGTGTACAGCTCTTAACTCTGAAACAGACCATCCACCACCACACCCCACCCCTTCCTCCTCTGCTTCTCAGGTCTTGCATTGGTCTAAGCATCTCACATTTCATAGTATAGGGTGTGAGATGAAAATTAATGAAATACTTCCAATTAAAGAGTTGACCCTTAACTTAGGGATCAGACATTTGACACCATCAGAATTTGTGAGGATCCAATCCTTTCTGTTCAGTGGTTAAACATGAAGATTTGTTTTTGTTCATAGTGGCTGAAAAAGATGGCTGGTGCAAGCCGAAAAACAGATACTACCAACACTGATGCTGTTGATATGGAAGAAATGAACCCAGTGTGGTTAAAAGACAAAGGAATGTGAGTTTGCTTCCTTTACACCCCAACATCAGTATAGTTACATATTCTCCAGACTGTCCTCTAGATATTTCCTATGGATTTTGAATGAGAATTTGTATAAAAATCCAGAGCTTCTTTAATCAGTGATCATTCTCTTAATTCTCATGACTTTGTTGTTTGATTCAGCCATGATTCTGTTAGGGAGAAAATTAAAAGACAATCACTTCTGGGGCTAAAAGGGTTACAATGAAGACAGGGTAAATGATATCTTAACTGGTATAAAACATACAACAAAAATGGTCAAATGAGCAAAGAAAAGAAAGGAAGAAAAGAACAAACTTCATCACAGGAGGGAAGTATGATCAGAGCATATCACTGTGGAATGTTTTGAAAACAAATCCATAGGTATCACAACAACCCACATGAGCTCAAAGCTGAAATTAAGCAAACACCCTGAAGCTAGTGCAAATGATCAAAACTGCTGAATATTACTTATCTGAATTTTTTCCTTTTACTTTTAACATTCATTAAGTCAAATTTTATTGAACTTAAAAAGTACTTTAAAAGTACTAACTCCGTTCAGTGAATCAAATTTATAGTGAAATTTCTCTTAATTTTATGTTTTTGACGTTCCGTTGACAGTGGGTTTTACAAGGCTGGAAACTTTGTAGCAGCTATCAATGCATTCACAGCAGCCATCGTACTGGATGACTCAATACCATCGTATCCTTTAATTGAAGAAAACTAGTTTGCTATCACACTCTTTCCCAGTCCCAAACCGTCTGTTACCTTTCTCTCCTTAGCTCAGTTCAAAAGAGGAGCTCAAAAAACAGTTCTCAGAATACTTCCCCATCTCATATTTGATATCAATTAGTTGTAAGGAGGAAAGCTTTGCGAGAGAGATTGAAACGCTTTCTGGAAGAACTACTTAGATATAAAGACTATGAACTCACTATTTTCGCAAATCACCCAAAGATAAACTTACCCCGGTCTTAGAAAAAGTTCAAAGATAAGAATAAGACAAGTTCACCAAAATATTAAGATCGTAACAAATTAAAAAAGAGCACCGTATCATCTTAATGCGAGAAAACGTTGGACATAGGGGAGAAGGGAAACGGTGGCCGAGGAAGAAAAAAGATTCGCCTTGTTTTTGTATTTTTTTTTTTATCACGTCTTTTTCGTCAGTTGTTGAACTACTTGTTACACAAATAAGAACGCCTTTTAATGAAAAGAAATATAATCACGAGTGTTTTTGTAACTTGGATGCGACAACTTAGACAAATACGGGGTGTAGCAAAATACTCGGATGAAAATGAGATTCTCTCCTTGACTTTGTGAAGGTTATACTCTAACCGTGCTGCATGTCATCTTCAATTGAAACAGTACAAAGAGTGCATTCAAGACTGTACAAGTGTAAGATTCTCTTCAAATTTTCAGCTTCTATTTTTTAGTACAAAGTGAGTTTTATTTCATTTGAGTTTACTTCTGATGACGTTCGTTCCACAGTCACTAGAACTCCTTGTTCCTCCGGTTCCGGCCAATTGTGCTTCCAGATGTAAAGCGCATGTCAGACGAGGCACCGCGTACATGCAATTACAAGAATACGTGCTCGGTGGGTGAACGGGTTTTCATTACGGTTTTCATATAACCTCGGAAATTATAGTAAACTTGGAAAAGTCTGATCGTAATTTACACTTGAATGATTAAACAAGAAAGGGCTCCATTATTCGCCAGTGTTTGGGATTTCTGACGTTATAGTTTTTGTGTATTATGCACGCCTTTTTTTGTGTGTGTAACGAAAGCTTTTTGAAGAAATCGTTTGGTTAAAGTGCGAGGTCGTGTTATAAATCATTGCATAGACTGCCACTAAGCAGATGATTCGGTCACAGAATAACAGTGTACAGCCGCCCTTAAAGAAAAAAATTAAGGAGTTGACAGACCCTAAAAGAGCACCAGCTTTCGCAGTAGCAACTCTGACATATCTTTTAAATGGGTTATCAGCTTTTTTCTTTTTTGTTTTGTTTTGTTTTGTTTTTTCATTGAACGTGAAACAACATCAGAACAGAGATTAGAAGAATTTTGCAGTAGGAAGGCCCCAAACATGAGTATCGACCTTGGTTTCATTTTCTTTGTTTTCTTAATTTATTTTCTTTCAGCTCTTCAAGACTATGAATCAGCTCTCAAGCTTGACCCTAAAAACGTAGACCTGAAGAACGACTCAGAGAGAATAAGAAAGATCATTCAAGGCTCCACATAGCTTCAGAATAAATTATGTCATCGAATGATGATGAAAAAGTCGCACTTTCTGTAAGAGTCTGATGCTTTCGGTCTGAGGAATAGACCACTTTGATGAGCGAATGAATCTTAGACCTGAAATTCAACAATGGACAGCGATTTGTGCATTAAATTATTTGTACAGGGTTAAACTGCTCTATGACTTAGCTGAAGCATACGCAATGTTGAAAAAATCAATGAAAAATTTAAATTTAAAGTATCTCAGCAACCATTGATGTTTTGGAAAAGGTGAAAATTCCACCGACAGATCACCTCACCGTTCGCTTTATCCCGAGATCAAGACTCGAGAAATCAAAGAAATACAAAATATGTGATTCTTTTTACTGTACCAGTGTGCTTTCTTCCCCTCAATAGAATGTCAATTTTAATAAAGAAAAATGCCCATTCAAACTCTGAAAATTGTGACAGTATTTTTACTCTTACTAAAGAGGACAAGACGTGAAAACAACTTTTTTTATATACAGAAACTCTTCCAACCGCAAAATAGTTTACGCATGCCAAACAGTTTTATGCTCATTTTCACTAAAGTGCGTCCAATTACCGAGCCTTTCTTGCCGAAACTGTGACTCTTTCCGGAGTAAGCTTGAAGAAAAGGTTCAAACTCTCATTTTTGTGGCTAACAACCGTGTAACATCTCCAGTATTGAGTTTCTACTCATTAGACGTTTGCCTTAAATACCTGAGGTACTTTTCAAGTTAGACTACGAGCAGTCCCTCCTTTCGGGCGAAGTCCGTCGCGCGAGTCAGAAAAAATTAGTGGAAAAAAAATTGATGTGCTTTTTTTTTCTTTTCCGCTTTTTGACTTGCACAAGGAATCCGCCGAAAAGGAGGGACTAAAAGTGTGGTCAGAATGGTAATTTTGCGGCGAGGTTTATGGAAAAATACATGCTGTAGTACAAGACGTAGTTATCCAGATTTTAGTACCCAGTCCCAAATGAAGGAAAAGAAGAATCAAAATGGAGGGACGCTCAAAACGATACAAAAAGATTGATTTTTTGGGAGAAGGACAGGTACATAATGAATTTAGTCATGCGATTAGATACCTAATGATAACTTTTAAATGTTTCCCTTTGTTTGTGGTTTAGTTCGCCACTGTATACAAGGCTGAAGACCAGGAAACTCATGCGATTGTGGCAGTGAAAAAGGTGCGTAGTACTACACGCAGAAATATGTCGTTCTTAGGGCTATCAACAACTAGACAAATCTTAGTTATCGTTTCACTTTTATCACTTGATTTAAAAGGTAAAAGACTCATAGATGGGAAGATATTGCAGTTATAGCTACTAGTCAGGGGCTCTTAAAGAAGAAAACATTTTTCTGAATGTTCGGGAATGAATCTATCGGATACTTTGTTGATTTTGACGCTGGAAGAAGCTTGAAATTGTCAGGCCTCTTTCCTCAATTTATTTTTATCTGCAGAGCATTTTCGAGGATCACTTCCTTACTTGTAGGACGTCTACTGCTGTATTGCTTGTCCGATAATTGATTGGTCACCGTTGCGGTTTTTAATACCCTGCATAATAATTTTATGTTCCTTGCAGATCAAACTTGGTCAGAGGAGTGAGGCAAAAGATGGTAAGTACATCAATAGTAGCAACTCTTAAGAAGATCGAAGATCAGATTTTCCAAACTAAAAAGTGCCTAATATTTTTGCTCATCATCACTCATGGTCTTGAGTGAAATTTTCCTCTGGCATAACCTTGGACAACCCCCTCCCCCCTCCCACCCTCCTCCCTTATACCATCTCTCTTTTCTCTCAATGATCCATGTGAAGAGAAGTTGACAACTAGTTGCTGAAAGAAAACTATTAGATGTGTTAAAAACCATCAAGTGTTGTTTGCTTTTCAGGAATCAACAGAACTGCATTGCGAGAAATCAAACTTTTACAAGAGCTGAGGCATCCAAACATAATTGGGGTAAAAGAACATTAAATTCTCTCAACTCGACATTAGCTATATGTTTTAAATACACTATTAATACATTGCTATTATTAATTGTTTTTATGCTTTGCATAAAATTTTGGCATTGTTGTTTCCAAGTAGTTTAAATTTCTTCAGCCCCAGATGTCATTCATCAAGATAGCTATAGAATAGAACATCAGATTAAGCAGGATTTTCAGTCCAGTTCTGCAGAGCCCATGGTCTTTTTAGGATCTTATATTAGCACCAAACACATATAATTTTCTCCTTGTTGTATCTTCACAGCTTCTTGATGTATTTGGTCACAAGTCCAACATCAGTCTTGTATTTGACTTCATGGAAACAGATCTAGAGGTAATTTAGTATTAAAGCGACCCTATACATTAGCCTTTTTTTTGTCTAATTTGTGGGTTCAGTAAAAATATCATTGGAAAAAAAGTAACAGTTTATTTTAACTTTGAATTATGTATTTACCATTATTTCAGGTTATAATAAAAGATACAAGTATTGTACTAAGCCCAGCAAATGTCAAAAGCTATATGATAATGACATTGCAAGGTTTGGAATATCTTCACATGAACTGGATCCTTCATAGGGTAAATATACAAAGGAATAGTTTGCTTGAATGAACAAAGACCTGTATGAACTAGCTGTTGCTTGAAAGTATCAGGCAATTCACCATTGACTGACAAACCTGAGTATAGCTTATGGTGGAAAAAAGTGTCATTTAACTCATCATGTTTTTACTTCAACTTTGCAGCTTCTTCTGCAGTATTTTTATCTTCATATTTCCATTTATAGCCATAGCCAAAAGATTTGATAAGCTTAGAATAGCTAGGAACTTGATGTGAATTTTTTTCTAAGATATTAACCCTTTACTCCTTAACATCAGTATGCATATTCTCCATACTACTCCCTAGACATTTCCTAGGGTTTTGACAAGGAGAATTTGTTCAACAATCAAGATCTTCCTTAGTTGGTGATCATCTCCTTAATTCTCATGACCTTAATGTTTGATTCAGGGCTGATGTTGTAAGGAGAAATTAGATGTTAGTCACTCTCAGGGGTTAAAGGGTTAAGAAAGGAACATTATAGATGAAATAAGTGTTAAAAGGGAAAGATTCACAGACCTCAAACATGTGGTTATAACTGCTGTTCATGTTTGCATTGTTTACCCTCAGGATATGAAACCAAATAATTTGTTGATTGATGATAAAGGAGTTTTGAAGATTGGTGATTTTGGACTTGCCAGATCTTTTGGAAGTCCCACAAAGGTGTATACTCATCAAGTAGTGACAAGGTCAGGACTGTTGAATCAATTTTTTTTTCACAGAGTTTTTGATTGAGATCTGAAATACCCAGCAATACAACTATTTCTTCAATCTTGTTTGTTGATGTAGCACTCCATAAAGGGTTGCAAAGACTTTGGTGACTCATTCTTCTTTTCATATCTTTTGCAGGTGGTATCGTCCCCCCGAGCTTCTGTTTGGAGCAAGAATCTATGGTACAGGTGTGGATATATGGGCTGTTGGTTGCATCTTGGCTGAGCTTCTTCTGCGGGTGAGTGAATTTTTCTGTAGGTCAACAAATATTAATTTATTAATTTTAAAAGGCAAGTTATAGCTTTGATAATTAAATATGTGACTATCCTTAATTTGATATCATACAATGTGTCACTTTGAATAGTTCTTCCCATTTATTTCTTTTCTGTTGCAGCTTATTAAATAAGTTATAACAAGAAGTTTTTTCTTCAGTTTGTGCAATGATTTGCTTAAGTTTTGCTTGTGAAAATTCTAAAACATTTTTCTCTCCCTGTTTATCATTTAGGTTCCCTTTTTACCAGGTAGTTCTGATTTAGATCAACTCAGCAGAATATTTGAAACTCTTGGTACTCCATCAGAAGATTCCTGGCCAGTGAGTAACATTCAGATTCATTTAATCACAATACAATATTTGTTATTGATCTTCTCCTATAGGGGATATTCAGGGACAATACAATGCAATAAAAAGCAAAAACAGTTAAAGGAAAATTGGCTAGATGTTAACCCAGTGGGCTCTAATATTTTTTCTTTTTTTTTTCTATGTTAAAAAAATCATATATTTCTTATCTACCCAAGGGTGTCACATCTTTACCAGACTATGTGGAATTTAAGAAATTCCCAGGGATTCCTTTAAAGGACATATTTTCTGCTGCTGGTGATGACCTTTTGGATATGCTTGACAGATTACTGGATTGCAATCCTGCTGGCAGAGTAAATGCAACTCAGGTAAATTTTCCAAAAATGCTTTAAAATCCACTTGTCTGGCACAAACTGAGAACATCGTTTTAGCTGGTAATGGCTCATATGCTTTGGTGAATGATCAAAACTGTAAACCAATTGGTCAAGATTTAAGTCCTGCCAGCTGTTGTGTTAGTAATGATACACCATTCTAATGCTCCACTCACCATGAAGTAAAAGTGGCAATGGCAGTGAGGGGTTGATGAACTGGGATCTCAACAAGGATGTCGCTGGTAAGGCCTGGGTGTAAGAGAACCCCCTCCCCTCCCCTCCCCTCCCTCTTGTGTGAGAAAGTGATAAAATTATGATTTTAGAACAACTTGCATGCTCCTGAAGTCCTGTAAAAATGCTGGTGATGATTAACCATCCTGTTAAGAATTTCTGACCGCACCCCACTTCACATCAGAAGAAGTGAGACAATGAACTCAGCTAGATGGTCACTTAGCTTGTGGATATACTTTTGCATCAAACTTCTTAAAAAGAATTATTGATTCCCTCCAGGCTCTGAAGATGCCATACTGTTCCAACAAACCCGTCCCTACGCCTGGGCACCTACTGCCACGCCCTAAGATATCGGCACCCGCAGGTAGTAAAAAGGAGGAGGAAAACTCGTTGAAAAGGAAAATGGTTGATTCAATGGCTGATTCAGGTGATAATCATGAAGATGTTAGTTAACTAGTGTATGTTATGTGATATTCTCCAAAGTATTCTTGGATCATTTCCCCAAAGACCAGACACATGAAGGCTGGTTTCTTCCTGATTGCCGAGATTAGCGTATCATTTGATTTTTAAGCTCCTTTCATTTACTTCATTTAGAAATTCCTATAAAACGTCTGGTTGATCCAGGACTTTGACCAATTTTAAACGATCTTTTGCATGCAAAATTGTTCCGTGTAAAAAAGGAAGCATCGGGCCGTCACCATCTCTGAAAAGTAGCACATAAGCGCTGAATTAAGCAGGAGTCCTTTATTAGCTGAATGTGTTATTTTTGCTCTTTCATTTTCTAGGAACTATCAGAGCAAAAAAGCTGGTATTCTAGTGTGATTTCCGTCAAAGGCAAAGAATTATCCATTTATTGTTTCCCAAGTTGTACGAACCACGTTCCAGCGTGGCAAACTCTCGTTTAGGGATTTTTATGTTGTGTGATATTTGACACGAAACGACCGACGAGGAGGACATCAACCACGCTATGGCCATTGGCTAAGCGTTCTTTCAGTTCAGGATGGCCCTCAAAAGAGCAAGTTGAACGATGATCATGGAGAGCGTACAATTATGTCCTCGCAACCGAAGTTTCGGAGGTAAACTTTGACAGTTGCGCATGCTAAGCGAAACTGTCGTTGAAAGTACCCTATTCACGAACACCAGTTCACAAGAACATCTAACTCAAGGAAAGCGCCACTGTCCCTTTTTCATGATAGTGCCAGTCTCCCGCTCGTGCGTATCAAAAAAGGGGAACCACAGGGGAGGAGTCGGCCCAAAATTTCGCTTTGAGAGTGACATTACGTTCACCCGAAAAATGGTCAACTGTTTAAAAAAAATGGCGCATATTATCGGTAGAGTTAAGTAGAGACGTGAAGCTCTCGTGTTGATTTTGGAATTGAGAAGTGCTCGCTGTATGTTGATGCAAGCTATGGTACTCATAAATGTACATACCGTAGATGAAAAAACGAATCGACGTCAACATTTAATTTAAGAAAGATATAGAAACGTGTGTGTAGACATGTAACAAAGAAAAAAAAAACCCTAGTTACTGAAGGAAGTAATTCTCTCAGTTTTATATATTGTTAGGATCATCAATTTCTGAAGATCGAAAATGGTGGTCTCTGCAAATCAAGTCTTCCATAAAACGCAATGGATTAAATGAACGAGTTGCCAGTAATCGGATCCTTATGTTTGCGTACAGAATTCTGGGTTCGCCACGAGGCAAACACTGCAACTCGCTAGAAGGAAATGTTTGGCGAAAGGTTATTCCGACGACCAAAAGAACGATTTTGGAGAGAGGTGGTTGCTTTTTCGCCGCTGTTTTATCATTAACTTGTCTTCATGCGTGCGCAATGTGTGTTGTGAATTTGACATCGCGTAATGGTATCGAATTTAGAAAAACTAACTATAAATTGCCAAGAAATAACTCGACAAAGCCTTGTTAGTCTTATGGACGTGTTTTAAGTCTACCTCTATCTTTTTTTGTGGCTTGGTTATACAACAGAGCGCTGGAAATCTGCTTAAAGCTGAACCCTTTCTTTTGTGACGATGGGTAGGTACAAATGGGTCGCCTAAGGAGCGATGAACAACTGATTACATGTCCACAGTTTCTGCCGAGGTTCCCGTGATCTTGCTTTTCCTGGCAAGATCCTCCAAGAAGTTCGAGAAGAGAAGTTGCAGCTCAAAGACTTGGATTTTTCTCAAACAAAGTATCACTTGACCAAGGGATTTCCTCATTTTTTTCATAAGTTATTTCATCCTTTCAGAGAACAACAACTCGGTAAAGACAATTTCCATCTCTGGTGACAACGACCTCTCTCCTTTAGGGAGTGTATTTTCACACGTCGTAATTTGTCTATTTAATACGTTAACAAGTATAAAAACAGACTGTTCACGTAGAAATACAACTGAAAAGACTGAAATGAGTCATTTCCTAGCAATTTATTGCTAATTTGAAATATTTCGAGACCATTACACGATGACGATTCTACAATTAATCATAACCATTACAGTTTCCTCACATGTGATTGGTGCATCAGCTGCTCTATATTTCACTAATCAATTTGTAAAGTTGTAATCGGAAAGTGTAATCGGACTGTTGGCTGTAATCGGACACCTGTAGGCGGAAAGTTGAAGCAGCCAATCATACTAATTCCACTCAGCTGAATCCACCAATCACAGAATTGATCGCAATAACCACTTACCCTAAAAAAAAAAAAAAAAAAAAAAAAATGGGAAATTTCCTAATTTTTTTGCTTTAGACATTGTCCCTACTGGATATGTCCCCACTCGTGATTGTCAAATCGGACTCCCGCTTCGTGGTCCTCCGATTTTGTTAATCACTCGTATGATTACAGAACGAATTGGACTCCACTCGGTCCTATTACCATTATAAATCCTATGCAAGGAGAGAAGACTGTCGGTCTATTTTAAAGCATATTTCGTGGTAATTATGACAAAAACTTACACTTCCCTCGTATCGACATTATCTTCGCCAATTTATGATGAAACTGCGGCGAAAAAGCGATAATCCCTCTCCAAAATCATTTTTTCGGACGTCGAAACAACCTTTCGCCATATCCAAGGCGAGTTGCAATGTTTGCCCCGCGGTGATCCCAGAAACCTGTGCGCAAACGCAAGGATCCGATTACTGGCAACTCATTCATTGTTAATCAAAGGAAGTAACGACAACCCTTGCAGATAAACCCCTTTCATAAACACCTGTCATATTGTCCAATCCCAAACCTACTACGCGTTGGAATATTTTGCGTTGGAAAGTTTTCACTCAATGATCCCGATCCCGTCTCCAGAAAAGGCCGTGTTTCTACATGAATAGGGGTGAAGATGTAACCAGGCCTTTTTCTTGTCTTTCATGGTGGGCAATTGGGAGGAAGAGAGGAAATCCGCGCAACGTTCTGTTGAGCTCTGGGAAGCAATTGCAATTGATATAGTATGGAGGATGAGTGAGAGCAGGACAGCTTTTCCCACACTGACGCGTAACTTGCGTAACAAGAACCAAATTAATCTCGAACCCAGATCCTAACGTCTAATAGTAACTGAAATTTCTTGGCAGTGTGAGGTCTGGGTACGAGATTAGGATCGGACATGAAGGTTAGGTTACTGAGTAGGAGAATCATAAAATCCAACAATTGAAAAATAATTCGAGAAAACAAGAAAATAAAATGTCAATTTTCTTTTACTGACCACAGTAACTCTCGTTCTTCGACATGCACCATGTTCCAATTGCTCGAGCAACTGATGACGCACACAATTACGTACGTCGCGCTATTAATGAAGTGAATTTAATTTTAACAGAGAACTGTATTTTAGGTGAGTGACTGGTAAGAGCGGCTTTCAAAAGTGACAGCGAATAGAGAAAAGGTGACAAGAAAAGGATTTGTTACTTAGGCCAAGATTCCATTGATTTCTTAAAACGCTGAAACCCTCTGCACAGTTGTTGTCTCTTTGCAGTTTTCATTAATGTTTAGTGTACTTTCTGACATGGTTACTGTTGTAAGATCGTCGTCTTGCCGCTCAACTCGAACTTCTTCGACCGGAGATCTACTTACGCGCAACAAAAGGAAGATGTCTCTTGCTAAAGAGAAAGACGATCTGAGAAATTTAAACGACCGTTTTGCGGCTTACATAGAAAAAGTCAGGAATCTGGAAGAGGAAAATAAAAAGCTCAAAAATAAGGCATGGTGAGTAATCGGACTAAGGTAACAGATAGAGAGGTTAGCTTATAAAGTTCTTTAAAACTCGAGCTCTTACCCTCCCCCTATGAAATTTTAGCCCCCTTACTAGAATCATTTTATCGTACTCAGCAGTCGTTTTGGTCTCCTTTCAGCGAAGTAGAAGAGGTGCGAGAAAGTGTGAAAATAGCAAGAGTCGAACGAAAACATAGGGCTAAACAATACCTTAAGAAATAATTATAATAATAATAATAATAATAACAATGGTAATAATAATAACAATGATACTAATAATAATTATAATAATAATAATAATACTAACAGCCAATATATCTGACATTGACATTACATCGGAAAGTGCGCAAGCCAGAATTTAAGTAGTAACTCTTTATCAGTTTGAACTATTATTTTTAGATAGTTTTTATTTCTTTATTAACTTTTTGATGCTTTTTATAATTGTTATTAGTAGTCTTTAGATAGTCATTTTACGACAATTCTCTTTCGTACACAAGAAGAATGTACAATAGGGTATATATTTTAATATTCATATTCTTGAAAATAGAATAGTAAATAGTCTATTTTTTTTAATCTATGAATAAAGTTTTAATATAATAATAATAATAATAATAATAATAATAATGGGATTTAGCAGTGGACATGTTACGGAGATTCTCTTCTTGTCCACAGTTTCCAGGTCGAATTGGAATTGAGAATGTTTGTTTTTGGGGTAATCATAGGGAAGTTTCCTTGATTTGCTTTTTCCTAGGGTAACAATGGTGCCAACCATTTCAACGATCCTTCCATAGAGGAGGTCATGATATTCGAGTGACCTTTACTTCTTCGAGAATACCATGAGCTAATCTAAAGTCTTAGACATGTTTTGTCTTGTTTTCTTTTTTCTTTTTTTCATGGTAACACTTCTTGTCAATATTTCCAATAACATTTGGGTGTGGCTTTATTCCCGCCTGGGTAGCCTGTGCATCATTCCATCATCCTGAAGACGCTTTCGCGGATGAAGAATTCAAAGTGAATAAAGGATCGGTTGCCATATTTTTCTTAAGCGAGTTTTGTGTTTTTGAAAGTGCGAAATGTGAAATAGTTGTTCGAAAGGCTGATTCTTCTTGTGTTATCGGTCGACCAGCGGAGTTCGAGTCGAAACTGAAAGGGATATTTTATCAAATTTAAGTTATCACCTGATGCCAAAGATATTTCATGTATGCGTTTGTGAAAGCATTTAATTCTACCGTTCTGCAGTGCATTTTACGAGCGGGATCAGACTAAACGGGAGTTACACGAATCATACCGTGACTGTTACCGCAAAAGTCACGCCTCAATTTTAACCAATCATTTATTTGCTTTGAAAGAATTTTTCAAGGAACGCACTCTCTTATTGGTCAAATCTAGTCACATGTCAGTAGAGAACCGCCAAAACTTAAGCATATTTCTACGCGGTCCTAGGAGTCTTAACTTCTGAGCGAACTTTGTTTTACTTTGCTTTGAGGTTAGCTTACTTTCCAAAATGGCTACAACTGTAATATCACCTCGCACTCCGGCGTCTTCAGCGAGGGTCGAGGTGGCCTCCCCGACGAAGATGACCCGGATTCAAGAAAAAGAAGAACTTCAACACCTGAACGATCGTCTCGCCGTTTACATTGACAGAGTCAAATTCTTGGAAGAAACGAACAGCAAGTTGACAGCAGAAATAACTGTGATAACGAGCAAAAAACAGACTGAAATTGAAACCGTGAGGAACTCACTTGAAGCAGAGCTGAGGGATGTAAGGAGGTTGTTGGACGAGGTCGCAAAGGACAAGGCACGCGAGCAGATCGAGAACAAGAAGAACGCTGCTCTGGTCGAGGAATTCAAGAAGAAGTAAGTTAACCTTTAATATATTTTAAGTTAACCTTATTTTCATAAAACAACGGGAAGGCTGTCTGTTTTTAAAAGCAATTATTTCCTTCTAAAAATAATTGAGTTTTCGCTTGAAGTGTTCTTTTCGGTTGGTTGATACCGTGGAGTATGACTTGATTACGGTCGCGCTCTCGAGCCTTATTGCCTGCACGTGGAAGCTAATGACATGAGCATGATCGTAGTCTTAGTTTATATGGCTGGCTCGGTCATCTTCTTCACTCGTTCTGTTCAAACAACCGAGACTGAGGTGAAATGGAAACTTGTTGATTTCGTTACCCGCATGTCGATTTCATCAATTACATTATACGAACTCAAACGAACGTTTGCATCAATATTCGTGATTATTCGGGAGAGACGTCTACGTTACTCCTTAGACAGCATTGTAATGGGTGTTTCCTAGGCTAGCGTCGGGTAAAAAAATTATTGTTATCATTGTAAACCACGTAGATCAGTTACTGAGCGGTCATTTTGAGGGGAGAGCATTTTGTAAAGTTATCCTACTTGAGACACTAGCTACGCTGACTGGTCACGCGTAAGTTCCTTTAAATATTTTGGTGTAAAACATGGAGCAAACTTTTTTTAAATTGAACTCTGTGAAACCTCCTTTGTTCAGCATGCTAATTTTCTCATTGTCAGACCCTTTGTTGATTTGAACTTATTTCTAGGCTTTAGTCCCATCCAGTTCCTACAAAACGTGAATAAACTTGCATTGAATGGCTCACATTTTGCCGTTTTATATTCCTTGAATATTTAGAGTATTTGCTAAACGGAAGGTGCAGCATATTATGGTAAAGATTATGCAAATTTCTCGAAAATATTCAAAATTGTCAATAAATTTCGATGAGATAGGTTTTTTTGAAAACATGTGAAGGGTTTGTGTTTATCAATAGCATGCTGATGTTTATAGCTGTCTTTTGTGTTCAATGTCACACTCTCCACTGACTTTTTGTTTATGACATCAAAGGTTTGAGAAAGCAGCTGCAGCACACAAGAACAGTGAAGATGCCTTGAAAGCATCTCAGAGAAAGTTGTGTGATCGAGATGCACAGCTAGCTAATGTAAATCAAGAGGCAAAGAAGTTAGAAGCAGTTATCCAGGACCTAAGGAAAGAGTGCCAAGAACTGAAGGATGCTTTGGAATCAGCTAAATATGCCCTTGAGCAGGAGACCCTATCGAGAGTGGACCTCGAGAACAAACTCCAGTCCAAAGAAGAAGAACTCAATTTCAAGAAAGAGATGTACAGTAAGGTAAAAGTTTGACTTTTATTTGACTTTTGAGCCAAAATTATCATTGCTTTTAAAATCCAAATCAACATTTCTGCACAGGGAATAAGCAGTGACTTTTAGAAGCAAAAACTTCTTAGATTTTTGTTTGAAGGAAAACTCTTCAGTTTTATACTTGTGAAATAACAAAATTCCAACAGAGGCAATGGTGGAAAATACAACAAAATCAGGATCACATTAGTGAAATTTGTACTTTCAATCGCATGTTTATAAATTTATCTCTGATATCAGATGATAAGGAATTAAAGTACAGGTAAACTTGACTTTGTTCCACAGTGAATTTTTTATCATGTATTTAAACTTTGTCGATCAATATTTGTAATGTTTGTTAGAACCAAAACTTATAGTGGTAGAATGAAAAAAATGGAGGGCAGCATTATATTGAAAAGATGTCCAAAAAGTCTATTTTTTTCTCTAAAAGGAATATAGAATTAACCGGGAATCATTTCTTTGTTTCTTCAGGAAATGATTGAGATCCGTTCTCAGTTACAAAGTGTAGAGTCACAGCGCAGCAAAATAGAAGCTGAAGCAAAGAACAGATATGAAGGAATCTTGTCAGAAAAGCTACATGAACTGAGAGAGATGTTTGATAGCGAGGCCAGGCAATATAAAGATGAAACTGATGGTCTTTATGGTGCTAAGGTAGAGATCTCTATTGATGAACATTAAGCCCCATCCTTTCAAATAGAAGGCATGAAGCGAGGTTGAATTCAACCTCAGTTATGTTGGTATATTAAAAATGTCCAATACAAATTGTTCAATGCACCTTAACCCTTTAACTCCCATGAGTGACCAAAACAGAATTTCTCCTTACAATATCAATACAACATCAACCAGATAAGTGATGCGAATAAAGAAAAATTTCAATTTGGGGATAATATGTTGATCCAATACTAAATTCTCTGTGCTAACATTGTAAGAATTGTACGGTAGACAGTAAGGAGAATTACAAATTTGATCTGAAAGTTAAAGAGTTGATGTGGAAACACATGTGCCTGCTTTCAATGACAACATTGTTTCTTTACATATTGATAATGTAAATGGTAAGTGTGCTTCATGCCATGAAGATACCAACTTGGTTGACCCCTCTTACTCCAATGAGTGTGGTAACAGAAAAGAAAATATCAATTGGGGGATTATTTAATTGATCCAATACAAATTGTCCAAAGGAACACATTAAGAATTGTGTAGCAGACAGTAAGGAGAATTACTAATAAGATCTTGAGATTAAAAGTTGTGAACAGGAAACTTCCCAGTATTTCATGATATCTAAGTATATAGTCAGAGCTGACATTAAGAGCCCACATGCCACCAAAGTTATCAGCTAGTCTGCCATCATTAGCTGGCTATTTCCACCCAGTTTACTGTACATCCTTATATACAAATAAAATATTAAAAAAAACCAGTACAATTGTTGTTCAAAATACCATCACAGAGAATTTGCATAGCAGACATCTCCTATTTTTAAGTGGAATTGGATGCATTATTTATCAGTAATAGGTTTAGATGTTTCTGTATTTGAAGTTTGGGTTAGTGCCTTGGATTTTTTAACTGAATAGTTCCCATCCTTATTTATAATCTGATGATACAACATGGTGTCTATGATAACCCAACCACCTGCTTTTTCTGATCTGCCATCTACTTCAAGCTTATTAACCCTTAAACTCCCATGAGTGACTAAGACAGAATTTCTCCTTACAGTGTCAATACAATGTCAACTAGATTAGTGATGAGAGTAAAGAAGAATATCAATTTGGGAATAATTAGTTGATCCAATACAAAATTCTCTGAACTAACATTATAAGAATTGTATGGTTGACAGTAAGGAGAATTACAAAATTGATCTGGGAGTTAAAGGGTTAACACCTTGGTAATAAATACTTTTTTTTTTCTTTTCAAGTATGATGAACTCCAGAGGATGAATGCAAAGGATTTGGAGGAGTTGACACTGATCAGAGAAGAAAAAAGAACTTTGTCAATCACTGTTGAAAATATCAAATCAGAACTAAACCAGTTGCAGTCCAAGGTATATATATGTAGAACATTAATGATGGCTATTTTATTTACATGGGTTGATGTTGAAACTTTTTTGTGTTTTTGAAAGGTGAATCAGACTCTATTAGAGAGAGCAGAAGTCTTAAACTTGAAATAATAGTTGCTAACCTTTTTCAAACCCACAGAATTCAAGCTTGTTACAAAGAATTGAAGACTTAGAAAGTTTGCGTGCTAGTGACCAAAAGATAGCTGATGAGGCGATAGCAAACAGAGATGCACAAATCAAAGAACTACGCAAGAGAATTGATGCTCAACTCAGGGAATATGAGGATCTTATGGGAGTGAAGACTGCTCTTGATCTGGAGATTTTGACTTACAGAAAGATGTTAGAAGGAGAGGAATCAAGGTGCATTGAAACTGTGTTCTGTTAGTTTTAAAATAGTAATAAATGGATCAGGGTTGCAGTGTTTTCCTTAGGCACTGGCTGTCAACAAAATTTGCCACTTGGATTTTGGCTGGTGATTACTTAGTAAAGGGATGTGAATATTTTTTAGGTCATACATACACAACTGTTCATATCAAAAAAAATCTCAGTGAAAAGGATTAAGTAAACTCCTTGCCAACTTGAGTACCAGTGCCACTAAAACAAATAAGACATATTGAGTAAAAACCAGCTATGATCATATGAAGCTTGGTAGCCTTACTGTGAAGGGTAATGGAAGAGACTGGGACCAATATTTTGTGACAAGATTTCTCTTTGAGCAGGCTCATTTCTCGTTTATTGTTTCCTAAGCCACAACCCTGGGGTTGTTGCCAAGTGTTATTAGTCCATAAGAGAGAGCAGTATGAAAATAAATGTTAAGTTTCTAACAGGCACAGTTATCCTTCAGGTTGAACATAACTCCCCCAGCTTCTCCAGTATTTGGAGCCTCTGCAAAAAGTGGCAGACGTGCTGCTAAGCGAATTCGCACAGAGGATGAGACTGTAGAAACTAAGTATTCAAACAAAGGTTACATTCAGATAAAAGAGGCAAGTACAGATGGTACCTTTGTCAAGCTGTTCAACAGTGGAGCCAATGTGAGTCTTTCAATTTATTCATGACAAGCTGATGAGTTTTCATGAATGTTTATTTTGTTTTAAGAATTGGAAAATGTTAATTTTAGTTAAACTTCGTAGACTGGGAGTTACTCCAGAATGTAAAATTTTTAGTGGAAGAAAGTTTTTAGCCTTTGGTTGTTAAATCCCTACCTTTTTTTTCTCCCATTCTTGCATTCAATTTTGGGTTCCTTATCTGTGTCAAGGGTTATGAAAGTGCAGATTACCGTCTTTTTGGATTAATTTTTTTGGAAGATTTTGATTATAGTTAATTACCTGCTAAATCTTTTCTCTTCCTAGGATATGCCTCTTGGTGGCTGGAGTTTGGAAAGATCAGTAGATGGGGAACCACCTGTAACCTACAAGTTCACACCGAAATATGTCTTGAAAAGTGGATTTTATGTAACAGTAAGTGATTTTACATTTTGTTTACTATCTAAGATCAATGGAAGGTAGGGGATACCAGGGAGAAAAAGAATACCCATGCTTTATTTCTAACAGAAAATATATTTTAATTTAGTTTATGTTTGTGTTCAAAAGGGAAAGAAAAAAATCTAAAATGCTTCTTTTTTCTTTTGGAATTCACTTGAAATATGTCTTGTCTATGGCAGTAGTCAGGGTGGAAGTGAAAGCTGAAAAATTTACTTATACCATAGTCTGTAGGTTAAATACAGATAGCTTTTCCTGAAATGTGCTAAGTATAAAAATTGCTCCAAAATATTGTCATAAACTTACCCTTTGAGAATTTAGATGATTTAAGGTAGAAAACAAGCAGAAACAAAATGGTAAATGGTATTTTGTTTATGCATGGAATGCAAATTAAAAGAACTCATTTGAAGGCACAATTGCAGCTATCTGAGTGTGAATTTAGTGTGTTAGTCTTCTTTCTGTGGACGGAAAACCCAAGGACTAGGGGGAGGTAAATGTTGGAAATTTTTACCTGGGCTACATTGCCAGAAGGCACTCTCTCTGCACTGTGCCATTCATGCTTCCATTGAAACTTTCTGATATCATTTTAATCGAGAAATAACTTGTTCATTTTAGATTTGGGCATCCCAAGGTGGCGGCCAGCATAAACCACCTTCAGAACTGGTATTTAGACAGAAAGCCAGCTGGGGTGTTGGTAAAGAAACAAAAACAGTGTTGAAAGATGCAGATGGCCAGGTTTGTGTCTGTGTTTGTCAATTTGCTGATGAGGATGTAGAAGAGGAAATTTTTGAACTTCAGTTACTTTCCAGTCAAGTTGGAATTCCCTTTAGATATTTGGACTGTGCTCATTTTCATTACAGAGCCAACTGATTAGATAAAAGAACTTTATAACAACAGTTTATTGATATCATTGACAACCATTGTTAAGCAGTTTATATTTTGTGCAGTTCATATACAGATATTGAAAGACCTAGGGCACCTTGCATTAGACAGAATTGGTCAGCTAGACCAGTAAAATCATTTTTTTTTTTAAGAAAGGAATCCATCAGGTTTATGATCAATAAAATAATTTCTCAGAGATGTGGCCACCTAAATCCATCAACCTTGTTCTTTTTATTTTTGTAAATTTGTAAATATATCATAGTTTTCAATTGTATACAGTTCCCTGCTACAAATTTAAATGAAAATTAAAGGTATGTAAATTTTTAAACTCGGAGGCTTTCCTCTTGGAGCAAGGTATTATTACTCTTACTATTTCTGATGTTGTCAGGTTCTGTAAGGGCTAATAATGTTGGTAGTTGGCATGGCACAGTCAGGGGTGAATGGTGTAAGGTGTAATCCGTAAAAGTCAAAAAGAATAATACTAAAATACTTCAAGGAACAATGATTAAAAGTATTATTGGGACATAGGCTGTAATTCCTGACAAGGGATTCCAAAGCAGATCCCCTTTAACTTAGATGGGCTTGCCAGGTTGTCGCACTATATGATCCTAAACACGTTTTAAGTCCAAAAATACAGCGAATTGTGGAGTCGATAACAATTTGAGGTATATCATATATGAGAAATGCTTGAAAATGTGGAATGCAAGCTTAGCTTGGATTAATTGATTGGTCTTGTCTCGCCACAACCCAGTATTCTATTTGTTGGGTGGACTTTGACCCCTGAATCTTTGTGCTGCAAAAGCCTGTTTGAGTAAATTTGATACACGATCTACATTTCATTGTTATTTTTCTTTTTTTTGAGGAGAGGAAATGGTGCTATTTTGTTGAAGCCCAGTTTTCTTATTGATAACTCCATATATTTCTTGTAGGAAGCAGCTTCTGCAATTATTGAAGAAGTCAGCATTAGGACTGATGAAATTGACAGTCGGCGACAAAGTATGATGTCTGGACAACGCGAGGTAAGACATGGCTGCTCTTGTTGCACCCAATTGATAGTTGCTTTAGCTTCATGTTAGACTTCAAGCAGTTCCCCCTTTTCAGTGGAGTCTGTTGGTCAAGCATTAGAGGATCACTGTGAGCCTCATTTCCAGAGTTCTATGCAGAGCTAGTCCAGACCAACAATCAGGGTGTTAAAATTACGAAGGAGAACGTGCTGCCCTATTATCTGGCCTTGTTTCTGAAAAATTCCTAAACTGGGGGCACATGTTAAATTTCCTTTTATAAAATAAGAAACTGCTCAAAAGAGCCCGGCCAAAATCCCCCACAGAGTGTTTTAAAAAACATTAGAGTATAGTACAATGGATAATGCTTTATATAGATGCATTATTATCATTATCAAAGTGAATAATAGTTTTTTTTTCTTCTTCTTTAGGGTGAAACTAGCAAAGGTTGTGTAATTCAGTAGTGCTACAACTTTTCAATTGTAACAACTGATTTTGAGCTTTTTAGTCAGTCCTTCAGTTTGAAGAACAAAATAAAATTATGAGCTATATCTTTTTGTGTAGAAAAAAGAACTTGCCAAAGTACTTTTTTATTTGTAAAACCTGTTTGTAGTACAATTTTTTAACCCAAATTTTCAATACTCCAATTGATTGTCTACATTCTATCATCACATTCTGCTTAAGGTAAACTACGTTTCCATTGTATTTATTTTGAATGAAATCTTCAGTGTACAAGGGCTTCTAAAGCTTTTATCATAACAGCAGCCTAAACATTTTGTTCATTAAACTTAATTTTTAGAATGAGAATAATATATTTTGTGTGGGGCTTAGAAAGATAGTGGTGTTGATGCATTCCAGTGATACATTGTGTGCATTTTTCTGAAAGGGAAAGTTTTAAAGGACCTGCTCAAAGATTTACCTTATGAGACAAGGTGAACAGGTCAAGTACTTGAATGCAATTTGTGCGTGGAATTTCCTTAACTTTTCTAAAGGGCAGACTGGAAAATATTTTTCTCTAACATTTTCACTTTTCTTCTTTTCTAAAATATCTTGTATGTTTTGTACTTTTCTGGTTTGCCAGTAAAACTTGGAGTCTTTTCTTTTTAAGATGTATTCATTGAGGTGAGATTTTGTATGCAGTAGGTTGACCATGCAGTTTTTGTCTGCAGTATGAATAAACTGACCACCTGTCAATCAATTTCTTGTGTTGATCATTTTCCAAAAGGAAAATCCTTGTAATTCTCAAACTGGTTAAGCATATTTGGTGCGCCAGTGCTATTAAACCGTTATAAAAGGTTAATTGCAACAAACTTTGACGAATTACTTTGCTATATCCCCATCTTGCTTCCACAAGCACCTTCCACCCTCCCCTCCCTGAAAAAAATAAAGTAGAATTCTGTCTGACTCTAATCAGTTCCCGAAAAAAACAAACAAATAGTCGTGGCTATAGCGGGTTTTGAAAAGTCAACTAAGAACTTTTCACCACGGAGCCGACGAAAATTTACGAACCCTAACGGAAATAATGACTCGAAAATTGCGCAAACAAAATCTTCAGTCTCGCCAGTTACAGAGCACCACCTGGGTACTAGTTCGGTAATATCATATCCAGTCTTACGCCGAAACAAGGAACAAAGAGAATGCTGGGGAATCTGTGCTAAATTCAAAATGGAGGTTCTGTCTTGGTCCGGTGATTGGAATCTCCCCTCTGTGGACGTCCGCTGTTTGGAGGTTTTGGTTGGTAAACTGCCTTCCTTTACGCCCAGATCTATAATAACATTTCTTAGCTTCTCCATTTTTGTTATAGGCCTACGCTAAATTTGCTGAATGCCCGTTAAATGTCAATCGATGTAACAACCCTTGGAAATCTTCCATAGGTGAGGACTTTAACTCTAGAGATAGTCGGAACCAGTAACTATAGATTCCAAATAAGATTATTAGGTGCTGAAATAGACTGAATGTCTTACCTTTAGATTTGCTCGTCCATGATCAGAGAAGTGACGAAATATACGCATGTTTCACAGAAAATTCATTTGTTTCTTCTAGGAGAATTTCCGGTTTTGAAATCTGGTGAAGATGTACTCATCACGTCTAGCAAGATCATGGATTACTTGAGAGGAAAAGTAGGTATAAGGCTATAGTATGTTTATGTGTAGTCACAGAGTACCAAATTTCTTTGTGTTGCAATTTGCCGCTCACAAAAACTTGTCAGTAAAAATGGTTTTTAAAAATTTATGTCCTACACAGAACTTCAATGCCGATTATCAACTGACGGCAAAGCAGGGAGCAGACACTCTTGCATTTGTTTCACTGGTCCATAGCAAATTGTACCCAGCAATTGTAAGTTGAACATGCACTTTCTGTAAGAGTAATAGGTTAAAGTCGTACAAAATGTGATTCCTATTTCTAAACTATGCCAGTCATGATTGTTGCATCAATAAACCATGTTGATGCTTAAATTAAATTTCAAACTAAATTGAGGTGAATTAATTACATAAAAATTTTGTTTGGTCTGCAGTTATTTACATTATGGGTGGATAAAACAAATTACATTAAATTAACTCGTCCATGGTATGCACAAAGATTACCTTTTCCACTGAACTATTTTATCCCTGGACACATCTCAAGACAAACAAGGAGGCACCTGTCAAATGAAATGCACTCAGAGGTGACAGATGATGCACTGGAAAATAAGGTATGCCTTAAAATAGTAGTCTGATAAATTTGTCATAGTCTGCAGGAATTCAATCTCTGTTAAGGATGTTGTTGCTTTTATTTCTTTATATCTTTTAACAGATAAAATGTCTATGAAAAGTGAAAGAGGATGGAGTAAGTCCATAACAGGATAGCAAAGAAGGGCCGGGGGGGGGGGGGGGGGGTAATCCGTACCTCTTTTATAAAAAAAACATACAGGGTTATCATTATTATCTTTCATTTAACTGTTTGTACTTTTTCTTAGCTTGCTCTGTTCTCCAAATCTAAAGTGGCCTTACTAATGCTTTTTTGAATATTTACTGTACCAAAACATTTACACAATTACCAGCTTTCCACACAGCTTCAAAGTGGAGAAGCAGCAGCCTTACAAGCAGATTGCTGCTATTGGAGTGGATTGGTGTGGGTTTCAGAGCTGGTTGGGTCATTATGTTATGTTCCTGGCAAGACACTTTACTGTCACAATGCCTCTCTCCAGCTGGGAATACAAACAGGCACTGCTTAACTGTCAGGGTAACCTGATGGAGTTCTTGGGAATAAGCTATGTTTGATTAACTTCCTATCTGGGGGGAGGTACAATACTCTTAGTCGTTCCATGTTACAGAGACTGGGCTTGAGTACACACTCCACCTCATATCTAAATGGCTTTTAATGCTTCTCCAACACAAGCTTCATATGATGTTTTCTATGTTTCTCAGAGCAGTTTTAATGTGAGCATTATTTTGGCTTTGGTTTTGTCTCTCAGCTTTTCAAAGATGCTTTGGAATGTCTAAAACTATTATACACAATGCTGGATGGAAAGGAGTTTTTTTTTGGTGACAGGTAACTCAAAATATATTTGTTGTTCTCCTGGCTACTTGCTGTATATTTCCTTGTAAATGAATGAAGAGAATTTGGCTTTACATCAGGATAGGAGAGTCACCCTTTAGCTGATAAGTATGTAAATTCTCATTGCCTGTTTGTAGGATAGTGTTTTGAAATTTGCATGTTGATCACTTCTAGTGATTAAAGGGTTAACATAAAAAATCTTTTGTTCCTTACAGTCCAACCACCCTTGATGCTGTGGTATTTGCTCATCTTGCAGTGATCTGGAAAGCCCCATTACCAAATAAAAAACTGTATAACTATCTACAAGGATATGACAACTTGTGTACGTTCTGTGGACGAATATTACAGCGCTACTTCCCGGGAGAAGTAAATGGTAAGAGGGAAGCATTTTTCGGTTACGGGTGGCAAAAATTAACAACGAATGGAAATCACAGACTTGTAAACAAAATTGGTCGAATTTTTTTTCATTTTGGAGAAACACGACGGTATCTTTTATGGGAAGTTTGAAGTAGAGAGTTTCCTGAACTGAAACCAGCCTCAGGAAAATGATTACTCGAAGCGGCACTTAGCGGTATTAAGATAAAACGACTTTCAGCGAACGAGTTGAAAGGTCGGTTTTATCAAGCGATTGTGCAAAGGCCCGAAGAGGGAGCTCTTTCCTTGTATGAGAGTTAGAGGCGAGCAAACAAAAGACAACTACGTCATTCTTAATTGTAATCTTTAAAAAAGGGTACTGTTTGTCACTTTCTTCCAACTTTTAGTCTTTAAGACCTTGAGATAAGATATTCCCTCGAATAAGCGCCCAGGCGCTTATTTAAAATTTCGGCTCAAAGGAGAGGCTCTTATTGGAAGGAGGGCATTTATTATTCTCCTGTACGGATTCCGCTGTAGTCGAAGCTTTAAAAGTTATAAATAAAGCGGCAATAGAAACAGGTTTTCCTTGAATCCCTACTATTTTAGAAAGTGAGAAGGAGGGGGGCGCTTATCTGAGAAGGGCGTTTGTTTGATATTATGGCCTAGGGGTAGGTGCTTACACGGGAGGGGAGGGGGGGGCTATTAGAGCGTAGGCGCTTATTCGATGAAATATGGTATTTAAATTTAAATGGCTCCCTTAAAGCCTTGACCGCTTGTGGCGAAAAAATATTTAACGTAGGAGATTTATTTGCTGTTTTCCTTTTCAACTATCAGAACAACAACAACCGTCTTCATCGCCATACGGTCAGGATGACTCGGACTCATCTGAGCGGCGTAATAAATGGTTGGCCATTGGTTTTGCTACACTGGTCATGACACTGTACGCATTGTCCACTGGTCTGATTAAGGTAGAAATCAAAAGAGAGGGAGATGTGGAGGAATCAAACTCAGAGCAAGAAAGCAGTGAATGAAACACTGCAGTGTGAACTGAATAATGCTTAGGTTGTTAGATAAGACGCACCAGGAAAAAAGACAAGGGGAGTTTAAAGGGATCACTACACAAGTGTTCTTCTAGCATCAGGAAGGATGGCAGGTTGTAAAATTAACAATAAATTTAAACTTTTTCTTGACAGCGAAAGTGGTCGTTCGTGCCCTTACGCCCCCCCCCCCCCCCTAGCAACGTCCCAAACGGTACGAATTTCCATTGCTTTGCCAACATTTTCGATTATTTCGCCCTATAAACGGTCAAGCTTTGTTATTTTTGTTGAAGGCATGTAATTGGCCACTGACAGCTTGGAAATCCTTCCATCTGTGATTAACTGAAACATAAATGACCACGTAACTTACAAATTGTAGAATTTTCCTTGAACTAAA
Source organism: Pocillopora verrucosa (assembly GCF_036669915.1). NCBI lineage: Eukaryota > Metazoa > Cnidaria > Anthozoa > Scleractinia > Pocilloporidae > Pocillopora > Pocillopora verrucosa. Next base: position 30,195,700 of record NC_089315.1, on the reverse strand, counting down.
AGTATGATGACCTGTAACACTTCCGTTTCATGATTATTAGGGACCTCTAGCAAACCACGACGGCGACTGAAACAAGGACGTGACAAAACAAAAGATCTAAAGAGCAGAACAATAGCTCAGCACGTGCGTTTTAAAACTGTGTACATTTCTTAGCCGTCCTCTGCAAAATAACAACGTGAAATCATCAAAATTTGCGTGGTCCGAGAAAGGAAACCCCGACGGCAGATTATTTAAGTTTCCATTTGAAACTCAACGCTGCTCTTATACGTTATGCTGAGGTTAACTTGCGGCGCCATAAGAGATGGTAAGCACATCCAGTCACTCGCGAAATTCCAACTGAAAATATGTGTTAATTTTTAAATTGACGTCCTCCTTGGCGTTGTTGTCATAACTGCTAAAGGTCTCTATTTTTAGCTGGGGGCAACGGTTTGATATTATTCATAACTTCATGTTAAGTAAATGCAAACATTGCCTTGTCTGCTATTTTGTCAGAAAGGCTGTTATTTGGTATTTTGATCATAAAAAATGTCACGCAGCAAACATGTCATTGACTTCCTTTCGATAAAACTAAGTATTTCAATAAAACGCTCGGCACCTCTAGAACATATGACTCGTCCTTTGAACATCATTTGTTTCACTCCTTGTTGTTAAAGCCGTTGTGCTTGGCGTGTAATCCATGTATTCTCAAATTTATTTCCTTTATTTGCCATGCAGAGATAATGACCAGTCAGGTAGAATGAAAAACTTTGCATTTGTTTTTCAAAGATTAAATTGGTACTTTAAAACACGCAGAGAAAATTTATTTAACAAATATGTACGTCATAAATTGACAAAAGGTGCCGTCAGCTGGGCGAAATTGAACGAAGAATTTTTTGTGGCAGTGGAAGCAAGTAAATTAGTGATGTTTATCACGTAGGAAACGACGTAAAGACTTCCTTTCTGTAAAGTTTAACTTCGAACATAAAGCTTAGCACACTGAAAAAATTAACCGTCCTTTGAGGCATTTTTGTTTCATTTTTTGTCGCTTAGTTTGGTCAAGGCGATGCAGGTAGCGTTAAATCCGCCTTTTCTGCTCGGAAGCATTCTTGTTCTTTTTGCATTTTAATATCCCTGAAATGGTAAGTTGATAACAACGCGAAGAGGTTAGTTTTGGGAGAAAATAGATTTCTGACCAATAATCTGAAAATAGATTTCTGGCGTTGTGAATATTTTTCTGGTACTCGGTCAACTGGTCCGATTAAGAGGAGTCGTATGCAAATTTTTACCTGAGCACTTGCAGACGTAGTTGTGAAAATTATTGCGTCGATAGCGAACCTGAGTTCAAATAATTTTGTTGACAGAGTAAATTGCGAATTGTTTTCACCGCAATTTTGGCATTTCCTGACGGTTTTAGGGTTTTTGGCGTGATGAGTATCCGACAGATGGATGAACACGAATTAAGATCCCATCATAAATATTTGATATGCTTTATATAAATGCTTGGCGATAAAATTAGTCTCCAACGTTGTAAGAGACATCACGTCGGCGCCAGAGAGGAAACCTGTCAAAAAGTCGGTCAGAATCTCTTTCTGTCTTCTTTCTCCGGCTTTGCCTTATCTTTCTTTACTCATGCTAAGCGGCCGAGATCTTCAAGAACGGGTCTGTCAGCGGACCTAACAGTCTATTCTGAAGTTTGAATTGTCCCCGGTGAAACGGACTCGAGGATTAATTGTCACCTGTTGGTTTAGTTGGTGGAAAGCGCATTTCTTAATAATTTTGGATGATCTCTTTTGCTGTAGACTGCTAATTTGAAACACAGGCGCTTTCGTCTGAAATGGAACACTTAACTTCCGTACACTAACTTTAAGAACAGTGGAGCATTCTTTGGCCGGAGCAAGCCGAAAAGGAACACACCGGAGTTTATTAAAAAAAAAAAAAGGGGGGGAAATTTCCGTGCGCTGCAGGAATTACGAACAACACGGAAGCCAAGGTAACGAGCTCTACTGAACAAAACGTTTAGAGAAATCATGAAATATCTGATAATTACCTGACCTGCGATCAATCATCGTGAAATGAAAGGTTCTAGAACTGCATTGAGTTTTTTCCTAGCTAATTATAGGTAATAATTTTGTGTCTTAGGGGTAAAATCAACCTTACGTAGGTGCTATCATCGAAGTCACAATAAGATACGATAGAAACCCACAAAGAAACACATCGGCTCAGAAGCAACGGGGCAGGATTATCGTGCGCTGCGGGAATGTCGAACAACACGGAAGCCGAGATGACGAGCTCCACCGAACAAAACGTTAGCCTAGGTTTCTATATCGCCATCATTGTAACTGGTTTAATCGGCAATAGTTTGGTGATCGCTGTCATTTCTGGCAAGAGGACCAAAAGATCCATCTATGATCTCTTTATTTTGAATCTTGGCATTACCGACTTGTCGTTCATCATCTTTTACATGCCAATCCTTATTTACGAGGGGTATATCAACATCATTTACAAAACTGTCTATTATTGTCGACTTGTTCAGCCTTTGTTAACAATCTTTTATTTCTTGAGCATCTTCACCATCTCTTCCATGGCAATCCATCGTTGCAGGCTGATTACAAATCCGTACAAACCCAAAATGAAAAAACGAAGTGGTTACTTGTGGATCGCTGCTATCTGGCTCTCTTCTTTAATTATCGTGCTGCCATTGTCCATTGTCACAAAATCGAAAAACGGGCGATGTAACGAGGAATGGCCATCACTGAACCATCGCAAAGCCTACACACTGGCTCTTTTCATTCTTCAGTTTGTTATTCCGCTTCAGATAATCGCTACAGCAAACCTTAAAATCGGCATCTACTTGTGGCGCTCACCTGTTCCGCAAAGTTCCCTTTCCACTGCTAAGAAGAAGCGGGCACAGAGGAGAAAAAGGGAGAACATGCAGGTTATCAAAACACTGGCTTTGATCGTGATTCTGTTCACCATCTGCTTACTGCCGGGTCAAATTGGTTATCTTTTATGGGAATTTGGAGATGAAGAAGACCAAGCCACGCTGGACATCATTTTCAAATTTGCCATTATTCTCGATTGCCTTCATGCTTGTGTGAATCCGATCTTTTATGGACTGATAACTGAACAGTTTCGCAGAGAATACATCAGATATCTTTCGTTTTGTCTGTCATGCGGCACAGAAGAAAAGAGCGTTGTACGTCGCAACGACGATTTGGAGAGCCCAGATGGGATTTTATCGCCTGAAACCAGCAGAACAAAACCACCCAATTGCAAAGACGTAGTTGAAATGATGCCGGATCAGAACGAGTACAACACAAAACTTTGAGACATTCAAAGTACGCATATGGGAACCACTCAAGGACAAGTTGATTAGTCTTAAAATGGTGTCTGTTCAGCAGTATCTCTTGTGAGGGACGCAGAGGTCTAATGGCTCGCGCAAGACTCTGGGACGAGGAGTCTGGGTCGAGGATCTGGCCAGGTTATGGTGTTCTGTTCTTTGTCAGGATATTTTACTCTCTCAGCACGGCCTATTTGTACTCACCCGAGGATATAGATCAGTAGCGGTGATAATAAACATATCTCAGATTGAGGCAGAGAACCGATTCTCTTACAATTGGCAACGCAATGTACCTGCGTTCATTGTCTTTTTTAGATCGGGGCACCCTTTGAGATGCATTCCAAAACAGTCCACCTCAAATAACAGCTTTTACTTCAAGGGGTAAATGGCGGAGGCCAAATCTAGCCCCTATGGACTAGCTTTGAGGCCCGAAAGACCACACTGTATATAATGTCTACAAACGAGTATAACACAGGTTATTCCCATGTCCTCAGCTTAAAGCGACTGCATGCCAGTATTACTCCACTTGGGCGGGTTTTTGGCTGTGAAAACCCGTACCCGCACCACTGTGTATTTCATACTGTGCCCCTCCCTCCCCCCCACCCTTCATTGCCTCATTCCCTGGGTCCTCCTCTCGACAGGAATTAGAGTGAGTGAACCCTGTCACCTGAGTAAGGAATAAATTAAGAATTTCTAGGTCGCCGGCCAGAAGTGCTGCTTGCTTTTGATTTCCCAAAAGTAAGTTTCTTTTAACCAATTTCACTTGACGCAAACGCTCTCGTTTATTATCAGAGTACTTACATTGGAAATATTTGCAACGGGTGCTAAACCAGATTAGGAAAAATGTAGAAGAGACTCATATTTGATCTGACAAAAGTAATTAGATGTGAAATATTTGGACGGTGACTTAAGTTGACCGTCCACAATATTGTTCTCTCACGGATATTAAAGTACTTTGAACACGTGCTATCGATTGAAATATCCATTGCACTGGTGTTATTTATTCTTATTTGACAATAATAAGTCTTCTACGACGAAAATCACTGCTTGTATCCAAAAGACTTTGTTTAGTGAAAATGTATCATTCTAAATCAAAATTGCTAAGGCCTTATATTTCAACAGACATTTCTCATCCGACGGCATTTTTTCTTGGAAAACTGATAAATATAAATTACCGTAATCTAACCAGTGGTTTATATTCGAGACACGTCCTATTTATGAGCTACAAAGGGCCCCTTTTATTTCTGAGAGTCTAATCATATTTACAAGGAAAGTCCGCAATTAAAATCAGTTAAACCGGTCCGAAAGTCCGTGGCAATGCAACAGTCTTTGAACTCATTCAGTTCCCATTGAGTTAAAAAGAAGTTAATACCGCTCAAACTCAGTCAGTCTCCCACAATCGAACACTTCTTCAAGCCAAATTTCCTCCGATTAAAAGAGTTACTCCGTAGGCCACTGACCACAGCCTGCGAAAGATGTAGCAGCCTTAGCTAGCCTTCAGGTAGAATTCCACGAAAACGAAATTCCTTTTTTTACCGCAGTCTGCTTTAAGATGGAGGTGTTTTGCTTGTTCTTCTTTGAAGGGCTATAGGGTAAGAATTTAGCTGGTTGCAACCCAAGTTAACTTAAATACTTTCGTGATATTCTGTGAAGCGCGTGAAAAGCTTAACCTAAAAGTTTTGAAGTAATAGTGTAGTTCCTAGGCTGTGAGTACGTATTGATCCAATTTTTCCTACTTTCCAAAAAGTTGTGGGTTGCTTCACAGGCTTCTTTTGTCGTAGACAGTTGATTACAGCAATAGCTTTTTCTCACGATCAAATCAATGATTTTACATTCGTGAAGAAAACCCTGTGTCTCTTAAACAGCACATGACAGCAATTTACGCAAGGTTGAACTGAAATGAGTGAAACAGAGCAGGCCACTGATCTCCCTCACAGGGCCCCTCTTAAAGCAAAAAGGCTTGGAGACGAGGTTGGAAAAGTCACAGTCGAAGTACTGGGTCACAACTAATAACATCATGTACTCAGTCAGTTGGTGTATAAATATATTTGATAAGGGTTGGTTCCTGCAGCGTAGAGGAGCATGCTGTCGAGGATCGCGTTATGTGTGAATTTGTGTTTTTGGAATACCGTGGCTCGTTCAGATCATTCGGTATCGTCTTCACATCCTCGTTGGTAAGTTTTCTTTTTGTTGTCAACGGCGAAATTATTTCTATTGTGCTCTCTGCGTTGTGGGTCTCTTGCATTGTGTTCACCCGTGTTGTGCCGCACGTAAGACAAAACGACAGATATCTGATGTATTCTCTGCGAAACTGTTCAGTTAACAGTCCATAAACGATCGGATTCACACAAGCGTGAAAGCAATCGAGAATAATGGCAAATTTGAAAATGATGTCCATCGTGGCATGGTCTTCTTCATCTCCAAATTCCCATAAAAGATAACCAATTTGACCCGGCAGTAAGCAGATGGTGAACAGAATCACGATCAAAGCCAGTGTTCTGATAACCTGCATGTTCTCTCTTTTTCTCCTCTGTGCCCGCTTCTTCTTGGCAGTGGAAAGGGAACTTTGCGGAACAGGTGAGCGCCACAAGTAGATGCCGATTTTAAGGTACGCTGCAGCGATTATCTGAAGCGGAATAACAAACTGAAGAATGAAAAGAGCCAGTGTGTAGGCTTTGCGATGGTTCAGTGATGGCCATTCCTCGTTACATCGCCCGTTTTTCGATTTTGTGACAATGGACAATGGCAGCATGATAATTAAAGAAGAGAGCCAGATAGCAGCGATCCACAGGTAACCACTTCGTTTTTTCATTTTAGGTTTGTACGGATTTGTAATCAGCCTGCAACGATGGATTGCCATGGAAGAGATGGTGAAGATGCTCAAGAAATAAAAGATTGTCAACAAAGGCTGAACAAGTCGACAATAATAGACAGTTTTGTAAATGATGTTGATATACCCCTCGTAAATAAGGATTGGCATGTAAAAGATGATGAACGACAAGTCGGCAATGCCAAGATTCAAAATAAACAGATCATATATGGACCTTTTGCTCCTCTTGCCAGAAATGACAGCGATCACCAAACTATTGCCCATTAAACCAGTTACAATGATGGCGATGTAGAAACCTAGGCTAACTTTTTGCTCGATAGAGCTCGTCATCTCGGCTTCCGTGTTGTTCGACATTCCTGCAGCGCACGGTAATTTTCCCCCGTTGCTTCTGAGCCGATGTGTTTCTTTGTGGGTTTCTACCGTACCTTATTCTGACTTTCGATGACAGCACCTACGTAAGATTGATTTTACCTTTAAAACACAAAATATTTACCGATAATTAAATAGGAAAAAACCCAATTCGGTTCATTCTAAAACCTTTCGTTTCACGATTGATTGATCGCAGGTTTGGTAATTATCAGATATTTCGTGATTACAGTAATATGTTTAAAGGGATGTATCCTCTACTAAGCTGAAGATCCTTTAATAAAAGAAAAATAGCTCTTTGAGCAAGAAAGTGACTAATGAGATAATTTAGTTCAGTGGTGCAGAATGTTTTTTTATGCAACCACTAGTTTTCAAATTTGCGTTCACGTGTCATTTTCGTGTAAATTTATTTAAAGTTTTCAAAAAAAGCCGCCAATGAAATGATAAATATTCCCCAAATGATGCTTATAGTTGAATTGATCAGCAATCAACACACCAGTCAATAACTGAGGTAGACAATTTGATTCTAGCAAAAATGTCTAAATGGAATTTTGTGGTTTATAATAGTTAGCTGAAAAATCTCGAAGGATCCCAGAATATGCCCAGCGACTTTAATGCCTTGCATATTTTCTCTGAGCGACTTGACGAATTGACAGCTCTCATTTAACTCTCAATAGGCAGGGAAGAAAAAAACTCACCAGAATTGTTTACAGCTGTTCTTTTAGTGTCAGTTCTCGCGGCCGTTTCCTTCTGTTAGCGCGTAGGATTCTGTGGTAACTAAGTTGATTCTACTCAATTCCTTCTTGCTGGCAGCTGTTGGTAATGAAAAAAAAAAGCCCTAAGGTTTTCGGTTAAAGCGTTATTTCAACCAAATAACAGAGGTAGCTTTCTCACCGCTAGTTATAAATCTAAGTGGAACGTGTCTTCATTATAACGTGTCTAGTTCCAGCACGTTAAACATGAAAAGCGAAAAAAGGGGTAAGCGCGTTCATTCTCTCGAATTATTTAAGATTACCTGGGAAATCGGAACCTGCTGTTTTACAATTAAGCGGAAAAAATGTCGTTCTTAGAAAAATTTCAATGGTTTCCTCTCAGACCCTATGTAAGGGCTGTGGTGGCCGTTGTTAAAAATTCCCTATTATGGGACTTTCCTTAGGGTGTGATACTACTTAAAAAGTTTTATGTGGGTTATTGATTTACGGAAGGTAATGAATCTACTTATTGTTTACAGAAAGCAATGCACGTTGCGCAAAATTTGCATTTCAATCTTAAGGGCATTTTGTTTTTGTTCCACGACGACTGTTTCTGCCCGAAAGGAAAATCTTTAATTTTTCAACAAAACTTATTCGTGAAGATTACTCCCCAAAAAACTTGCCAATGTAGAGTAAAAGAGGCATTTTAGAGCCCTGCCATTAATGCCATTAGTATCACTTTTATTATTTACGCCGGTGGATACCTTTTGAGCATTTAGTTTGATAATTGGAAATGCTGAAAAGTCACTCTGAAGAATTACTAAAAGTACGTCACTGAATATTATAAATTTCATTGCTAATTCAGCGAGCTATTATTTCTCAAGAATTACAAAAGTTATTTACTTTAAACTCTCTTTTCGAGGCGGGGTAAGTCTTCGGCCTTAAAATTTGATCTTAGAGAACCAGCCTGAGTTAACGATAAAATTATCCGGTATAGTTTCGTGTGAATGACTGGTAGCAGGTTCACTGACATGAAATATTTAAAAAAATTTTTCGTTTTCTTTATGTAAAGATTTAACGTAAAACTGTAACTAATGATTGATTATAACGGATATAAGTGACATTTTTGCAAATCGTGTTTTGTCTAAGCTTTTAAATTAAAACACCGAAAATGAGATTTTTTGATGAATTCAATTTTTAACCTGGTACGAATTTCGCAAATCATTGGCGCTTGAAAGATACAGCATTTAGTAAGTTGTATCGAGCGGTTTCGGCAATTTGAAGGTTATTTGTCTCAATATGTACACCCTAAAATTGAGATTGGCGCGGGCAACTTCAGAATTATACATATCAAGGATTCTTACTTTAAAAATAGCAAGTATTCATTTTCCCACCAACAGATTTTTAATTTAAATTTCAAAGTTTTTGTTTTGGAATACAAGGCACTCAGTCATTATTAGAGAAACTTACTTTTGCGTTTTCAGCTCTCCGAAGGTCGCAGTTATGGTTTATTTCAAATCTTCCCAGACTGATCGTTAATTTCAATTCCTCTCACCAGCGCAACTTTTTTATCAATTTTTTTTTGTTGATTGATTTGGCGACGAGGCTTTTGTTTCAACATCGGCACCTGCATTGTTTATCTAAGATCCTGAAAGTAATATCGCAAAGATGTGTTTGTTAAAGCGGTATCCCGATGATAATTTCGCCTAAGGTACAAACATGAGAATAAACATTCAGCGCTTGTGATAAAATTTGTCGGCAACCGATTATGTTAAAACCGATGTTCCCGAAGAGAAATAAGAAAAACAGAAAATTTGTTTAGCTCAAAAAAGATTTTTGCGTATAAAGATCATGTCAATGAACTAACAGTCGGTATCTGAGTATTATATTTTCTAAACTCAAGATTAATTATTAAAAAATTCAAGAAAATTCTTGTGATATTTACACTTTGAATTATATCCAAAATTCACATAAATGACCTTCCTTATGACCTTCCTAATTTCAAATTTCAGATTAACTCTGAGAAATGCACAGAAAATAAACTATTCAAAGTAAAGACCGGATCAAGCTCATGATATCAAACATACATGGTGTCCCCGTTACTCTGCAACTATGCAACATAAAATAATTTTTTTTTCCAGAACCAGAGAATCACATTTGAAAAATGAAGACATTGTTTGACGTTAGTGAAAAGAGCGAGTAATTTTTAGCACAGTTATGCATTTTTAAGCCTTCAGTCAGGACACCAGTTGGCCTGGTAACGTATCCTATTTAGCATTAAGTATCTAACAAATACAAACCCCCCCACCCCCAGTCTTTCTCTGTCTCTCCCTTGGATGAGTTGACAGTTGATCGGACTAGCCTTTCACAATGCTAAGACCCATGCACTCAATCATCTAGGCGCCTGCTGCCCGCAGTAAACTGCTTGACCAATAACCCATAAGCCTGTAGACATTTAGAGCCTCAACCCTCACGTCCTGTAAATATTCGGAAGAAGGAACAAATTACCTTGGTTTTTTTAAAATATTTTTTTCGGTCTCTCGTCGTGCAATATTTATAAGTGTGCGAAAGAAGATTGTTTAATATGGGCTGTCTTGCTTTCGCCCTCTTGGTGCGCGATGTCTATCTGGGTAATCAGAGTTATTGTTGTCGAAGTTGGGTCATACTGCTTCCCAGGCCTTTCAAAATTTAACTGAACTCATTTCGCCGTGGAATTACACGGGGTTAACGTAGTTGGATGGAGAGAAAAGGGAAACAGAATTAGAACAACAGCTTGAGGAGCTTGAAAACTTTCCAATTCTTTCTTTTTTTAACGTGATTAAGGTTTTTTTCTTTTTGCAGTTGGGTTGCATCAAAATGGGACGGTCATAATTTATTTAACCCCTTCTGCTCGATTACAGACGCATGGCAAATTCACTCCTCGCAAATACCTACCTGAAAACTGTTTTCTTCTTCACTTCATTAAATAAAAGAATGGCACAACCACATGGTTTGTTGTTTACCATGGATCTTTCGACAAACTTCGATTGTTACGCGAAAATTGCTACTTACAGCTTGTAAAATGCTTGATTGTGAACTCAAAACTGGGAAGACAAAATATTAACATAAGGTGATCGCAAAGTTGTATTTGATAGTTTCCTGATACGTTTTTCAATTTTCATTCAATGAACTTTCACCAAATGAACCCTTCGAATTCCTTGTCAATATTAGCCTTTAGCGTGCCAAATACAAGTGCCGATGGTCGCAAAAGAAATTGAAACCTGACAAAATGTTTTTATTTACATATTTCCTGATATTCGTTGTTAGACAGCACGCCTTTTGACTTGAAATTTATTTATCTATTTAATGTATTTATTTAATCATTATTTATACACGGTAAAAAAATTCATTAGATACAAAAAATTCCAATACAATGGCTGATATCCTAAGAACCTACAAATCCTAAACCGAACATTATATTAACTTACAACTATGTGCCACTTAAAAACCTGATTTCCATGAATGCCGTGTTTAAAAATTATGATTGAGAAGGCATTTAAATTGGTTTAAAGAACCAGACTCTCTAATGTTACAGGGTAAGCTATTTCAGAATGTTGCGCCTTTATAACTAAAACTATTTTTTCATGTAGTTAGTTCTTTGAAAGGGGACAACACGTTTATTGTTTACTGAGTCCCTCAGAGGGACCATCGCTCTGACGAAGGGCTAACGCTCGAAACGTCAGCTTTTTTACTCTTTACGGTGGCTAATTTACGTTTTCAACCCAGTTGTTAACACTAAATTACCCTCAGAGAATAGTTTGATTAATTTCGCTTTCTAAATTTAGACGTGAGATATTTGGGAACCAGACCGTAAAAAGACCTGAAAACCGTTACGGCGTTCTGAATTCTACGTTGAGATTTCAAGTCTTTCCTGCTGAGTTTAATTTGTGAAACAAGGAATCGACATCTACATCATAGTTTGATGAAGTTATTACACGTGCAGCACGGTTTTGTAGTTTTTATAACTTGTTAGATAATGTTCTGCCACAATTACCCCAGACTAGGCTGCAGTAATCAAAGTGAGATTGAACTAATGAGTTATATTGAAAGTAATAAATAAAGCCATAGGCCCATTCGGTAATGAGCTGCTGGTGAAGCTCAGTTCAGAAAAATCCAGAAACCTTTTTTTTATTTAGGCATTGTCATGTGTCAACAGGAGAATGTAAACAGTTTATATTCTCTTGCGTTTACACGTCAACAACGTTTTGGAACAAGGATGCACAGAACAGCCTGCGCGACAACATCTTTTTTTTTCTGTCGTATTTCATAAATGCAACAGGCTTTCCAACGCTGATCATTGAATGAAAGTAGTTTGACTTTGAGAGACACGAAAGGGTACGAGAACGAGAACGAATGAAGAAATCTAAAATGGTTTCCTAGTTTACATAGCCTGATGTAAACACGCGGGAGGTTGGGAGAACACGAGATAAGCGTAGGAAACCACGACACGAAGCATCCATCAGGCTATGTAAACACGGAAACCATTTTACATTTCTTTTATAAAATAACTAATGAAAGAGGAACGAAAACCATGTTTACATACGCTCATATAAAATGGTTTTATGGCTAATCAGAGCGCGCGTACTATTTGAATTATTTTATAATATCGTGTGACTCACGACTTGTCGCTTGACTGCGCACAGGCGGCCCAAGCTCCAGCTGTGAGATGATCATCTTGTGCAATAATAGTCATGGCGGAATTATAAGAGTTTGTATGGGAATATTTACGGCCGCCCTAAGGAATAAAATAATGCGTCAAATTCTCAAAAAAAAACCTCACCTTACTTCTACAGCGTAACGCTTGTTATCTGACCGCTTACTTTGAAGAGTAAGAAAAGGCTTTTCTTATGAACGTTGAAAACGTCGAAATGGACAACTCGCTAAAATGCGTCCTTTTCATCATCTCACAGCTGGAGCTTGGGCCGCGTGTGGACTGCGTAGGTTTGGCCGAAGACGTGGCTAATGCATATGACATGGGTATTAATAGCGAATTTCGTCATTACAGATTCGCGTCGGCTACCGCCACTTTCAGCATCTTGGCTTGGCTCTAAAGTAGATCACTTCGTATTGAGATACGGGTAAATCAACTCCCTTCGACTCAAATAAGCTAACGGAAAAAATCTGAAGGTGTGTAACTAACCATTGTCTTTCATTTATGTGGTGCTCAAGTTTCCTTTGAGTAGACTTCTCGATGTCAGGAGCGAAAGACTCGACCTGACTATTTTGAAAACACTTAGATCAATACTTTTCGGAATCTTTGTATATTACCCTAAGCCTAAGCTTGAGCTCGCTAATGGTAAAATTTCACCAAATAGCCTTGTCTTCATTTTTATTGTGTTTTCAAACGATTGCAGCTCATAAACCAATGCCTTACTCTAGCCTCGTTAAGTGAAAGATGAATGAACATTCATCGCGTTACTGTTTCCTCCCTGCAATCCCTCATTCGTTACCCATGATAGAAAATTTCTATCCTGTTCGTACGTGAGGATGTTTCCAGAGACACGATGCATTGTTCTTTTCCCAAATATTGCAACTTATTTTATCACACGGTGATCTAACATAAAGTTCAGAACTTCCTTCTAGTCAATATTCGCCATTGCGCGTTATGCTAATGACGTGCGATGATGTCATTCATCTTTGCCCCTGCGGCGGTTTGGCCTAATCGGTGTCTCAAAATATGTTATCCTCCAGAAAATCTCTATATTCGTGCTCCTTCATCTAAAAGGAAATGTAGATTTTTTTCTTGACTGCCTGAAACTCATAAAATTGCAACGAGTCAAGGAAAATTCAGTAGTCTAGGTTCGAATGGGGAGTAGTTTGAATTTCAATCAATGTTTGCAGTGAATTTGGATTTATATACCGCTTGAAGAAGATTATTTACAAGATGACATACGATGCGTATTCGCCATTTCTGCGTATACTGCCGCTTCAAGTCGGGTTCATTTTCAGTTCTGATATCTTAATTTTTGCCAATTACAATCGCTTGTTCTTTCCTAATATTTTAGTGAATATCCTTTGTAAGGAAGTCTCACTTTTGCATTGTTCAAATACCCCTAAAGTAATTTAGTGTATTAAGGATACAATTTGTTTTTATTCCCAAAGTTACAGTTTAAAGATGTTGTCTAAGCTGAGAAAGAAGATAAAGAAGTCTAGAATTCGAAAGGTAATCCAAATTGAATCTGCATATTTTAATAAACTTTTTTTTTTCTTCATGTTTGTTAACAGCTATCTAAGAATAAGAAATAGAACAGGAGAAATAATGGTCCTCTAATTTTCTCTGACTAATTGGTGTGTGGTTTTTTTGTTTTTGATTATTATTTGAATATTATTACTATTTGAAAATTATTACTGATATACATTACTTATAATACTAACATTAATGACATTTCTTACGTTCTCACATTACTTTACAAAAACAAACTTTACTTTCAAAAACTAGTACTACTTACAATAGCAACAATACTTACAGCACTTATTTTATTTACACGACTTTAACTAGGCAATCTTCTAAAAGTAACATTACTTACTAAACTAAACATTACTACATTGCTAACATTGCAAGTACTCTTTAGTACGTAATACTACGGAGAGCAGGGAAGTAGAACGTTTAATAAACTAGGCTTATTACATTAAAACTAATGGTAGAATGGTAGAAAGGGGAGTTGCTCACACTAGTACGGGAATGAAAGATTCCCACTTTTCGTAATGTTTCACCAGTGTACCATTTCTTTGGGCGATCAAAATTCTAAGTTAAGTGTGGCTTTTTTTGTGATAGCACATATGAATTCTATGCTGCTAATTTAAGGGCTAAGGACCGAAAATTCCGTGATCTCGTCTGCTAAGGTCAATGACAAAAGGAAGGTAGAAAAATTTAGTAACTACCGGTATATACTGTATACACAAAGGCAAACGTGAAGCAACTGATGGTGCACAATTCTGCTCAAAAGTCAGGCGCATAACCCAACAGTGGAGAATCGTAGACGCGATATACTCAATAACGATTCAAGTCCAGTGTTTAGATGGCAGTTTTGCATTCGCATGACAAAAAAATGGATGAAATCTTTTTCTGATAAGGATGAAAGGAAGACAAGTGATAGACGGGAAAAGGAAAGCAGAGATCTTGATAGAAGAAAAGAGCGGTCAAAGAATGAGGTGAGTGAGTGAGTAGTCTATAAAGCCCTTGGGAACTTTGGTGGAAATTGTCTTGTTCCCTCTATTTAACAGCAAATTAGTAATATTCAACCTTTCTAAAATGCTTTTATGACTCTCTCATTCTCTTAGGAATCTAGTAGTAGAGAAAAAGAGGACAAAATTAAGAGAAGAGAAAAAGAAAAGATTGAAGCATTAAAAAAGGAAGAGGTATTTTTGTCAACCCTTTAGAACCCAGATCAAATTTGTAATTTTCCTTACTGTCAACTATACAATTCTTGTAATGTTAGCTTAGAGAATTTAGAATCGGAACAACTAATTATCCCCAATTAATATTTTTCTTTATTCTCATCACTTTCTTACCGCCCAGCGCAAAAATTTTGGTATAAAAAAAGTCAGTCGAAAAGTCGATTAAAATAATTTGTATGATCGAGTAAAAGCTCCATTGACCAGTGGCATTTACTATTAAAACCACCTCCTACCCCTTCCTGCGTAGTCATAGTCCGTCTCTCACCCCTCCTTGAGTAAACTAACTGTTTATTTTCCGACTTATTTTGGGGGCCAGACATGAAATTCGAGCATCCTGAGGCTCCAATGGCATGTTGTTTTAAATATCGATAGAGAATATAATTAAATCAGGCCATGTGTCTCATCAGTTAGAGACAACGAAGAACCATGGGAAACATTCGCAAAATATCAGCTTTCTGTTTTTCTGTGACCGACGTTTTGTCTTGTTTAGAGGTACCTTACTAAGTTCCTGATCACATGAAACAGCTCTTTTTTTTAAATGACGTTTTCTTCAAGCTCTGTTTCGTTACTTTATTCAAAGTACGAGACATTTTCACCTGCTTTTGTTCAGATACCACAGGATAATTGGGTTATACTTTGAATACCTTTACAATTTTTTTTTAGAAAGCAGCGAGCTTTGCTAAAATTCACTTTCATTCATTTTGGCAAGCTGCAGCGCCACTAAAGGCAGGAAAACCGATACGATTGTTTTCACTGATGAAAAATTTCGCCTTCGGCTTATGATTGGTCAGACGATTACTTCCCACTTGTGTGAAAAACTGCTCGACCAATCAGAATTTGTGCTGTTTATTATTTTGAGAGACAATTTCCCTTGGAGTGAATCTCAGCATGTATATAATGATCGAATATGTCGTATTTTTCAAACACATTTGGCATTTCTGTTACTGCTTGTGCAACCTGGAGTAAACAACATGCGAAGGTACGAAATAACACACAATAAAGAATAAGTAACTGGAAATATACTGAGTGTATATATATTAGTATATACTATACTAAATATACTAAGCTGGAAATATACTAAGCGGCGCATTAAAAAAATATATGGAATAATAATTGCAAAAGCCATAAAAGTAAAGAAGTAACTTGCACCTTAGCCTAAACGCGTGGCTTGAAAATCCAACATGACGGCTGTTTTTTAGATTGTCGGAGCGTGATAATAAAATTGAAACGCATACACAGAAACTCTGGAATAGCCTCTTTGGAAGATATACGACGACCAAATGGTAATTTCAGACTTGGGCTTTTCCACAGGGTGTCCAAAAAGACTTTGGACGCGACGAAGTTGGGGCTGTAAACTCAGGGAAGTGGATGTTCGAGTCCAACCCTCTTCCTTCTCTAGGTAAGCGTTAGCGAATAGTTATTTTACTTCTGTCCTTCATATATCAATGTTAATACAAGAAGATAACATCCTACTCGTCACAAGTACTGATGTACCCTTAACCTACTGTTGATGACATTTCGTGGCCATGGGCTCATACCGTACTCTCAGATTGAATATGCACGACAGTGATTTTCCTAACTCTTCTTCGAGTCTTGTCAGCGCTAAATGAGGTGAAGGTGAAATGTGAGCTAAATCCTACATGAAAAACAAATAGAAACTTATCATGCGTTACTGCGTGGTATTTGGGATACGTATTTGGTTTTGGAATTAATATTTTACTAATACTTCTATTTTATATTTCGTGAAACAATTGCTTCAAAAATTCCTTGGTCGTTTTTAACAAGACGCGAGTGTCATTGAAATATATCACCTTAACAACGATGCATTGGACTTCTTCGCTTGCACACCCGGGATTCAACGCCTTGCTGGCATCGAACTCCTGCGTTTTGTAAAAAAATTGTTCTTTTCAGCCTGACCTTTTGAATGCCTTTTTTAAAGATGACTTTGAATAAACCTACCTTCCTAGAAAGCTGCTATTTTTGTGTTCTGTCGATTTTCCGATAAAGCTAGTGAGAGCTGGCTTATAATCAATTTTTTACGCTTGCTCTAGACAGGCAGAACATAACCCCCAGACTATCAAAAAAAGATCAGAAAAAGATCAGAGCAGATATTGTCTGCATATTAAGTTGTTTAAACCTCGCATTTTTCTCAACAGCACATAAGAAAAACACTTTGTGATCGGTTGGCTCTTACGACGTCGCTCTCTGCCTCTTGTTATTTTAGGCCGAACAATAATGATTTCACCCTTATAAGTGTTAAAATGGAAGAACTCAATGCGCAATCCCAAATAGTGACTATGGCACTTTAAGGATAACGTTAATGAAAAGCTTTGTTTAAGAAACCTTAACGTAAAAAATAAAAAGACATTGATTGATAACTCATTTGGTCTTAGACTTCATACGAAGATTATCAATGGGCTGATTTTTTCTATGAGGGGTCATAATTACTTACACTAGTTGATAGCACTCAGTGAATGTTGGCGAGGAGGTATCTTACAATTTTAATGATATTGCATTTTGATTTTTTCTTTCTTCCAGACGTTCATGATTGCATCCCACCATCATTGATATTCAATGTAAGGAGAACGCTTGACTGTGGGTTTGGTTTTTGTTAGTTTGTTTGTTTGCTTTTTGGAACTCAATAATGTAAAGCAAATTAAATTTATTCGTAACTTTCAGTATTTCTCTCGCGAATTCGATTGAGCGATAGCTGAATAGAATTGGTTTTAACTAAGCCAACCGTAAAGAAATAGTAAGTCCTGGGTACATCCTGGCCATGGAGCCATGGAATTTCTTGTTTCGAATTCCGATTCTGCTCTCGTTTCCAATGTTTCCTCAAAGTTCAAAATATCACAAGTTCTGACTTGGACTTGACTCTCATTGTCCAGCTGGACAGAACAATTTTAAACAGTCTCGAATTCTCGGCCCAGCGCAAAAATTTTGGCATTAAAAAGGTCAGTCGAAAAACCGATTAAAATAATTTGTATGATCGAGTAAACGCTCCATTAACCAGTAGCGTTTCCTATTACAACCACCTCCCACCCCTCCCTGCGTAGTCATAGTTCGTCTCTCACCCCTCCCTGAGTAATAACACTGCCTCCCAGCCCTTCCTCAGTATACTGATAGACTGCATCCCACCCCTCCCTTTGTACTAATGGTGTGCTTCCCCCCGATAAAATGGTTTTAAAAAAATGGTCTAAAAAGAGTCCAAAAAATAGTCCAGTCCATATTTTAACCTATGCCATATTAGACTGCCCGTTTTGTTTTGTTTAATCCATCATCGATACTCCTGACCGTATTAAATAATGATCTAACTTTTAAATACGCATTTTGGTTATAACGAATCAAGTCAGGTAGAATATGTTCTAATCGTTTTGTTAACGCCTCAGAAGCCATTTTGCTGTCCACATTAATGAGAGAGATTGGTCTCTGTATTTTTTGTTGATGTTGAGCAAAATTACGCGTCCCGTCAGACTTAAGTCTCGATTGGGAATTGGTCAATAGGCTACCAAAAATCCAGACAGAGGCGGAGTTTTCTATACTAATGTCTGAACACTTTGTTGGCTTCCCGCCGTTTGGCGGGACGCGTAATTATGCACACGATGGTAAAGGCCCTTCCGCACAAGCTATTAGACGCTGACAAAACTTGGTTCTCTTCACTCAAAATCACATCAAAATTTGTCCTTGCTAAATTTCAAGTGTGCTGCACGTATCATCACCCCCGAGGACACCTTTACGTAAGAGGGCGGGGGTGTGCGCCGGAAATTTCGAAAACGACCCTTATAAAATAATAAAAAGTACCTGAGTCTTATCTGTGTGGGAGTGGCAACAGTTGATGTCTACCCCTAAAAAGTACCAATTCAAAAGCAAAAAAATTGAAAAATCCCCAAAATAAAAATTCCTTGATCGATGTGCTCTAGAGGCTCAAGTCATATCATTAAAATCTTAATGCTTATTTCAGGTATTTTATTGAGCGAAAAACACCCTAAAACGTACCAGCTAGGTCTCTGGTTTTTTTTACCCCTAAAAGTTACGACAAGCATCCTTACCCATTTTCGATCGCCTTCTCCACCCCAGTCAGCACCTTAAAACAAAGATTTGCCCCCCAGTGAAAAAAAAAATGATTTGCCTCAGTCGCCCCCCACCTCAAAAATCTAATGTTCCGTCCCTAAGTTACCTTTTACATAATTCCCAAATGGGTTTCGTTCCGGAACGAAATGAATTTCATACCGCGTTTGCATGCAAGATAACTTAGCCTGTAAAAACAATTATTTATGTCCTATTCTGTCTTTTTCTATGTTTCCCTCGCTCCTAAAGAGGATTCATACAGACATAAGAGTCGTACCGCGTTTATATTATACAGGTACAAGAATGAATGTTTCGTTCTGGAGTGAAAACCCCTATAAACCCATTCAGAAATGACTCGTTTCGGATAAACTTTACTCTGGTATTATGTGGCATTCTTGAGCAAAACTCATTCTGATATCATGTAATTAAAAGGCTCCTAAAAGTTTTTATTCCCAGAGCATCACGCTTTGCTCTCCTGTCGAAATACTGTAAATTTCAAAAGTGTTGATGCAACAACCCACTTTTAACTGCTTCGCTACCACTGAAACAACGATCAGTTACCACAAAAGGCATATATTCTAATATTTTCAATTCAACATAAACAAAAATTTATATACAGGGTAAATATTCATTTATGTCAGTATGAATTATTTCGTGATTAGCTTATGATGTAAATGGAGGAGGGGAAAACACAACGCAAAACCTGGGCTCCTGTCAAAAAGTAATACCCAGGCGTTATAAAATAATCGAAACAGCTAATAAAATCATAACCTAGAGTGTTATGGTAGATTTTTTAACAAATTGTAGTGATTAATGGCAGTAAACGGTGACGACAAGTAGGCATACCATGCATATTTCATAGTCGCTAGCAAGTAAATTTTGCTGGACTTTGAGTTCGTCTCAAGATAAAACAACACAAATACACAAGGAAATTTTTTCAGTGACTTTTTAACCATCCTTTTGTCTTTTAAAAGCTCGAAGCTCAGTAGATTCTGTCATATCGGTCATTGTTAAAACTGTCTTTGTTTTGATGCTACTTTTTGACATAGGAAAAGTATGTCGGACAAAAATATTTGCAAAAAAATAAATATTACTTTGCCAACTCCAGTAATGACAAGGGATCAAGTTTAGATAATAAAACAAAGGATTATGTTGACAGAAATACCTGAGGTCAAGGTTATTCGTTACATGAGGTCACACAACTCAGGTAATATTCACGGTGAAAATTTGCGTATTTGAGCGGTCGAACGAAAAAAATAATTTCTCAAAAACTAAAATATATTTTCACAAAAAAACTACACCACAGTTATTAGGACATATTGGGCTACAAAACATGAAAGTAGGAGTGAAATGAAATTTTGGGCGACTTGCCACAATATTTCAAATTTGTGCGATGGATGCAGACATCCTCTCTTAACTTGTTTAGTGGTATCTTACTAAGTTCCTGATCACATGAAACACCTCTTTTTTCTAAATGACGTTTTCTCCAAGCTCTCTTTTGTTACTTTATTCAAAGTGCGAGACATTTCACCTGCTTTTGTTTAGGTACCACCGAATAACTGGTTATGCTTTGAACACTTTTGCGTTTTTTCTTGGAAAGCAGCGAACGTTTCTAAAATTCACTTTCAATCATTTTGGCGTGCTGCAGCGCCACTAAAGGCAGGAAAACCGATACGATTGTTTTCACTGATGGAAAATACCGCCTGCGGCCTGTGATCGGTCACACAATTACTTCTCATTTGTGAGAAAACTCCTTCGACCAATCAGAATTTGTACTGTTTATCAGCACGTACATAATAATCAAATACACATTCGGCATTACTCTTATTGCTTATGCAACCTGGTGTCAGCTGAAGGTTCGAAATAACACATAATATATACACAACAAAGGGAACGAAACAGAGCTGAAAATATACAGAAACATATCGAATAATTATTGCAAGAGCCATAAAAGTAAAGAAGTAACTTGCACCTTGACCTCAAAGCGTGGCTTGAAAATCCAACATGACCGCTGTTTTTAGATTGTCGGGGCATGATAATACAATTGAAACGCGTGCGCAGAAACTCTGGAAGATATACGACAACCAAATAGTAATTTAAGACTTTTTTCACAGGGTAGCCCAATATTACGGCGCACACTTGCAGCCCTAGATCTAGGGAGGTCTAACTCTTTTTCCTCTGAAGGTAAGCGTTAGCGAATGGTTATTTTTCTTTTTTTTCCTTCTCAGCTGTCCATATATCAATCTTGATACAACTAGATAACATCCTAATCGTCACAAGTACTGATATACCCATAAACTACTGTTAGTGACATTTCGTGGCCATGGGCTCACACCGTGCACTGATTGAACTTGTACGACAGTGATTTTCCTAACTCTTCTTCGAGTCTTATCGGTGCAAAATTTTTCTGATGAGGTGAAGGCGAAATGCGAACTAAATTCTATATGAAAAGCAAATAGAAACTTATCATGCGTTACTGAATGGCGTTTGTCCAAAACTCAATATGAAGACTGCAGTTCGGGTACCTTATTGTCTTCGAGATATTTCTTAAAGCGGCTAAGTCACGATTCACGCATGCGCATTTAAAACGAAGGAGATAGTGACAACAGGCCGTTGGTAACCTTTGCCGTCCAGTTTCAAAAAATCCGTTTAATCTTGGGATTTTGCCACCTCCAAAAGCTCTCATACAAAAGTACATTAAGGAAAAGTCTTTGGTGTTGTTTTGGAATGAATATTTTACGAATACTTCTATTTTACACTTTGTGAAACAATTGCCTAAAAAATTCCTTGGTTGTTTTTTAATAAGGTGCGAGTGTCATTGAAATATGTTACCAAAACAACGGTGTATTAGACGTCTTCGCTTGCACATCCGGCATTCAACTTCTTGGTAACATCGAACTCCTGCGTCTTGTAAAAAATTTGTTCTTTTCAGCCTGACCTTTTGAATGTCTTTAAGGATTACTTTGAATAAACCTGTCCTTCCTAGAAAGCTGATATTTTTGTGTTCTGTCGATTTGCCGATAAAACTCGTGAGAGCTGCCATATAATCAATTTCTTATGCTTGCCCTAGACAGGCAGAACATAACCTTCAGACTGTGTCTTTATCGAGAGAGAGAGAGCCCTAAAATCTATTGAGACTCAGAAAAAGATCAGAGCAAATAGTGTCTACACATTAAGTTGTTTAAACCTCACATCATTCCCAACAGTGCGTGAGCAAAACACCTCGTGATCGGTTGGCTCTTACGACATTGCTCTTTAGACCAAACAATACTGGAAGAATTTCCAAAATGGAAGAACGTAATGCGCAATCTCAAAGAGTGACTAAGGCTCTTTAAGGATAACGTTAATGAAAAGCGTTGTTTAAGAAACCTCGACGCAAAAATTAAAAGCATTGATTGATAATCTATTTGTTCTAAAACTTCATAGGAAGATCATCAATAGAGTGAAGTTTATCTATGAGAAGTCACAATTACTTACACCAGTTTATAGCACTGAATGTTGGCGAGGAGGGGTCATATTCATCTTAATGGCATTGATTTTCTTCTTTCTTTCATGCTTCGGTTATGCTTCCGTCCCTGAATCAGAGTCGCCCAGGGTAAGGAAAATGCTTAACTGTAGGTTTGATTTTTGTTTTTGTTTCTTTTTTTTTTGGTACTCAATAGCTTAAAGCAAAATAGTTTCATAAATAAGTTTTAGAATTTCTCCAGCAAAATCGAGTGAGCGATAGCTGAATAGAATTGGTTTTAACCAAGCCAATCATCAGGAAAAAGTAACCAATTGTGACTGGTTAAATTCTGGCAATGGAACCATGGAATTTCCTGTTCGTTTTCCGATTCTGTCCTAGTCTCCTCAATTCAAAAAGTAGCACAAGGCTTAACGTGATCTTTTTATTCAGTGGCCAGCTAGTTAGATCAAATTAAGAAAGTGTTCTTTAATGTCTTTCGTTTATCGTGGCATTAACATTTCTTAGAATGAAAATCATATTATAAGTATAATGCTGGCACTGTCAACCGTTCAGCTTCAAAGTGAAATTTGGTATTCTTATGCAAACGTTTTCTTTCAGAGGATTTCGTTACAGTCACTGGAAACTAAATATAATTTCTCTGAAGGTTAGCGTCATGGAGTGTTTATTTTCTCTCCATAGCTGTTTAGTCCATCAGTATGTCCATCTAGATTTTTCGCTTTATTGTTTTGACCTACATGTCAAAAGAACTGTTATACCTATAACCCACGATTGAGAACATGTCGTGGCCATGGGCTTATAACGTGCAATCGAACTTGTGTAAACTTTGCTATTCCTTACCCTTCCTTTACCTTGCAAGTGGTGTTGGCACATAGTCTTTTGAAGAGGTGAGGAAAAAATATTTTAATTCTACACTCGAAGAAAGGGAACTCAGTTTATCATCCGTCACTGAGTGTAGGCGCAAGAATTTGTACTATCATTTTTTGTTAGTGTTGGTGTTTCATAGTTTCGTGTTAGGTGTTTATTTTCTCGTCTTCCATTAGTGTCCTTTGTCAGTTACCAGTTTTGTACTTGTTATATTTATTTGCATATCGTATATATATTGGTTGCGCGTAATTTATTTGGTTAGTTGTCTAGTTTGTGAAAAATTACCGTTACATATCTAGCTCTGGGTTTCATGTTTTCGTCTTTGGGTTGGTCACATTCGTCTTTTACCATATTCAACAATGTGTCAAGTTTGTTCTCGTAAAGTTTGAAATACGTGTGATTAGCGTTTGTGGCTATACTGAGTACTCTGAGTCCAAGATATTAAAAGAAGAATTGTGAATAAGTTTGTTTTAGCAAAGAGACTTTGCTTTCTTTAGTGTCATCAAGTGTTGATTGTCTATATATTAAGTTGTTTAAACCTCGCATCATTCTCAACAGCCCGTGACCAAAACACTTTGTGATCTGTTGGCTTTTACGACGTCGCTCTCTGCCTCTTGTCGATTAGTCGAGGTCGAAGAATAGTGATTTCACGCTTTTAAGTGTCAAAATGGAAGAACTTAGTTCGCAGTCTAAAAGAGTGACTTACGCCCCTAAAGGCTAACGTTAATGAAAAGCGTTGTTTAAGAAACCTCGACGCAAAAATTAAAAGCATTGATTGATAATCTATTTGTTCTAAAACTTCATAGGAAGATCATCAATAGAGTGAAGTTTATCTATGAGAAGTCACAATTACTTACACCAGTTTATAGCACTGAATGTTGGCGAGGAGGGGTCATATTCATCTTAATGGCATTGATTTTCTTCTTTCTTTCATGCTTCGGTTATGCTTCCGTCCCTGAATCAGAGTCGCCCAGGGTAAGGAAAATGCTTAACTGTAGGTTTGATTTTTGTTTTTGTTTCTTTTTTTTTTGGTACTCAATAGCTTAAAGCAAAATAGTTTCATAAATAAGTTTTAGAATTTCTCCAGCAAAATCGAGTGAGCGATAGCTGAATAGAATTGGTTTTAACCAAGCCAATCATCAGGAAAAAGTAACCAATTGTGACTGGTTAAATTCTGGCAATGGAACCATGGAATTTCCTGTTCGTTTTCCGATTCTGCTCTAGTCTCCTCAATTCAAAAAGTAGCACAAGGCTTAACGTGATCTTTTTATTCAGTGGCCAGCTAGTCAGATAAAATTAAGAAAGTGTTCTTTAATGTCTTTCGTTTATCGTGGCATTAACATTTCTTAGAATGAAAATCATATTCTAAGTATAATGCTGGCACTGTCAACCGTTCAGCTTCAAAGTGAAATTTGGTATTCTTATGCAAACGTTTTCTTTCAGAGGATTTCGTTACAGTCACTGGAAACTAAATATAATTTCTCTGAAGGTTAGCGTCATGGAGTGTTTATTTTCTCTCCATAGCTGTTTAGTCCATCAGTATGTCCATCTAGATTTTTCGCTTTATTGTTTTGACCTACATGTCAAAAGAACTGTTATGCCTATAACCCACGATTGAGAACATGTCGTGGCCATGGGCTTATAACGTGCAATCGAACTTGTGTAAACTTTGCTATTCCTTACCCTTCCTTTACCTTGCAAGTGGTGTTGGCACATAGTCTTTTGAAGAGGTGAGGAAGAAATATTTTAATTCTACACTCGAAGAAAGGGAACTCAGTTTATCATCCGTCACTGAGTACTCTGAGTCCAAGATATTAAAAGAAGAATTGTGAATAAGTTTGTTTTAGCAAAGAGACTTTGCTTTCTTTAGTGTCATCAAGTGTTGATTGTCTATATATTAAGTTGTTTAAACCTCGCATCATTCTCAACAGCCCGTGACCAAAACACTTTGTGATCTGTTGGCTTTTACGACGTCGCTCTCTGCCTCTTGTCGATTAGTCGAGGTCGAAGAATAGTGATTTCACGCTTTTAAGTGTCAAAATGGAAGAACTTAGTTCGCAGTCTAAAAGAGTGACTTACGCCCCTAAAGGCTAACGTTAATGAAAAGCGTTGTTTAAGAAACCTCGACGCAAAAATTAAAAGCATTGATTGATAATCTATTTGTTCTAAAACTTCATAGGAAGATCATCAATAGAGTGAAGTTTATCTATGAGAAGTCACAATTACTTACACCAGTTTATAGCACTGAATGTTGGCGAGGAGGGGTCATATTCATCTTAATGGCATTGATTTTCTTCTTTCTTTCATGCTTCGGTTATGCTTCCGTCCCTGAATCAGAGTCGCCCAGGGTAAGGAAAATGCTTAACTGTAGGTTTGATTTTTGTTTTTGTTTCTTTTTTTTTTGGTACTCAATAGCTTAAAGCAAAATAGTTTCATAAATAAGTTTTAGAATTTCTCCAGCAAAATCGAGTGAGCGATAGCTGAATAGAATTGGTTTTAACCAAGCCAATCATCAGGAAAAAGTAACCAATTGTGACTGGTTAAATTCTGGCAATGGAACCATGGAATTTCCTGTTCGATATCCGATTCTGCTTTTACAGACTAGTCTCCTCAATTTAAAAAGTAGTAGAAGGCTTAACGCGATCTTTTTATTCAGTGGCCAGCTAGTCAGATCAAATTTAGAAAGTGTTCTTTAATGCCTCTCGTTTATCATAGCATTAACATTTCTCAGAATGAAGATTATATTCTAAGTATAATGCTGGCACTGTCAACCGTTTAGCTTCAAAGTGAAATTTGATATCCTTATGCAAACGTTTTCTTCCAGGGGACTTTATGGTCACTGGAAGCTAAATATCATTTCTCTGGAGGTTAGCGTCGTCAAGTGTTTATTTTTTTCTCCTCAGCTGTTTAGTCCATTAGTAAGTCCATCTAAATATGTAGACATTTCTTTGTTTTCATATTTTCCATATGCAGCATTGAGCCTACTTACCTGTCATATTTGGAGCAAAATTTCGCCACAAATACGTTTTTACTTCCCAAAAACTTACATAAAAGTTATCAATTACTTACCGCTTCTGCCCTACCCATCTTGGGAGTTGTATTTCCCCGCTTAAAACCCTGAAAGATGCCTTAACTTTTAGTGATGGTGAATGTACTGAGGTTTGATTATCATTGCTAGAACACCACTTTTTTCACAAATTTATCACGAACGCTGCTACCCGGCTTAAAAGTTATGATCTTACACAACTGAGCCTTACTAAGCGGCAGCCATTTTTAAATGGCCCGAAAAGCCTGCATAATGAGGGATATCCGCCATCTTGTCTTGAAATGTTGGTAATAACTAAAAACATAGATATGGCGCATAAATAGTCAGTCCTGAAAGTTTTTTCGTATAAATTGTTGTCTATTCAGAAACCCAACAACTGAACACATTCACAACTTTCCTTGTAGACCGTCCTTTTCGGGAGTGGACATTGGGCAAATGTATTGGAGCCGGAGCTTTTGGCAAGGTACGTTAACTTAAATTGTAATCAAGGATTTGACGTAAAAGTAAATAAATGCCAGAAAATAACAGGATTGTACTCAACATCTTGTGAGACTTGACTACAATCTTTGGATAAAATGTGCTTCTCATTGAAACTGAGTAATCTTAAAGAGTAGCCCTATTATTAAATCAACACCGAGCTCAAGTTAGTTCTAACTTAGCGGAGGTTAGAATCACGGTCTCTAGATTACAGTAACAAGGCTACCTTGTTTCTTATCCTTCAATATTTTTGTAGCGCGTGAAACAAAATGTTAACGATCAGCCTGTTGTTTGCTTGTTCCCTTGTCAATGTTCTCTGTTACGAATTAAAGAAAACACAAATATATCTCTTCTTCTGTAACGATCACAAAACATTCTCTCATCTTGAATACATTTTAAAGGCAGGCTTTTATCGTGATTGACGGAAAGGTTTGAAAATTGGGGAATATCACCAGTTACCATATGGCAGGCAGCACCCGTGGGCAATATGAAGTGAATACTGCGTTCCGATTGGCTACCCGCGCGGGCAAGACGAGCCCATCTTGCGCTTTCCCGTTTTGATACCGCGCAAGAAAGGAAAAACTGCCCGGGATGCACTAACAAGTTTGGGCATTTTTTTGAAATGTTAGCCAGAGAGTTTTAGCAGTAGAGGACAGTCCAAACAAAAAAGGCATGAACGAGTTTCGTGAGTTTATTGTGCTACAAAAACTGTTGCTCGAAATTCGATAAGTCATTATTGATTCTATTAAAATTGAAGCGAAACCTTTTTGCTGTACAATAAATCCTTTATTGACCAAGCTTGTTTGGTCAAGATGGCTTGATTTTAACCCCGTTCTTTCTTTTTGCGTGTGTTTTTATGGACCTCTACTTTGTCTCGGTCCGTAAAAATGCAAAAAAGAACTTGTCTAGTATCCAGCCAATCTTGACCTCACGCTTGGTCAACAATGCATAAATACCGTATTTCCTCGAACAAGCGCCCGGGCGCCTATTTGAAATTTCGGCCGAAATGGGGGCGCTTATTAAATTTTCCTTTTAACGAACTGTAACTTTATTTTGGCCACATCTTCCATATACGTATACGTGAAGTCAATATTTAAATCTTTTGTTTATATAAGCAAATGGGGAAAGACTTATTTGCTTAAAGAGCTGACAGGGAAGAGGCCAAGAAGTATGACGACGATGTAATTAGAAATTACAAAGTGAAGCATGTGCATGGCTCTGACAGTTTATAGCTTGTTTGTCGCATTCTGATTGACCTATCATTCCTTATCAACTACTTCCTTCAAACACATCCCAATAACTCAGTAATGCTTGAAATTACTGGTCCGCGAAGGCTAGAGAATGGTCTGGATATGCCTGAGAAGATTACGCATTTGTCAAGAGCGCAGCAATATGACAAAATTTAAAAGAACAGATAACACACATAGAGGAACTCTGCAAGCATACGGAGATAGAAATAACTGGCACAGAAGAGAAACTGTTATCCTTCGATGATTCCGCTGTCGTTTAAGGTTGTGAGTAAATTGGCAATAGAACCAGGTTTTAATTATTTCCCTACTAATCTGAAATTGATTAAGGGGGGGCGTTATTCGAGGGGGGCGCATATTTGATTTTTGGCTTAGCTGGTGGGCGCTTATTTGAGCGTGGGCGCTTATTTGAGGAAATACGGTATTCCCCAATTTAGCTGGGGGGCACATTCGATCACGGAATGCGTTTATACCAATCGCGTGCGATCAACAATTCCCAAATAGAGAAGCCTTGACTGTGCTCTGTTCTGTTGTAAAGCACGCAGGAAGCGGCTGCAGCACGAGAGAAGTGCAGGGAGAAACACGCGACTACATCTCGTAGTTCCTCCCACTTCTTGAGTGCTCTAGCCGCTTCCTAGGTGCTTTACAACAGTATAGAGCACAGTCAAGGCTTGTCTATTTTTTTTGTAAAAAAGAAATTGGTAAATTACCCACGCATTACTTTCATTTTTTAAAACAGATTTTATTTCCAAAGCGAACAACAATGTGGTCAGTACGCTTTACGCTCTCATAAAGCATGCTACAATGATCCAATTAGAATCCTTGTCAAAATGGTTCAAATAATATGATTGGTTGAACAAGACACAAAAGCTGTCAAAAATGTCAAACAACAAATTTAACAACCTGCACGATCTTACAAACTGATAGGCAAGTCGGCCGGTCGAATTTCACACTTTTTATAGTTTTAAATCTCTAATATAGAAACTGAAAGACTTGTTCAGTGAAATCCGGCCGAATCGAAGCCCATAAAAACAGGCAGATTTTTTCACATGACAATTAGGAAACAAACTGTTGAAGGCTTGTGCTTTATGAATGAACGACAGCTGAATTCACTGGAACATAAAGACTTCTCGGGATGACAGCGCCGTAAAACTCGCCTACTGTGACTGAGGCGGCCATCCACTCGACGCATCGGAAAGGATGTTAGAGCAAGCTCCTAGTTGATCACTCGAAGGGCGGCCGATGTAATTTCTGAGGCTTCTTCATTGCGATGACCGGAGGTCGTCATGATGAGCCAGTCGCGATGGACGTCAGCATGATTCATTATCAGCATGAATTCTAACAGTTGTGCCAGTTGGCCATATCTTTCATCATTCCTGTTTTATTCTCTTTTTGAACACGAAACTATACTTTCTTTACGAGTGTTACTGTGTTTAATTCTTATTGCCGTACGTAAGCCTGCAATCTAACCAAGCGAAAAAACCTTCAAAACTCGGACTGTCAATTACGTTTTCTCTGTGAGGATTTTCGTCTCTGCTCACGTTATAGTAACGTAAATTATGGTGCTCGGCATGTTTACAAACCTTTGTTTGGTTCCTCTGTTGCTATTTACCGTCTCACTTGTTCCGAAATGTCACTTTCAACTGAAGATAAAAAAGCCAGAAAGAAGACCTGGAAATGGTCGGATATAGTACAATTTGGCAGGTGGCGTGACCATGTCAAATCCTTCCCCCTCCCCTCCTCGCCCCCCGGACTGGTCCTAAATCTCCTGGAAGAAACTCTTCTACAGCCAATGCTGAAGACTTTTATTACAGTTTTTATTATAATTAAGGGCTGGAAAATCAACTAACTGGAGCTCCGCTTTTAAGCTTGGCTAAATCTATATATTATTGAATGGAATATAACATAAAAACAATTTGAAAGATTTGGGGCAAATTTAAAGTTATTCCTAGTCATCGGTAATAAAGTTCGAAGAAATCTTACAATATTATTTCTACAGAATTAAGTGAGGAAGTCACGTACCACGTTGCAACAACTCCAACAGAGAACAGACTTGTTCTCTTACAGGATGACCCCGCTGTAGGCACACTTCATTCTTTTTGCGAAGAGAACACTGTTTGTAGAGTAGAGAAGGTTATGTATCTCCTTCTAAGATAGCCGATTTTATTTCTGAAAACGGCAACAACCATCGATTTAATCTGGGCAATTTTTTCAGGTGTATGAGTGTTATTTTTCAAGTGGAAACTATAAAGGCTCGTGTGCTGTAAAAATAGTCAAGATAGAGCCTCAATACATTCAATCGCAAAAGGTTAGTCTTATACCCTTTGATGTAAATGTTTTGTTTCAAGAATAAATCAGATTTTAGCTGTACGGTTTACTGCTGCATCAAAAAATTTGTCTATTAATTAAAATGATCCTTCTCTTCGGATTTACGGAGAAATCATTTATCTTGAAAATTTTACTTCTTTGAGATTCCAGGAAGTGGAGGTACTCTTAAATGAAATCAATATTTTGAAAGACATCATTCACGACCGAGTTGTGGCCTATTATGAAAGCGAAGAGAAAGACGATCATCTTCATCTATTTATGGAATTGATGAAAGGGGTAAGTTTAAAGAAGAGCAATATTAAATGCCTCTGAAGTTCATGAATGATTACAATAACCCTTTGAGTGTTCTTAAGTCTTGATGGGTATTAATTGAGATGAGGGGCGTTACTGAGATCAAAATAAACTTAAGTTTTACTATAGCTTAGGATACAGCTGATAACGCTTTCTGTAAGTGACTTCTGGTTAGTGAACATTGACTTTTTCTGATTCTATATTTCTTTAGTCTACCTTAGTTAACATCATTATTATTGTAAATATATTTAGCAATCACTCCTCGATTGTACGTTGGATGTGAGATGATAGATAGCCAACGAGGCCCACAGGGTCAAGTTGGCTATAATCAACTCATATCCAACAAGCGCGAGTGGAATAATTATTTTATTAAAAACGCCCCAAAATATAGATAGATCTTCCCAACTTAAATTTGTTGGAACAAACGGAATTTTAAAAACACTTTCGGTTTAACTCGTCTTCATAGCTCATATCTCTTGAATTAATGTTGCATTATCCAACGATCAAGTATAAGTATATACTAAAAGAGTGGATAGCGTTGGAGGGAAGCTCTGATCGGCTTCTCAAACTCCGAATATACTTTGATATTCGCAAGTTCGCGGGATTTGCGCCCGAAAATATTTTAATCGTTGCTGGAATCAATGAGTTGAATTATTTCTTATGGTGCCATCTGATATTATCTCACTGATTTAGTTTATACCGATGGATTATAAATTGCCAATAATCTCCTGAATGTACTAAAGCAATTATTTACCACTGTGTCTGTAGCTAGCGGCCCGGTAAATATCCACCACCAGCCACCTCCACTTTGATGAATAGTTGTGAATTTTAATCTATGAGATATTTTTGCCCGAGCGCGTTTGATCTCAAAACGTCACGTTACCTAACATGCCCCACCGAAAACAAAGAAAATCGGATAATATTCTCTAAGTGAGTCCCTAAAGTCGGAGTTAAGAATAAAATTCAAGATAAGACAGTGTTTTAGTGTTTTTACAGAGAAGGGACATATTTGTTTGTTTATGAAGTCGTACCAGCGAACACTGAAAAGTGAACATCCCAGTCAGTGAAAGGTAAACTTTTCGTGGACATTAAGTCCTCCGCGCTGCAAAAATATTACATAGGATGATAGACACAGTAGCCTCCATCTGACGCGAAATTATGCTCGTACGTTTGTCCTTGGACAATAAAAGTTCCTTAAAGCTCATAGTTTTCCTCGAGCTTCGCTCTCGGAAAACTGTTCTCTTCAAGGAACAGATAAGGACAAGTATACGAGCACAATTTCGCACTAAATGCATGCTATTGTTTATTTAATCTACATGAAAAATACCGACATTTTGGCGTTAAGCACGCTAAATATTGTTTGATGTTATTGTTAGGGATCATTGTCTGATCGCATAAAGGAGGAAAAAGTTCTCTCTGAAATGGAGTCCAGAAAGTACGCCATGCAAATGTTGGAAGGAGTATCTTTTCTACATTCAAAAGAAATTATTCATAGGGACATCAAAGGTGCAGTAGATAAAGACATTGATTAGCTATCATGCAAATAATTGTCTGAGATGCCAGTTTTTGTCTTCTTCCTCATACGTGGTCTTCATTTGCAATCGTCTTTGAAATTATCCCCACACAATTCAAGTACTCAATCCACAATAAAAGTTCAGGGAGAGAACATCCGGTGATGCCTAATACCGATATTAATCACTTCAGCGGGGGTAAACTTTGCTCTCATGTCAATTGCCGTATGTTGTGCATTACCTGAAGTCTTCATTAATCTCTAATTGATTCATTCATATATTCTTAGGACCAAACATCCTTCTAGATTTACATGGAAATGTTAAACTAGCAGACTTCGGACTATCAAAAATAATTCAGGTACAATTCTATGATATTTTGGATCCTTTCAATCAATTGTATCCTCTGACGTGGATTGTATTTGTTGCGGGCAGAACGGTTAACGGTCAAATCGCCACCACAGCAAACTCGCCACCACTGAAAGTCAAATCGCCACCGGTGGCGATTTGAGTTTTTCGTTATGCGTAGCCTGTCGTGTGAATCTCACATTAAATGAAATAAAATTTGTTGATATCAAGAAGATTAAAATCATTTTGCGTAAAGCGAAACCAGAGTGATTTTCGCCGAATGATATTCGCTAGGTGATTTTCGCCGAATGATATTCGCTAGGTGATTTTCGCCGATGTTAAGGAACCGCATGAAATTTACATCAAATGAAAACTAGGATGTGGTATCTTGTAACATTAACAGCACATTTTTATGAATAAACATTTTTCTCAATAAATGGCTCCTTTAGAAACCACCAAATGCGAAAAAAGTCAATTGAGTAGCCAACAAAAATTAACAAAGAAGAAAAATAAAAAACGAACAAATTAAAATCTGAATCGAATAATAAAAACAAACAGAAGTTATAATAATTCAGTAACTATTTTGGCTTTCACATCTTACTACAAACGCCCAATTTTCATAAGCCAGTCAAGATACTAAACCTATAGAAAGTAATTTGTGAGAGGAAGTGAATTCGAAGCGCATTTTGGGCAATTTGAGCACTGATTAACTCATCGATCGTCGCCTCAGAATTGGGAAAATTTAACAGCCAAAATTTTGTTTGGCATTTCAGGATCTACCTTTAGGGTGTGCTCCTTAATCTAAAAGCCAGATTTTAGAAATTCAGAGAAAGATCCTTTAACGATTATACTTCCTCCTACAACGATATTGATCGAGAAATTCGATCGCGGCCGTCGGAGGGAACATCAAAGTTTGCCCTCCAGGGACTCCTAGAGGACGCCAAGTCGCTTTCAGCAAAATTTCGCCCACACTCTCAATTTCGCATCATCAAAACTGAAAAATGAGACAACTTTCAAAATCTAGACTTTCATATGATATAATACTCATTAGGTTTGATTAAGAATTGTGTTTGTCAGGACAGAATTCTTGTTGAAGGTCACGTTGACATTCTTTTTGCTTTAAAGAAAGAAAAGACGCCAAGTCTGTTTCTGTAAACTTCGCTGTATTTATGCGCGCTCTTTGTCGCAATATGCTAGTACTTCTTAGCCTTTTGATGTAAGTTTCATACGATTTCATAGAAATCGGCGAAAATCACTTGGCGAATATCACTCGGTGACAGTCACTCTGGTTTCGCTTTACGCAAGCTGATCATAATCTTAGTGGTATTAACAAGTTCTATTTCATTTACAATTAACGTTCCATATTTGAGAGGTTACACACAACTTCTGAGTCCCTCTCCCTTTTCGCCATACAATACTACATCTTAGCTTTCATTTAATGTACGTTTCATGCCACAGGCTACGCATATCGAAATAATTGACTTTCAGTGGTGCATAACAAGTTTTGCGCTGGCGAGTTTGTTATGGTGGCGAATTGACCAGATACGGACAGAACGCGCACTTCATTTGGTTGATTTTGCAGGAATAGGATTCTCACGAAATGCACATGAGCAATATCAGACATATCATGACAATGCATTTCTTAAGCCTTACAAACAGACGGCTGAAGACTATAAGCCGCGATAAACCGATATAAGAACTTGTGTATGGATTCTATTCCCGTGAAAAACCATAATGCGATCACACGAAGAGATTCTTCACAAATTTTAACACGCCACAAATAGGGCTTTGCTCTTTGTGAGCATGGAAGTGGAAAACTTGTTTGTTTACTCGTAATTTTGGCGATTTCAAATGTTGCATATAATTCCTTGCAAACCCCACCCGGAACGTCCGAAACTGTCATTGATATTGACCTGTGGGGTCATTGGTCTAAGGCGACGTGGTAAGAGCATAATTTAAAACAAATCAGCCAGAAAAAAGATAAAAGATTCTTGATCTCTTTCACTCATACCCAGAAAATTGGGAGTAAAACCAATCTTTTATCCTATTGCGGCACTCCTTACTGGATGGCACCTGAAATATTCAGGGGAGAAGGATACGGCAGAAAAGTAGACATTTGGTAAGTTTAACTGTCTTCATGATAAGTAAAACACACATAGAGATGATAGAGAGAGACACAGAGAGAGAGAGTGCTGTAAGGGAATAAGGTGGGAATACTGCGAAGTTAGCTGTCTAACTACTTGTGATAGACCTGCTCCTTCGCGTTCCTCCCATTCGGCCGATGGCTGTCTCCCCACGTCGAGGCTATCAGTCCTTTCCCTGGATCTGATTTCATTAAAGAGAGGATCAAGTTTCATGAGAGTACGACGATTAAAGTTGATTTAAATAATTGTTTAAGATGCATTTCTGTTCTCAAAGAGATGGTTTCTTTCTTTCCTATAAAGGAGTGTGGGTTGTACAGTTGTGGAAATGTTGACGGGAAAACCTCCGCTGGGTGACCTCGAACCAGCAGCGGCCATGTTCCATATTGGATCCAAGCCAACGAAACCAAACTTGCCGAAGAATATATCAAAAGCTACCAAGAATCTTATTACGGCTGCTTTGACATGGTTTGTATGGTCTAAAAGTATATGTAAATGTTAGAGGTAGTAAGGATGAACTATTCATATTTGCTTCAATTGTAGGAGCCCTAAGGAACGACCATGTTCGAAAGATTTGCTGTTTAAATTTTTTCCGGAATCTCAAAGAGGTAAGGACGGGATGAAGCATTTAACAAAAGTATAAATTGGTATTTGACTTCTTGTCAGTGGGTTAACGTGATGAAATTAGCCAGTAGAGAAAGTGTAGCAGGGTGAGTGCGTGGTACTCGCAATGATACGGAAGTTCCAGGTTCGAGACTCGCTTTAACAGTTGTCTGGATTTGCCTTTTAACTGTTCTGAGCTCAACAGTTCCACAGTGCTTGTAAATAGCCAACTGGTTTGTCTTCTGCCATTTGAGGTTTTAAAAAACACACATTCAACCCCTAGTTACACAGGCTACATGTTAATTTTTTTTTAATATATAGTTGTTACTTTGTCATCCACACCACGTTTTCATTTGATATTTGGAAATTCTATCCTTCTTTTCTTCACTCGTTCGTTTTCATTAATTTATTTTCATTCTTTAATTTTCACTCATATCTTTTCATACATTGTTTAGTCTATTTATTTATTTATTCATCTGTCTAAATTTTCCTTCCTTTTGACAAAAGCTAATTAAAGGAAAGTTAAAGCTCCTCTTCAATCACTTCTGTACTTCGAACTTTAGAATGGTTGTACTGAAATCGCAGCTCTAAGGACAGCTCTTATTATTTCGACAGAGGCTCTTTATTGGAACCACATCTGGAGTGATTATGAAGATATACCAGTCGACAACATGTAATCATGTAATCAATGTAAACCAAAATAAAATTAGTTTTATAAATGTTCTTTGCATCTCTTTTTAGTGTAATGATAGAATTTAAAAATGGAAGAGTTTTCATGAATTTTCTCTTGTCTATCAGAATAATTCCTGTTGGGGGATATACGTACAATAGCCTCTACTAAGGGCGAAATCTGCACGTATCCTTGTCGGATATAATCTGTTTCAAGATGCAAACAGTTTCCCGAGAGCGAAGCTTCGAGGCTACTCAGTATAACGGAACACTTCTTTTACTTTTATTACCGAAAAATTGTACAAGGCAATTTTGCGTCTTAACTAGTTTTGGATTAAAATTTTTCTATTTCACCGTTGTCTCTGTTTATAACGAAGTGTCTCTGTCTTTGAATTCTATCTCATATTGGCAATATGGAGGGGTTTGGGTATAACTGGGAAAATCTCGGTAAGACCTTACGAATATCTTAAATATCTCGGTCTAACCACTTTATTTTCCAGGGATCATGCGCACACGACCTTGGAATTCGTTCTTGAAACGTTTTTGTCCTCGTGCATTGGTCACGCTATCATATTTACCTTTTATGAAATTGTTTACGAAGCCTTCCCTTTTTATTTCCCGAATTTACAAAATACCAGTTCATAATTGTCCGCAGGAGTGGATTATGCTCCGTCCCAGCTCTGTCGTTGAGTCAACAATTTAAAGCCTGAGCCTGAGAGCAGCCGGGAGGGAGGGGGGGAGGGGTAAGGGGGGTTTAAAAGTCTGCGCCCGAACCAAGTGGCCTGTCCATCTGAGCTTATCCCAGTTTTCATAGCATGAAGCAACACTAGGAGTATTACTACTCTCCCCTGGATGGGATGTCAGTCCATCGCAGGTCACCCCCTGACATTTTGTCAGCTTTTCCAGAAAGTTGGCTTGTACCCCATTTATACTCCTGGGTAAAGAGGGAGGGGCACTGTTTGCGTAAAGTGTCGTACCCAAGAACACAACACAATGACCAGGCTTCGTCTCGAATCAGGACCTCTCGACCTGGAGTCCAGTGCGTTAATCGCAAAGCCACCGCTACCTCAAGCCGGGAGAGCGGATTCAACTTTTAAGAAAACCCATTTCGGTAAGCCACCAACACCTAAGCTCTCCTTTACATTAAAATGGTAAACTTCCAAGGCCCGTGGAAAAAACAGTCAGAGCTCTCCTTATAATTAATTGACTATTTCAAACCTGGAGGATAAAAATGGAAATTAAAAAAAACATTGTTGTGTTCGTCCATGCATTCTCTCTCCTTCTCTCTTCAAGATAAGTTGTATCTTCATTTGCAATGAAATCTCAGACTTCTCCAAATTCATATTTCTTAGCTGACCAACTAAACTGGCTAAAAGGGTCTAAAAATAAATGCTATCGAAGGAAAATAGACTTATTGAAAAGAAGACAGTTACCTTCTTTTGTGCCAGATTTTTTATCAAATTTCTGTTGCTGACCACAATCGCTTTTGGTTACTTTGTGTCAGGTATGAAAATAAAACCGATTAGATTCCACTCTTTAGGAAAACTGCGCAGTTCGTTCTAATGCCAAAGCAAGCTGGATTTGCGAAAGGAGAAAAAGTCGATGGATAAACTGGATAAAATCAACTTAAATGATATAAGCAAATTATTTTGTAATCCCTCCCCCCTCCCCCTGAGTTAACGATAAAATTACCCGATTTAGTTTCATATGAATGACTGGTAGCAGGTTTATGGTGGCCGAGGGCTGCCACTCAAAATTTTACAATTTTTCAAAGATTTAATAAAAAATAAAAGATTAAATCTTTGAAAAATTGTAAAATTTTAAGTGGCAGCCCTCGACCACCAAGACTTAACGTAAAACTGTAACTAATGATTGATTATAACGGATATGAGTGACATTTTTGCAAATCGTGTTTTGGCTAAGCTTTTAAATTAAAACACCGAAAATGAGATTTTTTGATGAATTTAATTATTAATCTGGTGTGAATTTCGCCAATCATTGGCGCTCGAACGATACAGCATTTAGTAAGTTGTATCGAGCGGTTTCGGCAATTTGAAGGTTATTTGTTTCAATGTGTACACCCTAAAATTGAGATTGGCTCGGGAAACTTCAGAATTATACATATCAAGAATTCTTACTTTAAAAATAGCAAGTATTCATTTTCCCACCAACAGATTTTTAATTTAAATTTCAAAGTTTTTGTTTTGGAATACAAGGCACTCAGTCATTATTAGAGAAACTTAGTTTTGCGTTTTCAGCTCTCTCCGAAAGTCGCAGTTATGGTTTATTTCAAGTCTTCCCAGACTGATCGTTAATTTCAATTCCTCTCACCAGCGTAACTTTTTTATCAATTTTTTTTTTGTTAATTGATTTGGCGGCGAGGTGTTTGTTTTAACATTGGCACCTGCATTGTTTATCTAAGATCCTGAAAGTAATATCGCAAAGATGTGTTTGTTAAAGCGGTATCCCGATGATAATTTCGCCTGGGGTACAAACATGAGAATAAACTTCAGCGCTTGTGGTAAAATTTGACAGTAACCGATTATGTTGAAACCGATGTTCCCGAAGGGAAATAAGAAAAACAGAAAATGTGTTCGGCTCGATAAAGATCTTTGCGTTTAAAGATCATGTCAATAAACTAACAATCGGTATCTGAGTATTATATTCTCTACACCCAAGATAAATTATTTAAAAACATAAGAAAATTCTTGTGATATCAACACTTTGAATTATATCCAAAATTCAAATACACGACCTTCCCTATGACCTCCCTAATTTAAAATTTCAGATTCACTCTCAGAAATGCACAGGAAATAACTATTCAAGGTGAAGACCGGATCAAGCTCATGTCATCAAACATACATGGTGTTCCCGTTAATCTGCAACTATGAAACATAAAATTACCTTTTTTCCAGAACCAGCGAATTACTTTTTAAGCTTCAAGGAAGGACGGCATTTGGCCTGGTAACGTATCCCATTTAGCATTAAGTATCTAACAAATACAAAACCCTTCCTATCGTCTATCTCGCTAATCAGAGTTATTGTTGTCGACGTTGGGTCATACTGCTTCCCTGACCTTTTAAAATTTAACTGAACTCATCTCGCCGTTGAATTACACCGGGTTAACGTGGTGGAATGGAGAGGAAAGGGAAACAGAATTAGAACAACAGCTTGAGGAGCTTAAAACTTTTCAATTCTTTCTTTTTTTAACATGATTAAGGTTTTTTTTCTTTTTGCAGTTGAGTACTCGATGCATTAAATGGGACGGTCATAATTTATTTAACCCCTTCTGCTCAATTACAGACGTATGGCAAATTATAAGATTAAAATCACTCCTCACAGACACCTACCTGAAAACTGTTTTCCTCTTCGCCTCATTCAATAAAAGAATGACACAGTCACCTGGTTTGTTGTTTGCTACATGGATCTCTCAACAAGCTTCAATTGTTACGCGAAAATTGCTACTTACAGTTTGTAAAATGTTATGAATTTTAAACTTGGGAGACAAAACGTTAACGCAAGGTGATCGCAAAGTTGTATTCGATATTTTCCAGGTAAGTTTTTCAATTCTCATGAAATGAAGTTTCACCTTAGGAACCCTTCGAATTCCTTGTCAATGTTAGCCTCTAGCGTGCCAAATACATGTGCCGATGGCCGCAATAGAAATTGAAACCCGACAAAAATGTTTTTTCTTACATATTTTCAGTTACTCTTTGTTAGACAGCGCACTATTTGAGTTGAAAGAAATAAATAAAGCCAGCAGCCCATTAAGTAATGGGCTGCTGGTGAAGCTCAGTTCAGAGAAATCCAGGAAACTTTTTTTATTTTGGCATTGTTATGTATTATTAAGAGAATATAAACAGTATATATTCTCTTAATTTTATACATTGTAAACGTTTTTGGAACAAGGAATCAATAAAGGAAAGATCAGAAAGATCAGCCTGCGCCACAGCATCTTTTTTTTTTGTCCTATTTCATAAATGCAACAGGGTTTCCAACGTTGACCATTGAATGAAAGTCGTTCGACTTTGACAAAATACGAAATGGGATGGGAAAGAGAACGAATATCGCGTGACTCATGATTTGCCGCTTGACTGCGTGGGATTGGCTAACTGAAAGACGTAGCTAGTGCGCATGACTTTGGTATTTATAGCGAATTTTGTCATTATATTTGCATGCCGGCTCTCTACACGCCATTTCTAATGTCTTTATTTGGGTTTGGCTTTAGAGTTTTGGGACACGAGTAACTCTCTTCGACTCACCCAAGCTAACTGAAAAAATTTGAAGGTGAGCAACTGAATCATTGTTTTTCATTTATCATGATTGTTATACGGTGCTAAAGTTGCCCTTCGAGTCGACCTCCGAATGTCAGGAGCGACAGACAAGGTCTCACTATCTTGAAAACCCTTTGACCAATAATTTTCGAAATCTTTCTAGCTTGAAAAAAGCTACTTAGGCACAAATACACCATCTTTCTAACCGAGGATTCCATAAGCTTTCGAAATATCTCTGCAGCCCGCAAAATGGTTACTAATACCCAGTTGCGTGTAATTTCATTCACCCGGTGATATACTGTAAGATTTTACGCTAGCAACTATCGGTTTTATTTCTTCCAATCGGTAATGTATATATTGTATGATTTTATGCCGTTAACTAACGGTGTAATTTCTTTCAGTCTGTGATATATATACTGTAAATTTTACGCCGTTAATACAATTTTATTATGTACTAGTTTATTATAATTAATATACCGACGCAGATATAGTGGCTTAAAATCGTACGGTCTAAAGACTGTGTTAGTCACATATTACGCCGTTATCTATATTCCCGAAATTGACTTTTATTATTTTTCTTAAAATTGTTAGAAACCTTATTGTAACCATCAACTTGGTTTCCTAAATTTATTTGTCAACCTTAACGATGAATGTTTACGTGCATAAATTTGCTTGTTCGTTCGTTTTCCAAACCTTCGAGTCCTCGCATACCCTAAGCCTTGGCTTGAGCTCTCTATTAGTAGAACTTCATTAAATAGCCTTGTCTTCATTTTTATTGTGTTTTCAAACGATTGCAGCTCATAAGCCAATATTCTACTCTGACTTTGTAAAGTGAAAGGTGAATCAACATTCGTCGCGTTACTGTTTCCTCCCTGCAACCCCTCATTCGTTATCCATAAAAGAAAATTTCCATCCTGTTCGTACGTGAGGATGTTCCAGAGACACGATGCATTGTTCTTGTCCTAAATATTGCAACTTATTTTATCACACAGTGGTCTAATACAAAGTTCAGAACTTCCTTCTATTCATTCTTGCCATTGCGCCTCATGTTAATGGCGTGACGATGATGTCATGTGTCTTTGCCCCTGCTGCGGGGTGGCCTAATCGGTGTCTCAAAATATGTTATCCTCCGGTCCCTTCGTCCATCCAGAATATCTTTATACCCGTGCTCCTTCATCCAAAAAGAAATGTAGATTATTTTCTTGACTGATTGAAGTAGCCTGGTTTCGAAAACGGAGTAGTTTGAATTTAAATCAATGCTTGCAGTGAATTTGGACTTTGAACATACCGCTTGAAGGTTATTCACCGGGTGATATACGATGTGTATACTGCCACTTCAAGTCGAGTTTATTTTCAGCTCTCATATCTTAATTCTTGCCAATTATAATCGCTTGTTCTTTCCTAATATTTTAATGAATGCACTCTGTAAAAAAAGTCTCTTTTTTGCAGTGCTTAAATATCCCTAAAAGTAATTTAGTATATTAAGGATATTATTTTCTTTACCTCCAAAAGAGACAATTTAAGGATGTTCTCCAAGCTGAGAAAGAGGGACTTCGCGGTTAGGGAGTTCAAGGTAATCCAAATGGAATCTGCATATTTTCAATAAGCTTTTTTTTCATGTTTGTTAACAGTTATCTAAAAATAAGGAATTGAAAAAGAGAAATAATGGTCCTCTAGTTTTCTCTTACTAATTGGTGTGTATTTTCGTCGTTTTTAATTTTTATTTAAATATACACATCATTACTTATATACATTACTTATAATACTAACATTACTGAAATTTCTTACGTTCTTACATTACAAGCAAACTTTACTTTCACTGAAAACCAATACTACTTACAATGGAAATAATACTTAGCTGTGCAGATATAAGGACTTGTAGTTTACAAAAGACACATAAATGCAGAGAAATATACAAATGTTCGCAGAGAGCCTGAGCTTGCATCCGGCCGCCATGCTAACTAATCATCAATCGAACGAAAGAAAGTTTAGTTGGAGATGAAATATAGTTGAAATTAGGTACGTTTTGGCCGATTTCGAACTTTCGTATTTGAAAAATTATCTAGCGCCGAAGCTGTGCTGTTTTTATCATCAATGTACGAAGTGGAATGCGTGACGTGGCACTCAAGCGTATGTTCATTGTATCAAAAAGGGGAAAACTGTGTATCTGAAAAGAGAAAAGATTGCTTTGTACGATTTTACCTTGAATGATTTTACATATTAAAGGTATAAATATTAAAATTGCGATAGTGCACATGAATTCTATGCTGCTAAGTTAACTTGGGGCTAAGGACCGAAAATTCCGTGATCTCGTCTGATTGGGTCAATGACAAAAGTAAGATAGAAAAATTCAGTAATTATATATTGCATACACAAAGGCAAACGTGAAGCAACTGATGGTGCATAAGTCTACTCAAAAGCCACGCGCATAACTAATCATAGAATCATAGACGCGATATTTTCAATAACAATTTAAGTCCAGTGTTTAGGTGGCAGTTTTGCATTCGCATGACAAAAAAAAAAAAATGAAGAACGCCGCGGCCCAGCGCAAAAATTTTGGCATTAAAAAGGTCAGTCGAAAAACCGATTCAGTAAAATAATTTGTAAGATCGAGAAAAAGCTCCATTAACCAGCAGCGTTTACTATTACAACCACCTCCCACCTCTCCCTGCGTAGTCATACTCCGTCTCTCACCCCTCCCTGAGTAATAACACTGTGCCTCCCAGCCCTCCCTCAGTATACTAATAGACTGCATCCCGTCCCTCCCTGAGTGCTAATGGTGTGCTTCCCCCCAGATAAAATGGTCCAAAAAAATGGTCCAAAAATAGTCCAAAAAAAAGTCCAGTCCATATTTTACCATATTTTGCTGTCCACGTTAATGAGAGAGATCGGTCTCTGTATTTTTTGTTGATGTTGTTGTTGAAACTCCCACAAGAGTAAGCTGATGAACGGCACGCACTAAACTGTTTATTTTCCGCCTACTTTTGGGGGCCAGGCATAAAAGTCGAGCATCCTGAGGCTCCAATGGCATGTTGTTTTAAATATCCATAGAGAATATAGATACATTCTCATCCGTTAGAGACAACGAAGAACCATGGGAAACATTCGCAAAATATTACTTTTCTGTTTTTCTGTGACAGACATTTTAACTTGTTTAGTGGCAACCTACTAAGTTCCTGATCACATGAAACACCTCTTTTTTCAAATGGCGTTTTCTCCAAGCTCTCTTTTGTTACTTTATTCAAAGTACGAGACATTTCACCTGCTTTTGTTCAGGTACCACAAAATAATTGGTTAAGCTTTGAATACGTTTACATTTTTTCTGGGAAAGCAGCGAACGTTTCTAAAAATTCACTTCCAATCATTTTGGCGTGCTGCAGCGCCACTAAAGGCAGGAAAACTGATACGATTGTTTTCACTGGTGAAAAATATCGTCTGCAACCTGTGATCGGTACTTCTCACTTGTGAGAAAAACTGTTCGACCGATCAGAATTGTGCTGTTTATCATTTTAGAGACAATTTCCCTTAGAGTGAATCTCAGCACGTATAAAATATAGTTAGAGACAACCAAGGACCATAGGAAACATTTGCAGAATATTAGTTTTCTGTGTCTTAACATGTTTAGTGGTAACCCACTAAGTTCCTGATCGCATAAAACAGCTCTTTTTTAAAATGACGTTTTCTCCAAGCTCTCTTTTGTTATTCTATCCAAAGTACGAGACATTCTTACCTGCTTTTGTTCAGATACCACAGAATAATTGGTTAAGCTTTGAATACTTTTACATTTTTCTGGGAAAGCAGCGAACGTTGCTAAAATTTACTTTCATTCATTTTGTGCCACGAAAGGCAGGAAAACCGATACGATTGTTTTCACTGATAGAAAATATCGCCTGCCGGCCTGTGATCGGTCAGACAATTACTTCACACTTCGAACAATCAGAGTTTATGCTGTTTATCATTTGTGCTGTTTATCAGCACGTACATAA
This sequence comes from Pocillopora verrucosa, assembly GCF_036669915.1. Taxonomy (NCBI): domain Eukaryota; kingdom Metazoa; phylum Cnidaria; class Anthozoa; order Scleractinia; family Pocilloporidae; genus Pocillopora; species Pocillopora verrucosa. The sequence continues at coordinate 30,151,740 of NC_089315.1, read as the reverse complement.
TAATCAAATACACATTCGGCATTACTCTTATTGCTCATGCAACCTGGTGTCAACAACACGCGAAGGTACGAAATAACACACAATATACAGCTATTTCAATTTACGTTGTCGGATCAAAGCCTCAAGCCTACAAGACAAGACCGAAGGGGAATATGGGATCTTAATCTGTTCTTGTTGCTCTTTGTTAAGACGCGCAAGGCAATACTAATTGTATTTTCAGTCTCCATGTCCATCTCGCGCCGACAACCCCGAAAGCCTAAAATTAATTCTAATCTACCCATACCGCCTTTCGGTCTTGTCCCGTACCCTTGAAGCTTTGATCCGACAACGTAAATTGAAATAGCTGTATACACAACAAAGGGAACGAAACAGAGCTGAAAATATCTTAAGGGAAGAGCCATAAAAGTAAAGAGGTAACTTGCACCTTGGCCTCAACGCGTGGCTTGAAAATCCAATATGACCGCTGTTTTTAGATTGTCGGGGAATGATAATACAATTGAAACGCGTGCGCAGAAACTCTGGAAGATATATGACAACCAAATGTTAATTTTAGACTTCTTTCACAGATAGACGCATGTGAAGTCCAAGATGTAGGGAGCCCCTTCTGTTATTCCCCTGTAGGTAAGCGTTAGCGAATGGTTATTTTTCTTTTGTCCTTCTCAGCTGTCCATATATCGATCTTGATACAACTAGATAACATACTAATCGTCACAAGTACTGATACACCCACTGTTAGTGACTACTGTTAGTGACATGTCGTGGCCATGGGCTCATACCGTGCAGTGATTGAACTTGTACGACAGTGATTTTCCTAACTCTTCTTCGAGTCTTATGGGTGCAAAATTTTTCTGATGAGGTGAAGGCGAAATGTGAGCTAAATTCTAGATGAAAAGCAAACAGAAACTGTTTGTCCAGAACTCAAAATGAAGATTGCAGTTCGGGTACCTTATTGTCTTCGAGATATTTCTTAAAGTGGCTAAGTCACGACTCACGCATGCGCATTTAGAAGGGAGGAAATACTGACACCAACAGGCCGTTGGTATCCTTTGCCGTCCAGTATAAAAAATCCGTTTAATCTTGGGATTTTGCCACCTCCAAAAGCTCTCATACAAAAGCACATTAAGGAAAAGTCTTTGGTGTTGTTTTGGAATGAATATTTTACGAATACTTCTATTTCACATTTCGTGAAACAATTGCCTCCAAAATTCCTTGGTTTGTTTTAACAAGGCGCGAGTGTCACTGAAATATGTTACCTCAACAACGGTGTATCAGACGTCTTCGCTTGCACACCTGGCATTCAACTTCTTGGTAGCATCGAACTCCTGCGTCTTGTAAAAAATTTGTTCTTTTCAGCCTGACCTTTTGAATGTCTTTAAGGATTACTTTGAATAAACCTGTCCTTCCTAGAAAGCTGCTATGTTTGTGTTTGTCGATTTGCCGATAAAGCTCGTGAGAGCTGGCATATAATCAATTTTTTTATGCTTTCCCTAGACAGGCAGAATATAACCTTCAGATTGTGTCTTTAACGAGAGGGAAAGCCGAACAATAGTGATTTCACGCTTTTAAGTGTCAAAATGGAAGAACTTAGGTCGTAGTCTCAAAGAGTGACTTACGCCCTTAAAGGCTAACGTTAATGAAAAGCTTTGTTTAAGAAACCTCAACGCAAAAATAAAAACATTGATTGATAATCTATTTGTTCTAAATCTTCATAGGGAGATTATCAATAGAGTGAAGTTTATCTATGAGGAGTCATAATTACTTACACTAGTTTATAGCACTGAATGTTGGCGAGGAGGCGTCATATTCATCTTAATAGTATTGATTTTCTTCTTTCTTTCATGCTTCGTTTGTGCTTCCGTCCCTGAATCAGAGGTGCACTCGGTAAGAAAAATGCTTAACTGTAGGTTTGATTTTTGTTTTCGTTTCTTTTTTTCTGGTACTCAATAACTTAAAGCAAATTAGTTTCATAAATAAGTTTTAGAATTTCTCCAGCAAAATCGAGTGAGCGATAGCTGAATAGAATTGGTTTTAACCAAGCCAACCATCAGCAAAAAGTAACCTATTGTGACTGGTTAAATTCTGGCAAAGGAACCATGGAATTTGCTCTTCGATTTCCGATTCTGCTCTTATAGACTAGTCTCCTCAATTTAAAAAGTAGTATAAGGCTTAACGCGATCTTTTTATTCAGTGGCCAGCTAGTCAGATCAAATTTAGAAAGTGTTCTTTAATGCCTCTCGTTTATCATAGCATTAACATCTCTCAGAATGAAGATCATATTCTAAGTATAATGCTGGCATTGTCAACCGTTTAGCTTCAAAGTGAAATTTGATATCCTTATGCAAACGTTTTCTTTCAGTCACCGGAAACTAAATATGATTTCTTTGGAGGTTAGCATCGTCAAGTGTTTATTTTTTTCTCCTCAGCTGTTTGGTCCATTAGTAAGTCCAACTAAATATGTAGACATTTCTTTGTTTTCATATTTTCCGTATGCAGCATTGAGCATACTTACCTGTCATATTTGGAGCAAAATTTCGCCACAAATACGTTTTTATTTCCCAAAAACTTACATAAAAGTTATCAATCACTTACCGCTTCTGCCCTACCCATCTTGGGAGTTGTATTTCCCCGCTTAAAACCCTGAAAGATGCCTTAAATTTTGGTAATGGTGAATGTACTGAGGTTTGATTATCATTGCTAGAACACCACTTTGTTCACAAATTTATCACGAACGCTGCTACCCGGCTTAAAAGTTATGATCTTACACAAGCCTTACTAAGCGGCAGCCATTTTTAAATGGCCCGAAAAGCCTGCATAATGAGGGATATCCGCCATCTTGTCTTGGATTGTTGGTAATAACTAAAAACATAGATATGGCGCATAAATAGTCAGTCCTGAAAGTTTTTTCGTATAAATTGTTGTCTATTCAGAAACCCAACAACTGAACACATTCACAACTTTCCTTGTAGCCCATTCTTTTCGAGAGTGGACATTGGGCAAACGTATTGGAGCCGGAGCTTTTGGCGAGGTACGTTAACTTACATTGTAATCAAGGATTTGACGTAAAACTAAATAAATGCCAAAAAATAACAGGATTGTACTCGGCCTTTTGTGAGACTTGACTACAATCTTTGGATAAAATGTGCTTCTCATTGAAACTGAGTAATCTTAAAGAGTAGCCCTATTACTAAATCAACACCGAGCTCAAGTTAGTTCTAACTTAGCGGAGGTAAGAATCACGGTCTCTAGATTACAGTAACAAGGCTACTTTGTTTCTTATCCTTCAATATTTTTGCAGCGCGTGAAACAAAATGTTAACGATCAGCCTGTTGTTTGCTTGTTCCCTTGTCAATGTTCTCTATTACGAATTAAAGAAAACACAAATATATCTCTTCTTCTGTAACGATCAAAAAACATTCTTTCATCTTGAATACATTTTAAAGGCAGGCTTTTATCGTGGTTGACGGAAAGGTTTGAAAATTGGGGAATATCACCGATTACCATATGGCAGGCAGCACCCGTGGGCAATATGAAGTGAATACTGCGTTCCGATTGGCTACCCGCGCGGGCATGACGAGCCCATCTTGCGCTTTCCCGCTTTGATACCGCGAAAGAAAGGAAAAACTGCCTGGGATGGACTAACAAATTTGGAAATTTTTTTAAAATATTTGCCATGGAATTTTAAAAGCGGTAGAGGACAATCAAAACAAAAAGGAATGAACGAGTTTCGTGAGTTTATTGTGCTACAAAAACCGTTGTTTTATTAAAATTGAAGCGAAACCTTTTTGCTGTACAATAAATTCTTTATTGACTAAGCTTGTTCGGTCAAGATGTCTGGATTTTAACCTCCTTCTTCTGTTTTTTGCGTTTTTATGGACCGCTACTTTGTCTCCGTTCGAAAAATTGCCAAAAAGAACTTTTCCAATATCCAGCCAATCTTAACCTCATGCTTGGTCAACAACGCATATACACCGTATTTCCTCGAACAAGCACCTGAACGCCCTATTTAAAATTTCGGCTGAAAGGGGGGGGGGGGCCCTTATTTAGTTTCCTTTCAACGAATCGTAACTTTATTTTGGCCACATCTTAGATAGACGTAGACGTGAGGTCAATATTTACATCTTTCGTTTTTACAATCAAATGGGGAAAGACTTACTTGCTTTAAGAGATGACAGGGAAGAGGCCAAGAAGTATGACGACGATGTAATTAGAAATTACAAAGTGGAGCATGTGCATGGCTCTGACAGTTTATAGCTTGTTGGTTGTATTCTGATTGACCTATCATTCCTTATCAACTACGTTCTTAAAACGCAGCCCAATAACTCAATAATGCTAGAAATTACTGGTCCTCGAAGGCCAGAGAATGGTCTAGTTATGCCTGGGAAGATTACGGCATTTGCCAAGAGCGCAGCAATATGACAAAATTTAAAAGAACAGGTAACACACATAGGGAAACTCTGCAAGCACACAGAGATAGAAATAAGTGGTACATAAGAGAAACTATTATCCTTTGCTGATCCCGCTGTCGTTTAAGGTTATCAATAAATTGGCAATAGAACCAGGTTTCATTTGTTTCCCTACTAATTTGAAATTGATTGAGGGGGAGCCTTATTCGAGGGTGGGGGGGCGCTTATTTGATGTTTGGCCTAACTGGTGCGCGCTTATTCGGGGAAGGGCACTTATTTGAGCGTGGGCGCTTATTCGAGGAAATACGATATTCCCCAATTTACCTGGGGGGGCATATTCGGTCACGTGATGCGTTTAGACCAATCACGCGCGATCAACAATTCAAAAATGGAGAAGCCTTGACTGTGCTCTGTTCTGTTGTAAAGCTCGCAGAAAGCGGTTAGAGCACGAAAGAAGAGTAGGGAGAAACACGTGTCCACATCTCTTAGTTTCTCCCACTTCTTGAGTACTCATGCCGCTTCCTAAGTGCTTTGCAACAGTACAGGTCGCAGTCAAGGCTTCCCTATTTTTTAATAATAAAGAATCTGTTGAGTTCCCCACGCATTACTTTCAATTTTTTTTAAACAAATATTATTTCCAAAGCGAACAACAATGTCGTCAGCATGCTCCACACTCATAAAGCGTGCTACAATAAGCCGATTAGAATCCCTGTTAGAATGGTTCAAATAATCTGATTGGTTGAACAAGACTGAAGCTGTCAAAAATGTCAAACCACAAACTTGGAGTTAACAATCTGCACATCTTACAAACTGATAGGTAGGTTGGCAGGTCGAATTTGACACTTTCCCCTGAAGTTTCAAGTCTCTAAAATAGAAACTAAAAGACATATTCAGTGAAATCCGGCCGAATCGAGGCTCATAATTGTGGTGTTTACGGCTGAATAACCACTGAGACGTTCGGTAGAAACACAACGATATTTAATCAACCTGTGAGACGAAACCCGACTACAGAATAGCTTCTCTTCATAAGGACCGCGTGTGCATTCCGAACATTATGATTGGCAGCTGTCAGAAACACTACATCTCTCCCCTTCTTGATTGTAAACTTGAATACATGTATGTCTGGAAAAGATCGACTTAAGCAACTGAACTCTAATGATTAAGAACGATAAACTGGAACGTGTTTAGCTTGTCACAAAGTTCAACTGCAAGCTTCGAGTGTCTGGTTCTATTGCACAAGTAGGACAAAGTCTTTCAGTTTTGCAGGGAGCCTTGTTTGCCTCTGAGATCGCCGCAAGGGTGTAATTGGGCTTGGAGAACTTGATGACTTGTCTTGTTCTGAAACTTCTGGTGGCCAAGGCTCTGCTGTTAGATCTTCGTCTGCCTGCCCTTGTGTTATCTTTTCAGCATGCCTTATGTGGTTCGGGACAACTTTGAACATGGATGAGTTCCGCGTGATAGTTTTATTCCCATTGCTTGCTGTAACCATAGATCCTTTCTTTTCTTCAACCACGAGAGGTACTGGACTGAACGGGGAGCTTAGCTTGTTGCGCTTTGGTTGCTTAATAAGGACTGTGTCTCCTAGCTTGATCTTGCTCTCTCTCACTCCTAACTTATGGTCTGCATATGCTTTCATCTTCAACTTCTGTTCTGCATCCCTATCTGTCATGCTCTTCTGTTTCTCAAGAACTGGTGGTGTCACTTCTGGTAGCGTAGTCTTGAGTTTCCTGTGATTAAGTGCTTCGCACGGCGAAATTTCAGTGGTCGAATGAGGTGTCGCCCGATACTGTCGTAGAAACTTGTAGAGTTCTTGTTTCCAGCTCTTGTGCTCAACGGTAGCGGCTCTCACGCACTTCCCTAGTGTCTTCATGAAACGTTCCGCTTCGCCATTAGCTCTTGGCCAGAGAGGCGTGATTTTGCGGTGGTGAAAACCCAGATGCTCAGCAAAGTTCTTGAATTCCGCGCCATTGAAGGGGGGTCCGTTGTCACTCTTTAAGACATCAGGAATTCCTTGTCGAGCGAAGATTGAGTCAAGCTTCGGGATGGTGGATCTAGCAGAAGTGGATGTGACGATTTCAACTTCTGGGAAACGGCTGTACTCGTCTATGACGACCATGAGGTACTCTCCTGAAGGGAGTGGTCCAAGAAAGTCCATCGCAAGTTCTTTCCAGGGGGCGTTTGGTAGCGGTGTCATCTTTAGAGGTTCGAGTCGTTCTGCCTTACTAGTAGTTGTTGCTTGGCATGGTAAACAGCTGTCGACTTTTTCCTTAACCATCTTGTCTACACCAGGAAACCACACTTTCTCTCTGATGAGGCGTTTTGTTTTTACCATTCCTTGGTGTCCAACGTCTGCTAGGTCTACAGCTCTGCCTCTCAGTACTTTTGGGACTACAATCCTGTTTCCTCTCAGTACAATTCCTTGGTAGGCCGACAGTTCGTCCTTCACATTTCTGTACTCCTGTACTTCGGGATGTGTCCAATTGTCAGTCTCGATGGCCTTGATAAGTGCTTGGAGCGAAACGTCCTTCTCCGACTCTAACTTGATTTCTTGCAGCGTCATTGCTTTTGGCACTGCCTGGTTGCATACATAGTTCACGTAGTCTTCTGCAATGCTGCTCTCCTTGCTTTCTATGTTACTTGGATGGCGGCTCATAAAATCGGCTGGATTCTCTGCGTCCTTGCCAGGTCGATAGGTGAGTTGGCAGTTGTAAGGCATGAGCCTCAGCTTCCATCTGTCGATGCGCGCTGACGTTGGCTTGTGACTGTTAAAGATACCTAGGCGTGGTTTGTGGTCTGTGGCAATGGTGAACTCTGATCCATACAAATAAAGATGAAAATGTTCGACTGCCCAGACTACTCCTAGCATCTCCCTCTCCGTTTGAGAGTATCTGCTCTCGACGTCACTGAGTGCTCGGCTAGCGTAACTGATAACTTTACCATCCTGTACCAACAATCCTCCAAGTCCGACAGGGCTCGCGTCGACTATCACTTCACTCTTGAGTCTTGGATTGAAGTACGACATCACGTGATTCTTGATCAGGCTGTCTTTCAGCTTGTCGAATGCACGTTGCTGTTCGTCGGCCCACTGCCATGACTTGTCCTTCTTGGTTAACAGTCGTAGGGGAGCAGTTATCGAAGCGTAGTTTGGAATGTAACGAGACACATATTGAGCCATTCCCAGCAGAGACTTCACCTCGCCGATGCTTTCTGGCTTGTTCATGTCAGTGATCGCTTTGATCTTGGCAGGGTCTGCCTTGACTCCATTCTTGCTGAAAATCTGTCCGTAGAACTTAATCTCACTCCTTGAAAAGGAACATTTCTCCTTGTTCAGGCGTACGCCATGTTGTTTCAGCCGTTCCAGTACACCACGGAGGTTCTCATCGTGTTTCTTCTGAGTTTTTCCATAAACGATAATGTCGTCGGACATATTCTTGCATCCAGGGAGGCCTGTGAGTATTTCTTCGATTGCGTTCTGAAAGATCTCGGATGCTGCGTTAATTCCAAACATGAGGCGCTTGTATCTTCGGAGTCCGACGTGTGTGCTGAATGTGGTAATGTAGCGGCTCTCTGGGGCCAGCTCCAGTTGGTGGTATCCAGACGAAAGGTCTAACTTGCTGAAGACTGTCGCTCCGTTGAGGTCAGCAACCAGATCGTCTATGGTCGGCATCAGGTGTTTTTCTCGTTTAACAGCCTTGTTGGCCTCTCGCATGTCCACACATATTCTCACTTCACCAGAGCTCTTGGGGACTATGACAATAGGGCTCACCCAGGGTGTTGGGCCCGTTACAGTCTCGATGATGTCTAGCTCTTCTAATCGCTTTAACTCCATTTCGACATCCTTTCTGACATGGAAGGGTATCCGACGGTGTGGTTGTTGTTTGGGTGCAACGTTAGTGTCTATGTGAAGCTTGATGACTTTCCCTCGCACTTTGCCGATTCCACCGAACAGGCTCTCCAAATCTCCGTTAGTGGGGGACTGGGGACTGGTCTCGTCAGGTTTGACTTGATTGATGATCTTGAGCACACCAAGTTTCGTAGCAGTGTTAAAACCCAGGAGGTTTCCTGAAGCACCTTTGATGACGTGCAAGGTTGTCCATGTGCTGCTGGCGTTGACGAATATTTCGGCTTCGATGGTTCCCAGAACAGGTAGGGGTGTGGATGATCCGTAGGAGAAAATTCTGCGCTTGGAGGCTTCTGGTACCGTCCGTTGGTATAACTCCCTGAAGGTGCGTTCGTCTATGAGATCGACCGATGCACCGGAGTCGACCATCATTTCGATTTGCTTTCCATCGATCCTGACGTGGCAAGTTGGTTGCTTGTCACCGCCTATAGTGTATACGTATTCGTCATTTTCGGTCGTGTCTTCATGTGAGACGTGTTTTGCTGACTCAGGTGGATTTGTTCTACAAACACGAGCAAAATGGTTTAGTTTGCCACAGGAGGTGCACTTCTTGTTCCTCGCGGGGCAGGAGTCTTTGTGAGGGTATGGTCCGCCACAGTTCCTACATTTAATATTCTCTTTTCGGGAGTTGCTGTGATTGCGTGACTCGTAGCGAGTGCGTGACTCCTGGCGAGGTTGTTGATGGCGCTGTTTCCCTTTGAGATATGTCGAGATTTCTCTCTTCTTAAACTTTACCGCGTTTACGGTTTGTTCGTGATTTTCTAACTCCTTTGCTTGTATTTCGCTTAATTCTAAGGCTCTACCAGCTTTCATGAGGCCGGCTAAGTCGAGGTCTTCTCGCAGAGCTTTGCGCCGCAGGGAATTCGATTTACAGTTCAAGATAATCTGTTCTTTGATTTCTTTGTCTGGATTTGTGAAAAGGAGAACAGGAGAAGTGAGCAGTTAGTTTCTCGACGGCCTTTTTGTAATCTTTGTCTCCACCGACGTCTTGAAGCGTGTCGAAGATCTCGTCGACTTCTGGACCGCCGTAATGCAGCAAAAGGGCTCTCTTCTGCGTATCATCGGAGATTCCCATTCCAATAGTTAGTCTCTCGAATCTTCCTAACCATTTCTTCCATCTTGGGCCTGCATTTCCATCGAGGTGAACTTCAAACGGTGGAAAGTTTGGTAGAGAAATGGCCATGATGTTTACGCGGGAAAATGCTTCGAAGATCGCTTTGGATTTTTCTGTGAAAATCACTTCGGAAATCCCGTTAAATCCTTTTGGTTTTGTTGTGTGTGTGTTCTATGAATAATCCTCGTCGCCAGATGTGGTGTTTACGGCTGAATAACCACTGAGACGTTCGGTAGAAACACAACGATATTTAATCAACCTGTGAGACGAAACCCGACTACAGAATAGCTTCTCTTCATAAGGACCGCGTGTGCATTCCGAACATTATGATTGGCAGCTGTCAGAAACACTACAATAATTACAAAAACACGCAATTTTTTTCACATGAAAATTAGGAACAAACTGTTCAAGGCTTGTGCTTCATGAATGAACTACAGCCGAATTTACAGGAACATAGAGATTGCTCGGGATGACAGCGCCGTAAAACTCGCCTGCTGTGACTGATGCGTCATCCTTTCCGATGCGTTGAGGTGGACCTCAACGCATCGGAAAGTATGTTAGGGCAAGCTCTTAGTTGTTCTCTCGAAGGGCGGCCGATGTTATTTCTAAGGCTTCTTCACTGCGATGACCGGATATCATAATGTTGAGCTAGCCGCGTTGGACCTCGGCATGATTCATGATTAGTATGAATTCTTAAAGTTGTGCCAGTTGGCCATATCTTCCATCATTCCTGTTTTGTTCTGTTTTTGAACAAGAAACTATGCTTTATTCACGAGTGTTAGCTGTGTTGAATTCTTACTACCGTACGTAAGCCTGCAATCTAACTGAGCGAAAACCTTCAAAACTCGGACTGTCGATTGCGTTTTCTTTGTGAGAATTTTCGTCTCTGCTCACTTTATAATAACCTTTGTTGGGTTCCTCTGTTGTTATTTATCCGCCTCGGGAAATGGTCGGACATAGTACAATTTGGCAGGTGGCGTGACCTTGTCAAATCCTTCCCCCCCCTCTCCAGACTGGTCCTGAATCCCCTTGAAGAAACTCTCCTACAACCAGTGCTGAAGACTTTTATAACAGTTCTTATCATAATGAAGGGCTGGAAAATAAACTTACAGGAGCTCCGCTTTTAGGCTTGGCTAAATCTATATTATTTGATGGAATTTAACATAAAACAAAATTTGAAGGATTCGACGCAAATTTAGAGCTATTCCTAGTCATCGGTAATAAAGTTCGAAGAAGTCTCACAATATTATTTCTACAGAATTAAGTGAGGAAGTCACGTACCACGTTGCAACAATTCCAACAGAGAACAGACTTGCTTTCTTACAGGGTAACCCCGCCGTAGGCACACTCCATTCTTGTTGCAAAGACAACACTGTTTTTAGAGTAGAGAAGATTGCGTAGCTCCTTCTAAGATAGTCGATTTTATTTCTAAAAACGGCAACTGATAAACGATTTAATCTGGGAAATTTTTTCAGGTATATGAGTGTACTTTTCCAACGGGAGACTATAAAGGCCTGTGTGCTGTGAAAATAGTCAAGATAGAGCCTCAGTATACTCAATCGCAAAAGGTTAGTCTTGTACCCTTTGATGTAAATGTTTTCATTTAAGAAAACGTCCGATTTTTAGCTATACGGTTACTGCTACATCAAAAAATTTGTCTATTAATTAGAAATGAGCCTTCTCTTCGGATTCACGAAGAATTCATTTATCTTGAAAAATTTATTTCTTCGAAATTCCAGGAGGTGGAACTACTCACAAATGAAATCAACATTTTGAAAGAAATCAGACACGACCGAGTTGTGGCCTATTATGAAAGCGTAGAGAAAGACAATCATCTCCATCTATTTATGGAATTTATGAGAGGGGTAAGTTTAAAGAAGAGCAATATTTAATGCCTCTGCGGTTGATGAATGATTACTATAACCTTTTGAGTGTTCTAAAGTCTTGATGGGTATTAATTGAGATGAGGGGCGTTACTGAAATCAAAATAAACTTAAGTTTTACTATAGCTCTGGATACAGCTGATAAAGCTTTCTCTAAGCGACTTCTAATTCTGGATAGCGAACATTGACTTTTTCTGATTCTATATTTCTTCAATCTACCTTGGTTAACTTCATTACTATTGTAAATATGTTTAGCAATCATTCCACGATTGCACGTTGGATGTGAGATGATAGATAGCCAACGAGGCCCATCTTCTTGTGCCATCTGATATTACTTCACTGATTTAGTCTATACCAATAGATTATAAATTGCCCATAATCTCCTGAATATACTAAAGCAACTATTTACCTCTGTGTCTGTGGCTCAGTAGCGGCCCGGTAAATATCCACCACCAGCCTTCTCCACTTTAATGAATAGCTGTGAATTGTAATCCATGAATTGTTTTTGCTCGAGCGCCTTTGGTCTCAAAACGTCACGTTACTAGATATACCCCACCGAAAACAAAGGAAAATCGGGTAATATTCTCTAAGTGAGTCCCTAAAGTCGGTGTTAAGAATAAAATTCAAGATAAGACAGTGTTTTGGGATTTTGCAGAGAAGGGACATATTTTTGTTTGTTTATGAAGTCGTACCAGCGAACACTGAAAAGTGAACATCCAAGTCAGTGAAAGGTAAACTTTTCGTGAACATTTAGTCTTTCGCGCTGCAAAAATATTACATAGGATGATAGACACAGTAGCCTCCATCCGGCGCGAAATTATACTCGAACGTTTGTCCTCGGACAAAAAAAGTTCCTTTAAGCTCATAGTTTTCCTCGAGCTTCGCTCTCGGAAAACTGTTCTCTTCAAGGAATACATAAGGACAAGTATACGAGCACAATTTCGCACTAAATGCATGCTATTGTTTATTTAATCTACATGAAAAATACCGAAATTTTGGCGTTAAGCACGCTAAGGATTGTTTGATGTTATTTGATAGGGATCATTGTATGATCGCATAAAGAAGAAAAAAGTTCTCTCTGAAAAAGAGTCGAGAAAGTACACCATGCAAATATTGGAAGGAGTATCTTTTCTACATTCAAAAGAAATTATTCATAGGGACATCAAAGGTGCATAGATCATACATATTAAATATTGTAGTAAATACATTGATTAGCCATCACGCAAATAATTGTCTGAGATGCCAGTTTTTGTCTTCTTCCTCATACGTGGTCTTTATTTGCAATCGTCTTTGAAATTTACCTCACACAATTCAAGTAGTTAATCCACAATAAAAGTTCAGGGAGAGATCATTCGGTGATGTCTGATACCGATATTAATCACTGGGGTAAACTCCGCTCTAATGTCAATTGTATGTTGTGCATTACCTGAAGTCTTCATTAATCTCTAATTGATTCATTCATATATTCTTAGGAAAAAACGTCCTTCTAGATGAACATGGAAATGTTAAACTGGCAGACTTCGGACTATCGAAAGTAATTCAGGTACAATTCTATGATATTTTGGATCCTTTCAATTAATTATATCCTCTGATGTGGATTGTGTTTGTAGCGGGCAGAACGGTTAACGGTCAATTCGCTACCACAACAAACTCGCCACTACTGAAAGTCAAATCGCCACCGGTGGTGATTTGAGTTTTCCGTAATGCGTAGCCTATCGTGTGAATCTCGCATTAAATGAAATAAAACTTGTTGATATCAAGAAGATTATGATCATTTTGCGTAAAGCGAAACCAGAGTGATTTTCGCCGAGTGATATTCGTTAGGTGAAGTCTATAAATCTCTAATTGATTCTTTCACATATTCCTAGGATCAAACGTCCTTTTAGATCAAGATAGAAATGTAAAATTGGCAGATTTCGGACTATCGAAAATAATATTCCTTTGAATAAACTCGCCACCACTGAAGGTCAAATCGCCTCCGGTGGCGATCTGACGTTTTCGTTTTGTGTAGCCTTCGTGTGAAGCTCGTGTTAAATGAAATAATCGCCACCGGTGGCGATTTGACTTTCAGTGATGGCGAGTCTTTTTGCTGTTGTGGTGGCGAATTGACCGGATACCGACAGAACGCACACTTCATTTGATTGATTTTGCGGGGATAGGATTTTCACGAAATGCACACGGGCAATATCACACATATCATTACAATGCATTTCTCAGTTAAGCCTCACAAACAGACAGCATTACTAACTTTTCCTGAAAAAATGTACAGGCTGAAGACGATAAGCCGCGATAAACAGATATAAAAACTTGTAGATGGATTTTATTACTGTAAAAAACCATTATGCGATCACACGAAGAAATTCTTCACAAATTTTTACACGCCACAAATAGGGCTTTGCTCTCTTTGAGCAGGGTAGTTATAAACGGTATTTTACATTTCGTGGTGGAAAATTTGTTTGTTTACTTGCAATTCGGCAACTTCAAATGTTGCATATAATTCCTTGCAAACCCCATCCTGAACGTCCGAAACTGTCTTTGATTTTGACCTGTGGGGAGCCCTGTGGGGTCATTGGTTTAGAACAAAGTGGTAAGAGCAAAATTTGAAACAAATTAGCCATCCCCGCTCCTCTCGACTCTCGGCGAGAAAGATAATTTGGTGTGAAATTCAAATGTTTACCCTCCAAAGGTCCGTTTCTTAAAAGAATCTTGGTCTCTTTCATCCACATTCAGAAAATTGGGAGCAAAACCGCTCTTGAATCCTATTGCGGCACTCCCTACTGGATGGCACCAGAAATGTTCTGGGGAAAAGGATACGGTAAAAAGGCAGACATTTGGTAAGTTTAACTGTCTTCATAATGAGTAAAACACGCAGAGAAAGATAGAGAGAGACAGAGAGAGAGAGAGAGTGCTGGAAGGGACAAAGGTGGTAATGCTGCGTAGTTAGCTGTTTAACTACTTGTGATAGACCTGTTCCTTCGCATTCGTCCTATTCCGCCGATGTCGGTTGTTACGTCGAGCTTATCACTCCTTTCCTTGGATCTGATTTTATGAAAGAGAGGATCAAGTTTCATGAGAGTATGAAGATTAAAATTGATTTAAATCATTGTTTAAGTCTGGTCTCAAAGAGTTGGTTTCTTTCTTTCCTAAAGGAGTGTCGGTTGTACAGCTGTGGAAATGTTGACGGGAAGCCCTCCGCTGGGTGACCTTGAACCAATGGCGGCCATCTTCCTTATTGGATCTAAGCCAACGGTACCAAAGTTGCCGAAGGATACATCAAAAGCTACAAAGGATCTTATTGCGGCTGCTTTGACATGGTTTGTATGGTTAAAAATGTATATGTAAATGTTAGAGGTAGTAAGGATGAACTATTCATACTTGCTTCAATTGTAGGAAACCTCAGAAACGACCATGGTCGAACGATTTGCTGGATGAATTTTTTTGAAGTGCCGTTCGGAAATGTTTTTGGGGTAAGCGCCTGATGAAGCATTCACTTTCTTAAAAGAATATAAAATTTGAATCTGACATCTTGTTAGTGGGCTAAAGTGATTCAATTTGCCGGTAGAGAAAGCGCGGCTGAGTGACTGCATAGTGCTCGCAATGCGGAAGTTCCAAGTTCGAAACACACATTCACAGTTGTCTGGATTTGCTTTTTAACTGTTCCAAACTCAACAGTTCTACCATACTTGTAAATAGTCAACTAGTTCCCCTTCTGCCATTTGGTGTTTTTAAAAAGCACGCATTCAACCCCTAGCTACACAGGCCATGTGTCAATTTTTATTATATAGTTGGTGCAGTGTCATTCACACCACGTTTTCATTTGATATTCGGAAATTCTATCCTTCATTTCTTCTTCACTCGTTCGTTTTTATCAATTTATTTTCATTCTTCAATTTTCATTCATATCTTTTCATCCATTATTTATCTATCTATTTATTTATTTATTTATTTGTCTGGCTAAATTTTCCTTTTTTGTCGAAAAGTAATCAAAAGGAAAGTTAAAGCTCCTCTTCTATGACTTCTGTACTTCGAACTTTTGAATGGTTACACTTAAATCGCAGCGCTAAGGGCAGCTCTTATTATTTCGACAGGGCCTCTCGGATGTTCCAATCAAAGACTGATCCATGTGTCTATATAATGTAATCAAAGTAAACCAAAACGAAAGTAGTTTTATAAGAGTTCTTTGCAACTATGCTTGATGCAACTCTTGTTAATGTAATGATGGAATTTAAAAATGGGAGAGGTTTGGTGAATTTCCTCCTATCTGTCAGAAAAATTGCCCTCCGGGGTCCCTCAGGGAAAAACTTAGACCCATGACCATTTCTTGTACTTATAAATAATTGATATGTTGACAATTTAGCTAATGTACGGAAGTACGTTGACGATATGACCGTATCTGAAGTCGTTGCCAAGGGCAACCGAAATTGTACCCTGGAGATTGCGCATAAGGTTGCGGAGTGGTCTACGCAGAATAGAGTCCACCTCAATAGCGAGAAATGTAAGGAGCTCAGGATATCTTTTGTAAAGGATAAGCCACAGTTTTTCATGGTAATGAACTAGAGAGGGTGTCTAGTGCTAAACCACTAGGTCTAACCATTACGAGCAACCTTACATTGAACGAGCATATTAGTCAGGCGCATTTTTCTTTAGAAAGAAGTCTTCAAACCCGAGCCTAGATTCATCAGTAGAAGAGTTCATAGACGGACAGGAAAATGAAAACACCACAAGACCAAACACGATGTTGCTCTGTTCCACGAATTTCTTGTTTTGAAAGGCGAGTTGAGACAAATGGACGAATTGACTCTTCAAGAGCTGAATGAAGTCTTGGGTTTTCACCTCTGCATATCAAATTTTGAACTTCCTTAGAACTATCTCGACATATTTTCAGGATGTCTTTTTTTTAATCAAATTAGTTCTACCTTTTAACGGGACTTTTGCTAAATAATTTAAACGTAAAGTATTTTACAAGGAAGCCATTTCAGTGCAACTCTCGAATAGTGAGGCGGCTTCACCGCGCGTTGTTTTCCTTTGAAAGAAAATAAAGATAAGTTTATCTTTGAGTTCTGTTCACTTATGAATCTCGGTATGTATATAATAAATAAGTTACTTGCGGTTGGTTCGCTTGTACGATTTTTATTTACTCGTTGTGAATAAAAATCGTACGCTCTCACCAACCGCAAAATAACCTATGAATATATATATATATATATATATATATAGAGGAAGTCTGTAAGTCGATTTTCGCGTGGAACAGTGCTCAATACGTTGAAGCAGAGCAGAATAAATAAATATTATGAGAGGAAAAAACGACGCAACTACATATCCCGACAAGCCTGTTTCGTGAATCGCTTCACTCTTCAGGGGTTTAATGAAAGAATATTCATGTGACTATCGTTTATAAACTAAGAAAATTTACATAATGCGCGGTAAACTTAAAACTTTAAAGTTCAGCTGTTGCGTAGCAACGCTTTGTTTCTGTGTCGGCATGAAGATACGAGTTCGTTACGCTTATTTAGTGATGAGAGGTCGGGTCGGTAAATTATCAGGAATTTCTCTTTTAGGCATAGGTTGCATCTTTTACTGGAGCTGCTGTAGGGAGAGTTAGATGATAAGACGCGCCATGAAATAGAGTAGTCAATGTTGTCGTTCTTGAGTGTCCAGATGTGTTTGCTAAGTTCGGTAGAGTTTTTGTGCTTGGCGTGGCGGAATGATGCGGTGTGATTTCTGTGTCTTGTTTTGAAGTCGGTTTCTGTGAGTCCAATGTATGTTTCATTTCAGGGTTGTACCAGCACCTGCCGGCATCAACAAACGACTTTCATCCCTTTCATCAGACAAAGCTTCATTCGACAAAGCCGCCCCCCCGTACCAGAAAGCACTTGACGAAGGCGGATATCAATACACCCTACACTACGAACCCACCACGACTGCCAAACGAAAAAACAGGCAGCGAAGCAACATCCTCTGGTACAACCCTCCATTTAGCAAGAACGTCAGCACCAATATCGGACACAAATTCCTCAGCCTAATCGACAAACATTTCCCTAAAGATCACAGCCTCCGCAAGATATTTAACCGCAACACCATCAAAATCAGTTACAGCTGTATGAACAACACCAAACAGGTCATCGACAACCACAACAAGCGCATCTTACACTCGTCCCACTCACCTTACACAAAAGACAACAAAGACGTCACGGGAACCAACAAAACATGCAACTGCCGACAAAAGAACAATTGCCCGCTCAATGGTAACTGCCTTCAATCCTCAGTCGTTTATCAAGCCACCGTCACACGGAACGACAACAACACCTCTGAAACATACATTGGACTCACAGAAACCGACTTCAAAACAAGACACAGAAATCACACCGCATCATTCCGCCACGCCAAGCACAAAAACTCTACCGAACTTAGCAAACACATCTGGACACTCAAGAACGACAACATTGACTACTCTATTTCATGGCGCGTCTTATCATCTAACTCTCCCTACAGCAGCTCCAGTAAAAGATGCAACCTATGCCTAAAAGAGAAATTCCTGATAATTTACCGACCCGACCTCTCATCACTAAATAAGCGTAACGAACTCGTATCTTCATGCCGACACAGAAACAAAGCGTTGCTACGCAACAGCTGAACTTTAAAGTTTTAAGTTTACCGCGCATTATGTAAATTTTCTTAGTATATAAACGATAGTCACATGAATATTCTTTCATTAAACCCCTGAAGAGTGAAGCGATTCACGAAACAGGCTTGTCGGGATATGTAGTTGCGTCGTTTTTTCCTCTCATAATATTTATTTATATATATATATATATATATACTAGTATAGCACAAAAAGTCGACGGATAAACTGGTTAAACTCGACGCAAGAATTGTTGGATAATTAAGTTTATCACCTGAGTGGATAAAGTAAATTGCCACCGTTAAGAGTTTCTAAAGCTGAAGTTTCGAGCGTAAGCCCTTCGTTAGAGCCGACGGTGGCCAATTTACATTAACAACTCAGATGATAATACCAATTATTCTGTTATTGCCCCCCATCGACGCAGAATTACATTTTCCTTAGAAACCTTTCCCTTTCATTTGATAATACGCCGAGGAGAGTTGTGACACACTGAATAATTTATCACGCATCTTCAGATGTTCTTTGTCCTAGGGTAATGCAAATTTCTGAATAAGTAGAAATCGAACGCTCGTCTCTTATGTTTTCGACTTTAATTGGGGCGTCATCTCAATTCACTGCGTATGAACCTTGATGAATCGAACTACATGCGAGGCAGCCAATTTATGGATTACATTTTGGAATTAATTCTGAAAAATGAAGACCAGCAGCTGGATAAGATTTTAAGCGAACAAGCGACAAAGAGAGGCTCGAATCCTTTGGAATTAACAATGAAAAACTTTGAAGAAATGTTTGTGTTTGCGTCGTTCGCAGGATCTGTGCGCTGCTTGACAGTTTTGACAAAATATGGTGAGTAAACTTGTAAATCACCTCTTCCCAAGAACGAGCACCGGATGGGAAAAAAAGAGAACTTTGTGATTAATTACTAGTTATAGTTTCTTATTTAGATTTTTCAAATGTACGGCGTGGTAAACTAATCAATTAAAATAATCAGATTTTGATTTTAAAATAATAATCAAAATTTCCCTTCTCTTATTTTAAAAACTATTGTCTTCAATTTCAATCTTTTTTAAAATTTTCTTCTGATGGCCTCAGTTTTAGAATTATAACTTTCATTTCCAGTGATGATTTCGCCAGAGCGGGACGTGACGTATCATTGAGCCTTTAGAGCCGTGCAGTCGTAATGATATAAAGATGATTCATTGCGATATGAAATAGGAGATGACCTAATAAGATCTTACATGTAAACGTTAGGACTGATAGACGTCAACTTTCTGGCGAGCCTCAGGACCTCACTTCACGGGCTTCCTGTCACGCCACTCAGAATAGCCGTGGAATATGACAACATCGCTGTCGTAAAATGGCTTTGCTGTCACGGGGCAAACGTCAACAACAGAGAAGCCGTATGGAGCACGAAATCAGATGAAATCACTTCCGGTTCGTTTATTTCTAGCACGTGCTCAGTCCCCTGTATGACACCTCTGCATTTTGCCCAATCTGCCGCGTAAGATTCTTTTGGCGAATGGGGCCGACATGTCTGCGCAAGACTGCATGGGAAAGACACCTGTGGCCATGACAACACTATACGGCCGTTTTGACGTATTAGAAGCACTCTGTTGTCACGGAACGCCTTTAAATCTGGCAAGCTGTTGGGGAGCGACACCGCTGATGCATGCTCAATACGGGCGAAGTAAGTCTGAACGAGTGTCAGCTACAGAGATTTTATGTCGGTTTGGCGCTGATGTTGATTTGCAAGACAGAAATGGACGAATCGCCTTACATCTGGCCAAAGATGTGGAGTGCGTTTGTCTGATTCTTGCTTATCATGGAGACCCTAGTATTGAGACGGTCTTTGGAAAAACAGCCCTTGTCACAGCCGCTGAGAATCAACGCTTGGACATTTGCCGCAAGTTATGTGACTCACAAGCTGTGGTTAGCCTTGTAGCCTTGGGTCGGGGGTCAACTCTGTTTTGTGCCATATCACGTGATACTCAGGCCTGGCTCATGGAATGTTCTCGAAATGTCAGACAGCTAAGCCATCTTTGTCGCTGTGTGATACGTAACCAACTCAAATTGAATTATTAAAATATTTTTGAGGGAGTTAGACGGCTTCCCTTGCCTACACCCCTTGAAACTTACGTTTCTTTTATTATGAAAGACCAAATTTTGAAATAATAAATTCATAATATTTTGTTTATTCCTTTTCCATATATTCTCAAATCACGGTCAGAAGTGATCTAAAACGGTCTCTTTCTGCAATATGGGATATAAATTATGTGACGCTTGCGACGAAAGAGGAAACTTCGAGGGATGTCGCTATGCGTGTTTTCTAAGTGTCGCTGATGTGGGAACTATTTTACCGGTCGTAATGAAACCACGAAAGCCAAGATGACTATCAACGGTGTTTATTTAGATCACGGTCACGATCACGATCGTAAACTGAAATTGCAATAATATTATAACGAAAGCATGAATCTAATTGAATTGGTGCGAAAGGCATGAAAGAAACGCTTTACGTGCTTATGTCGATAACGCGATTAAAATAACAACAATCAACGTGAATTAACATAAACAAATCATAAAAGGCTCAATAAAAACTACTCGAGATTCAAAGATCGGCTACACAATGACTATAAACAACTAGGCACGCAAATTAAAGTAATTGACAATTGATCTAATAAAAAAAAGGCTGTTCTTTTGTTCGATATCCTTAACAAATTAGTACCGGCTAAATAGAATAGTAAATAGAATCTGCTGCAATATTACGGAACGTGCTAGATCCTCAACCGTACCTGTAAAAGCCGAGCTTGTAACTAGATGTAGAGAGTAGTTTAGTTGCTGGTATAGCCCGACATATATCAATAAAGGTGTATACTGCAGAATACAAGACGTCCACACTTCAATGATGTTTGTTGACTGGATGATAAATTACTTTTCAGCGATGGAACAGAGACTTCACCCATCATTACTTCTTATTTACTAGCCCCACACGATTGCAACTGTTTTTACATATGATTTCTTTTTGATAACCGCAATGTTCAAATATCCCTGATAAATCGAATGTTTCGCACAAAGCATTCCAAGTCCCAAGTAAGCTTGTCACAAATAATTACACCTAAATCTTGCTACTTGTATACACGCAGTAACTTTTCGGAGCTTAAAAACGAGTCTCTGTAAGAATCAAACAAATTGGTAAATGAAAATTTTCAACACTCCTTCAAATTTTGCATGCAGCTAGGCACTCAGGGGGGATGCACAAAAATGCCCTTTTTAGAGGTTGCAACACTTTTGTTGCCATGGTAACAATGGATGATTGTTCTCGGCGGAAAGGCCATACTTACAAACAAAAATTTGCCTAAAAAGTGTAAAATGTAAATCTCTCAATCTCACGTCTGTTTGGACAATACAACTTAATACTTACAGCACATATAGTGATATTGTTTATCTTTATTGTGGCGCATTCAATTTTTCATGAGAGTTAATGTAAATACAGGAATCGATGATTTACCAAGGTACACTTTCGGCCATTTTGGCTAAAGAGTAAAACAACTAACATATTTTTCTTAATTTCTCCAAAAGTACACCGATCCTGGAACTGAGACTAAAGTCCTAATTAGTACTAATCAGTTCTAGTTGCTAATTCTGTAAAAATCTCTGCGGGCCGGTTGCTACTTTTTATAAGGGCAGTTCACGAACTGACCTCAAAAATCTATTGTTGCATATTTTGGTAATGTTTACATTTTGAGTTTTCAGCGACAAATTACACAGACAGACTTACTAGACATACGTTTAAAAGAAGCCTATCTCATGATCAATGTCTCACAAGAAACTATCGCTTCTAGCCGCTATTTTACATCAGTCAAAATAAAGCTTACCGTGAACTCTCAGCCTCATAATTAGGCTCAATGCATGGGTTCCTTTCTGCAAGGAATCATCCTTAAAATGAGTTTCAAAGGAAGTTGCATTTTCCTTTGGCTATTCATTCGCTCTAATGTTCATCGTCAGAGGTTACTGACTTGCTAAAAATATCAAATTCAGCCGACAATTCCACCTAAAAGTGACAGCTACTTCAATGATGAGCCAGCGACCAAGCATGAAATGTTTACGATCATTTCGTGGTAGGATTCAAGCTTTGTTTCCCACCCCAGATATTATCTCGAAAGATACAAACTAAGTTCTGGTAAGTAACAGAACGAAAAAGCAAAAATCGCCTTCTTTAAACGGGCGATTGACCCTGAAAACCACACACCCTAGACGAAAGTAGAAACCACGTTTGGTCAGCGGATTTGATTTAGAGAAATTGTCTGTCACTACGGACTCAATACTGTCTCTACATTTGTTTTCACCATTTGCCACTGTTGTTCTTAGAGCAAAATATTGCCGCTTGGATTCTTTTTTGCCTTAATGTATTTGATAAGACTGGCTTTAGTAACAGGCCTATATTACAATTGATCCAGCACCTTTTTTGATAAGATTGTTGCCCTGAGTTGAACTCCATGCCGGGGCTGCGCTTTGTATATATCCAACTGATGTGCCTCATGCCAGTTAGGATTTTTTAAGCTTTATGTTTATTAACAATTTTTTTTCTCGTGTTGGCCCCAAAATACCCCATTAGGGGAGTTGCAAAAACTTCCTTAGTATTAAATTCTCAGACTTCCAAGAACACTGCAATGACACAAAATGAACTTAGAAATTCTCTGAGAGACTTAGCGAACTTCAGTAAACACGTATGTCCAAAAAGCTTTACCTTCTTCACGCGCTTCGCACTCCACAAAACCTTCTCATAAAAAGGATAATTAACACGAAACATTAATATCCCAGAGGACGCGATATATTTCTAACAGTCACGCGCAGCTGAATTTGTCAAGAGCACGTGCACCAATGTGGTGCCCTTCAAAAGTAAAGCTACCCGCAAATAACAGAATAGACACGATAGTCAAGGTTCTTATGGTCAATTATCCACTGTGAAACGTTCATTAACAATCTGGATAGCGTACATCTGCAACCTGTCAGCGGTACCACCGCAGGTTAAACAAAAACAGTTTCAACAATGGAGATATGTTACTTTGCATCTCCTTTGCAAACCTGCTCAGAGCAGTTATTATTTCTTGGCAACTGCAATCGAGATATCACGAACATCTCAGGACATATGGACTGAGAAAATCTCAACGGGACATCGATGACGAAGTGGACTTGATACTTTGTAGAGCAGGTGGGTCAAATCAATATTTCCTCCTTTGTCTTTTGAAAGGAAAAATAAAAAGTGTGAAGCGAAAACTAACAAAATATAGAAGTGTCCACGCGCGTAATCGAAGGAAATCTGGACTGCTGGATTAAACGGAACAGGGATTTTATCACGATTATTTTCAACAACTTCAAAAATAAAATAACTAAAATAAAAGGCAAACTCTTTTGATTGTACCTTTATGTTTTGAATAATAATAATAATGATAATAACAATAATAATACATTTTGTTAGGGCTAACAAATTTTTCCGTACAGGATTTCTCGATATCGTATGAATAGAGGCCAACAAATTTAAGATATGCAGCCATCATCACGATCAGTTAGGAATATATCGGAGGGGCCGACGAAGGACCTGTCAGGTGCCTCCTGAGATTTCGACTCACAAAAGTGCTAAGAAAAAAGGAGATCGCTCTGTTTTGAAAGGACATTCTCTTGCGATCAAGAAGCGAATTGAGAAGATTGTGCCCGTTGGATCTGGTAAGGAAGAAAAACAGACACTCAGTAAGCTTAACTCGAGTTTCGTCAAATTCATTTAACAGTTGCTTCCCTATTTCAAGCTGATTTTTATTTGTCTTTTTGATAAAAATCCTTTTTTAATTATCAGCTTTATGTCGAGCGTGCAGGGAGTCGCTGAGTAACCAGACACAAGCAGATGAAGAGGAGGTAAGAATGTACTCCTTCTCCTGTTGTCGTTTCCAGTAAAGCTGTTACATTCCACTTATTTAAGTTATGTTTCTTTCATCCTATCTATTACCAATATTCTTGAAGGCTGATTGAACAGGATGGCTTTGGTGATGAAGAAGGGATTTTGTGATTGAGCATGAGAGCCCTGTAGATAATGAATTGTGAAGATAGATTCGACATATTAAAAAATAATCAAATGATTTATTATTGAACTTTTTGCATTTTTGTATAGGATAATAGCAAAGCAGCGACCCGCCCTGGCAAAGTCATGTGCCAAAAAACGCTTTTAAAATGAGTTAGAAATGATTTAATCATGACGCCGAAAGGAGTGGATGTTTCGTGGCAAATGGAGAACAGTGAGAGTGATGACAGTAACGAATGTGGTGATAAGATGGATGTACATTCTGAGAAATTAGATGCCATTAACAAACTTCTTATCTTAGAAGGCCACAAGCCTCTGACACATGCATTGCAGGTCCCGTGGACAGATGCTTCGGAGAAAACAAAGCGCTTTTACACCTCAAAGATGAGCGAAGTCATCAACTCACTCCTTGAAGTCGTGGCTCCTAATGATGCCGGATTGCTATGGAGAGCTTTAAAAGAATTAAGGGAGATTAATCAACGCTATGATGACTTTAAAAGTTCAGAGTCCCCCCTTCTAACAGCTCTTATAGAGAGCTACAAACAAGCCACGCATCGCAGTGCTAGGCAACAAATTCTTAGCGTTATAGCAGCTATCCTTCACAGATCTTGAGAAACTTATTCCAGGTTTAACAAGATATCGATTCACCACTGCCCGCCGTCACCGTCTACAGCATGGAATAGGAGCACAAACCTCATTGTCTCAAAAGTCCCAAGAACTCCGAGTAAGGGTGAATCCGGCAAGAGTCGAACATTTCATTGATTTTATCACAAGTCAGCAAATTATTCAAGACCTGCCGTTTGGAAGAAGAAAGTTGAAATTGTCTAACGGTGAAATTCTGGATGTTCCAAATGTTATTCGGCTTCTCATCCCTACACGCCTGGTAAACGAATATTTCCAATATTGTCAAGAAACAGGGTTCACAAACCCACTGCCAAGGAGCACTCTGATGAAAATTTTGTCTGAAAGTTGCAGTACCTCAGTCAGACGATGTATGCAAGGCCTAAATAACTACTTAGCTGAAGGAGCAAGAGCTTTTGATGAGTTGTCAAGTATTGTGGACAAGCTTTCAGAAATTGGACTTGAAAAAGATGTCGCAGATCGCCTCAAAGAATCCCTAAAAAGTGGCAAACAGTACCTAAAAGGAGATTATAAGGTGCTTTCCACTCGTCAATTATATTTGATTTTCAATAATTACTTTGTTTTCAAAATTCAGTAGAATTTTTTCATAATCTTAATAACTTTGCAGTTTTTCAACAACTTTAGCCGGTCCGTTGTTTTCATTCCTCTTCAATACTCTAGGTTCATGTTGCTCTCGAGTCTACGATTCTTGATCATTGCAGAGCATTCGCTTTGAGTGATCCCGCAAACAGCTTTTACCAAACGCCATGCAATCACGAACATAAGGTGGCCTGTGACCGATGCTCGAGTCTCTGTCAGGTGTGTGTTTATGTATCTTTTATAATCCACTTCCATTGCCAACTGTCCACTATTTATGGACAGTACTGAAAATATATAAGATTTAAGCGTAAAGTGAATAGGTGCGGAAGCGAACGGAAAACTGTAATGACCTCAGATCAAGTATTTTCAAAGTTCGAGAGGTACTGATTACGGTTTGCCAACGTTCAATGCTTTGAAGTCCTGGCTTCTTTTGCAGGTGTTAGACGACATTAATTGTGAGGTACATAAGAAGAAGTTTTTAAACGAGGAAGACAGAGATGTAGCAATCTTCATGGTCAAAAATGCGAGGCAGGCCATTTCAGAATGGAAGGCACATCAGTTACGAAGTGCTCATCAAGACATCACTCGCTTGTATATTCTGCAGCGTATGAGCTCTTCTTCTGTGCTGATTGTCCAGGACTTCGCAATGAAGTTTATTCCAACCCGCTATAGAGAAGCACAAAGCGATTTCTTCGGAAAACGGGGCATTTCGTGGCACATTTCAGTATGCCTAAGGAAAACCGACAAACGGCTCGAGGCACAAACATTTATTCATATTTTAGAGTCAGGACTGCAAGATAGTGAAACTGTAGTTTTGATCATGGAGCACGTGCTCCGTTCCTTAAAACTACAGCATCCAGAGATTACCTCAGCATATTTCAGGCAAGATAATGCCGGATGTTACCACTCATCGTGTACAATTCTTTCTGCACTTGTACTTTCCTCACGCTCCAAGATACAGGTGAAGCAAATCGATTTCAGCGATCCACAGGGGGGTAAAGGTGCGTGTGATCGGAAGGTTGCACAAGTAAAAGCTCATGTAAGAAGTTTTGCCAATGAAGGAAATTCGGTCACCTCTCCAAGCGAGTTTAAAATTGCCATCGAGTCACAAGGAGGTATTCCTAGGGTGCGCGTCGTAGTCGTCAAGGTAGACAGGACAAACACGAAAACATTCAAACTGGATGACGTGAATGCCTTTAACAATTTCGTTTTCGATGGCCACGGGTTCAACGCCTTCAAGGCCTACCAAGTTGGTCCTGAAAAAAATCTTCCTTTGGGAGGAGTTTCACGAAGGTAAGCACATTCACATCATAAGCAGGATTTTTATTTCGTCTTCTTTTATATCACTTATCCGTTTGAAAGAACCATAGGTGTAAAAGACCAATAACGCTTGTTTCATCGTGCTCTTTCTACAGCTCTAGTATATTACTGACTCTCTTATTACTGAACGAGTATTGTCCCTTGTTGCTTAGAGATCACATGCAGAAATGCATGAGTGGCTGCAAATGAAAGACTCTTTCATTTGCACTTGAAGTTCTACCGTGCTGTAAGAAAAAAAGACTTTCGACATACTTTATGCCTTGTTAGAAAGTACTACAAGTCTGCTAAGGCAGGGTTCGAGAATACTTCAGCTTTTGATAAGTTAACCACTCTCTGTAAAAACGATTGGCTACTAAAATGAAAAATTTATCAACTAATATACGTCTGTTTTGTGCGTCGATCTGCAGTGCCGGAGGAAATAGATTTCCCATGGCTAGAAAACGCGTCCTTTGGATTTGGCGACTTTGTGCCTGTCTTTCAAAATGCCGCTCGTGTGAGGCAGGCAAACAATGACACTGGTGAGGTAAATGAAGTCACCGTGGCAGTAAATGAAGCGTCAGATTCGAGTGATCCAACAAGCTTTGATTCCGCTTCCCCACACGAAGATTGTACTGAAGCTTCTATACCGAAAATATTTTCTTGTCCCGAAGAAGGGTGTATAAAATCTTTTGTACTTTACTCTTCACTGGAGAAACATTGTATTTTTGGCGCTCATATAAGATCGTTGGAAAAATTACCTTGCAAGACAGGGCAAAATTGTTGTATGCACAGCGTCTAGAAGAGGGCCAAACCAAACACCTTTCCTGTGTTCAGGTACACGGTAGCCCATCGTCACCTTTGCTAGAAATGGGCTGGGCGTTAAAATCAAAGGCAAAGGTAGTAAGGTTCAATGAAAAGCAAAAATTGTATCTTCAAAGCAGGTTTTTACACGGAGAGAAGTTAGGGAAAAAGGAAAGTGGAGAGGCTGTAGCTAAAGATATGAGAAAAGCCAGAGATGCAAAAAATGAGCGGTTGTTTTCAACAGAAGAATTCTTGACCCCGCAACAAAGTAACTCGTACTTTTTCTCGCTTTGCGGCCAAACGAAGGCGCTCAGTGAATCGGAAATTGACGCAGTTCAATTAGGGTATGCTGTAAAGGAAGTTACCGAAAATGTCATAGTTGCCCTACAGCAAGAATCAAATAAGTACGATCATCCAATCGTGTTCAACGAGTTCAAGCTGTGTGAGATGTCGAAGGATGAACTGTCCATGCTATGCTTGACAACGCTCAAGGCAATCTCTGATGAATTCGACTTGCAAGTCTCAGGACGGCGAAAGGCACCTTATGTTGACTTTTGTCAACAGCTGTACCTGCAAGGCTACGTAAGAGCTGCATGCAACTCAAAGTAAAAGTATCATTACCGTCGTGTACATGGACTGCGTGAAGCATATGTTGTGTCGATTGTAATATAGGCCTGTTACTAAAGCCAGTCTTATCAAATACATGAAGGCAAAAAAGAATAAAAGCGGCAATATTTTTCTTTAAGAGCAACAATGGCAAATGGTGAAAACAAATGTAGAGACAGTATTGAGTCCGTAGTGACAGACAATTTCTCTAAATCAAATCCGCTGACCAAACGTGGTTTCTACTTTCGTCTAGGGTGTGTGGTTTTCAGGGTCAATCGCCCGTTTAAAGAAGATAATTTTGCTTTTTCGTTCTTTTACTTACCAGAACTTAGTTTGTATCTTTCGAGATAATATCTGGGGTGGGAAACAAAGCTTGAATCCTACCACGAAATGATCGTAAACATTTCATGCTTGGTCGCTGGCTCATCATTGAAGTAGCTGTCACTTTTAGGTGGAATTGTCGGCTGAATTTGATATTTTTAGCAAGTCAGTAACCTCTGACGATGAACATTAGAGCAAATGAATAGCCAAAGGAAAATGCAACTTCCTTTGAAACTCATTTTAAGGATGATTCCTTGCAGAAAGGAACCCATGCATTGAGCCTAATTATGAGGCTGAGAGTTCACGGTAAGCTTTATTTTGACTGATGTAAAATAGCGGCTAGAAGCGATAGTTTCTTGTGAGACATTGATCATGAGATAGGCTTCTTTTAAACGTATGTCTAGTAAGTCTGTCTGTGTAATTTGTCGCTGAAAACTCAAAATGTAAACATTACCAAAATATGCAACAATAGATTTTTGAGGTCAGTTCGTGAACTGCCCTTATAAGAAGTAGCAACCGGCCCGCAGAGATTTTTTTACAGAATTAGCAACTAGAACTGATTAGTACTAATTAGGACTTTAGTCTCAGTTCCAGGATCGGTGTACTTTTGGAGAAATTAAGAAAAATATGTTAGTTGTTTTACTCTTTAGCCAAAATGGCCGAAAGTGTACCTTGATAAATCATCGATTCCTGTATTTACATTAACTCTCATGAAAAATTGAATGCGCCACAATAAAGATAAACAATATCACTATATGTGCTGTAAGTATTATGTTGTATCATCCAAACAGACGTGAGATTGAGAGATTTACATTTTACACTTTTTAGGCAAATTTTTGTTTGTAAGTATGGCCTTTCCGCCGAGAACAATCATCCATTGTTACCATGGCAACAAAAGTGTTGCAACCTCTAAAAAGGGCATTTTTGTGCATCCCCCCCGAGTACCTAACTGCATGCAAAATTTGAAGGAGGGTTGAAAATTGTCTCTTTCCCAATTTGTTTGATTCTTACAGAGACTCGTTTTTAAGCTCCGAAAAGTTACTGCGTGTATACAAGTAGGAAGACTTAGGTGTAATCATTTGTGACAAGCTTACTTGGGACTTGGAATGCTTTGTGCGAAACATTCGATTTATCAGGGATATTTGAACATTGCGGTTATCAAAAAGAAATCATATGTAAAAACAGTTGCAATCGTGTGGGGCTAGTAAATAAGAAGTAATGATGGGTGAAGTGTCTGTTCCATCGCTGAAAAGTAATTTATCATCCAGTCAACAAACATCATTGAAGTGTGGACGTCTTTTATTCTGCAGTATACACCTTTATTGATATATGTCGGGCTATACCAGCAACTAAACTACTCTCTACATCTAGTTACAAGCTCGGCTTTTACAGGTATGGTTGAGGATCTAGCACGTTCCGTAATACTGCAGCAGATTCTATTTATATATTGATTCGGGGATGACTCAGCATGACACAGCTACTTCTAGAACATTCTTGAAGGTCACACTACCATCATAACAAACTTCGCTGTCTCTCTCAGGGTCTTCATTCTAAGCTTGTGGTTGTGCTTAGTCCGTGCTTTTCGCTTTGATGCCATTTCTGACCTGTCATCAAACACTGTTCAAGCCTTTCGTTTCAACAACTGACAGTAGATACATTCTTGCATTCTAATTGAAGTTCTTGCAGCTTCTTGGTCTCAACCGAGTGACTCACGATAACCGCAGGCAGCTATGGTGAGCGGTCAATCAATCAATCAATCAATCAATAAACTTTATTTATTCTCGAATTTACAGTGTAGCACTCGGGTGCGGTATTGTTATCCCGAGTTCTAACTTTGAGGACTCTGGAGAAACCGTGCTGTTTCTCTGAGTTACTTTCCTATCCCACCAATGGTTGAAAGAAGATGAAGGTAGCTAAAATTATGCGGCATTTCTGTAATCGACAATCGAAATGTGTTTACATATGCAACATGTCAAACAAAATCATCCACGTTGCGGTTACTTAAGTAATTCGGTTAGAGAAGAGTAGTCATCTAGATCAATATCTCCCCTTCAAATAAACGACCCTGTCTTTTCCCACCGTACCACAGGGTAAAAGCTACCGGTCACTAACTAAAAAGGATTTTTTTCGGCGACTGGACATCAAGTTACGGTAGCTGAGCATGAACTTCGAATTGACCATGCACCGTACTTGACAGTTTGTTTGTTCTGATGTGCGGTTCCTTGTGAATTTATTAAAATCCTAATCCTAGAATCCTAAAAAGGATTTTTTTCGGCGACTGGAAATCGGGTTACGGTAGCTGAGCATTAACTTCGCACGGTTCTTGACAGTTTGTTTGTTTTGATGGGCGGTTCCTTGTGAATTTATTTGGTTTACTTCTCTCAGTGTTGGCGTGCAAGCAAGATTCATCCAGTTTCCACTTAAATATTTTATCCTTTCCTGGTAAAGTTCGACAAAGGTAAAGTTATAAAGAATTGTTAAGATGTCATTAATGATGATGATAACTCTAGATCTCTCTTCTGACTCAAGGGGCATAGTTTTTGTTTGTGAAATTAGAAGTCAAAGCGAATTCGAGTTCAAATATTACGTACATGTCTGGAAAATTCAAACATCTGTGGATGAGTTATCATGAACAAAACTCAAATGCAAGGATACCGCTTGAATTACAAAAGAAACATTGTCTTTCCAAAAAGCTCAATACTTGTCCTTGGCCCTAGAAAAAACTGAGCCTTCATCAGTTCGATGCCGAAACTGCGCTTTATTTGCCGATGATTGAGTTGTCCGCTTGAAGTCTTTGTCTCATCAATCTGATGAAAAGAAATTCATCATTTGGTCAACAAACACGGAAATTCGAGCTAAATTATACGCCGTCTTTCTCGATCAAGGAACACGTCATTAGCGATTTTCGAATTACGAGCTGTTTTCCTCTGCACGTACAGCAACATACTTGTACACTTCGATCGTCAATTTTTTTTTTTGATCATTGCGGGTTGATTCGTTATCCATGTATATTCATTTCTTCGTTAAGTTTGTAGTTGAAGCTAACCTGTACCTTTTGCTTTGATTTCATTTCTGAAACACTGTTTCTAGTCAAAGCACCCATTAGAGCAAGTTAATTTATAACTCTCAAGTGTGAAGCGACATAACGGCCCGCGGTTTAGGATTGGTTATATCGAAGAAGAAAGACTCGCAGCCTCTTGGTCTTAACCGAATAATGAGTTATTTTCCTATCTCTCTTCAATGGTTGAAAGATGATGAAGTCGACAATTGAAATGTGTTTACGTATGCAACATCTCAATCAAAATCATCCACGGTACGGTTACTTGAGTCATTCGGTTAGAGAAAGAGTAGTCATCTAGATCAATATCTCCCCTTCAAATAAACGACCCTGTCTTTTCCGCAAATTTCCCTTTCGTAAACGGTCGATGCCATGTCGAAAAATAGTCGAACAGACGACAGCCTTCGTGAAAAGCTCGTACGTGGTTCGCTCATGATTGTCTAAGGTTCGCATGTCATTTCCGAGGTGTCTTCTATGTCAGTGTTGTTTACACGATGGCGGAACAATCGACGTGCGTGAGAGGTGAGCCAGCTGAAACAGAACCAGCCCATTCTTCTTATACTGACACAAGCCAAAATCAATAAAGAATCCAACGGAGTGGAACTCCTTTTCCCAGTCAGTTGAGGTGAGTTTGTTTCGTATTTCCCGAAATATTCGAGCATTTTTAGCCAGGATAAAGCGCTTGTTTGAGCAGTCTCGTACGTTATTGTTTCCTCGTTCTTTGTATCAGTCCACAGCCATACTTCAAGAAACAACTTGGGAAGGAGGCAGGAAGGAAGAAATTGCCGACAGACAGACGAAAGGTTGGGAATGAACTTCGAACATTGCGAATGTTTGTGTATTACCCTGCCCCATTTCAGTGGGTTTCATTATGAAAATACTTGCCATGTGGGTTATGTGGCTAGCTTTGTAAAGGGACTCAGTGTGTAAACTTTTCGCCAGACTGTCCAAGTAGTATTTTTAGATTATGAACCTATATCTTGAATCAAGCTGAATGTTCATTTTCTAATGTTGTTCAGAGTTGTTGTTTTTCTATGCAACACTCTAAAATATCCCCAGGGGATAGTCAATATAAGTGTACCGATTTGCCACACATTTTAATTAAAAATAGCCTGGGAATATAAAGCTTATAAAGGCTAAGCTGTTAGAGAATTCATGCCAACATTATCAAAACACCAACAGTTTTGCTACTTACTATTTCACCCAATAGGTAGTGGGTTCAGCCAATTAGATTGTAGGATTTGTGATAGAGTGCTACAGTTGGAGACAGAAAACAGAAAAAAGACCGTTTGACAAAAATTCGCGATTGCTGCCTTATTTACCCCCTTCCCCTGATCAATGCTGTTTGGAATGGTTCGGGCTATCAATATCATTGAATTAAGGGAGGGGGGTTGGAGGGGTGAGTTTTAATGTAACAAAACATTTCACATTAGGCTATACTGCTAAAATTGAACAGAGTAATTGCAAATTTCTTAAAAAAATTTTTATTGTCCCCAATTGTAGTTGGTTTCTATCAAAATATCTTGTAATGTATCTTCATAGTATTGGAAAGATAAAGCACAGAGCTCAAGAGGAGACCTTGATACAGATGTAGCAGAGATAAAAAATGTCTTGTCTGCAGCACCAAGTTCATGAGGGAGAAAGACTTCAAATACCACCAGAAAGGTTGTCATGAGTGTATTTGAGAGGAATGCAATGAAATGTTTGACCATGGGCAAAAGCTAAAGAGACATAAAGACAAAAAAGCATAAAGACAGCTACAAGTTTGATCATTACCAAAAGACTTTTGCAGAGAAACAAAGTCTTACAAGATGGAGAAAGTCACATGTTCATTAACCTATCCTGCATAAAGTGATTTTGACTGGAAATGCTATGAAATTGCTTTTTGACCAATGTGTAATACATAATTATTTTTTCAATTTTCAATTTCAATTTTTGAAATTAATTGTGGTCATTGTCTGGTACAATAAAATAACCATATCCCCTCGTGGAAGGGTTGGGGGGGGGTGGGGGTGGGGTTCAATATGGCCAGGATTTTTCATGGAAACTATGCAAAAATTACAGGGTGGTGGGGAAGTCAAATCTCAACACCCTTCTGGTGGGAGGTATGGTTCTTCCCTGGAATCACACATTGCATAATTTGTTGGTTATAGTTATTAGTTAATCCTATGCCCCATCTGAATCAATGGCTGAACATTGTTTATTCTTCAATCATCAGTAAACAAACATTCCTACCCACAAGGTTTCACTTGAACAAAAAATATGACAAAATTACAAGTATTTGAGTTTGGCTAGAGTAACATATGGTATAGCATCAAGGAAATTAACTGAACCCAAAGAAAGATCCGTAGGTCCAAACACATCATGTTACAGTTCACACCAAATTTTAAATAATAACAATATTGTGTTAGATTTTAACAGAACAGAATAACTCAAAACTTATTTACAATGTCAAAACCTGAATCTTTTTAACCTTGTTCTTCCAGGTCAGAGGCAGATCCAGGGAGAGGGTTTAGGGATCCAGGTAATTTGCATTATGAAAAAGCATTATGAAAAACCATTGTTTATTCACTAAGATTTCTTGTTTTCCTTTTTTTCCTTTGTATATGCTTTGTCTTGAATTTCATAGCATGGGACCCAGACTGTTTACTACTTTTCGTGTTCATTTGCACTGCTTTAGCCAAGTCATGGCTGCTCTTTCTTTTTGAGGTGGTTTCTTGAATTCTTATTGGTCACTTCCACTACCACACTTTTGTTTTCTGTTTGGCTGGACTTGAATCTTTTTTCCATTTCCTGTTTTTTTTTTTACCTCACTGGACCCAAAAGTAAAAAGAGCACTTACTAAATTAGATTGCATAGCACTAGCAGAGGTTAAGGATGTAACCGTTTTCAAGAACTTGATCACACCTTTGGCCAAATTTAGGACTCCTGAGCTTTGGAGCTTTTGAATGATTTATTCACAAGAGTTTCTTGACAGTTCTTCAG
Source organism: Pocillopora verrucosa (assembly GCF_036669915.1). Lineage (NCBI taxonomy): Eukaryota > Metazoa > Cnidaria > Anthozoa > Scleractinia > Pocilloporidae > Pocillopora > Pocillopora verrucosa. Next base: position 30,117,456 of record NC_089315.1, on the reverse strand, counting down.
CATTTGCAATGGAATCATTCAGATCATCAGTGCTCTGTGTTTGTTGAGCAGTTTGACCCTTGATATGATGTCTCCTTACTATTTGATGCCTCAGTAACAAGACAATTGGAACCATCAGTTTGTGAAGCATCTTTTTTCCCAGCATCACTAAAGCATAAGGACTTATAGCAAGAAACAGGAAGTGTTTTGCCTATTGATATCCAGGCCAATTTCTGCCTTTCATGCAGATTAGTGACTGGTATGAAATTGATGCTGTGTGCAACATTTTCCACCCATTTGCCACCCATTTGTCTTCCTCATGCCAAATCAACACCCCTGAAATGCAGCATAAAGGCTTGGATGAACTGTGGGGAACATAGCCCATAATTTGCAGGGGGGATAGGGCAGAGGGGGACCACTTTGTGAAAAATGTTCCCATGTAGTTAGGAATTTTTCCATGTTATGTGTTGATTGCAATATACATCATGTTTAATGTGCCCTACCCACATGGTACTGGGTTTAGTTTGCCTATTATGGTCTGGACCATGTGCTCAAGTTTGTTCTCTTCACGCTTCATTTTTGTCACGTTTTTCATTCAGGACCATAAATCTTGTAAGTAGTTTTTCATTTCATATTTGTTTTGTTTAGTTTCCTTTATTCAAATCTTATTGTTTCCCTTTTTCTTTCAGTCAAACCAGATCTTACGAGTCATGTAATAAAGATTATACGCATCGACAGATCAAGTCAAATGTTTATCTACAATATGCATGTTATGTTCCCATGTTGTATTTTCTCTGCAAAAAGGAGGAGCCTGGAAACCCTGCCCCCCTTCCCCCTGCAGTGTTTCCCCTATCAAAGTAATTAGAAATAAGACCATGAGCAAAAATTGGAAAATTACTGCCCACAGATGTAATTGCATTCTCATCCCATCAGAGTGATTTGTTACTGTGATGGGTAAGAACAAAAAAAACACCACTGACCTTTGACTGCCTGAAGAGCTTCCAACTTTGAATACATTATTGCCAAAGTTTTCTACAGTAGAGGCATAGGCATCTAGATCTTTTTCATCTGGGACTTTAAACCATACACTTCCATCCTTTTCTTTCCCCATGAACCAATGTCTCTAACTCCCATCAGGAATGTTGAGAAGCTTACTCAGGTAATGATCTTCTAAACTAATTGTACTCTTTGGTTTGCTGTGGAATCAGATCCTTGAGAACCAAAAACTGAGCCTCAGCAAAATTGTTGGTGTGATTCCCTCTAACAGGCAGCTCTGTCCTAAAGCATATAGCAAAAGCTTTTTTGTTATTATATAGATTTTGCAAATAGCTGACTAAATTTGGGTATCTCTTGCAATGGTTATCATTCAAAAGTTCACTAAAGCAGTTCTCAAAATCTTGTTTTGTCTCAGCATATAAGGACTTCTTGAAAAGGTTCAGATACAGCTTTTGGCTGATACTGTTCTTACCCTCCAAAGTTGTCGGAGCATGTGCAAGATGCAAAGAAGTAAAATAGATGTTGGCCAAACAGACCAGAACATTTCTTTCCTCTTTACAATTGTATGTAAGGATGACTTGGGGGCCTTATTCCCTACCATGATCATTGAATGCAAACTCTGGTAAACAGGACCAAAGCATTTCAAAGTCCTGTTTAAGTATTAATGCTCCTGCTCATCACTAGTGATCAAGATACCAAGTGGCAGTGCTCCAGATACAGTGTGTGTGCACATCACAAACACTTAAGATTGTGCTCTTCTGTATTAGGAGTAGCATTGACAAAACCAACTAACCAGACTTCTGTACTTCCTTGTGTACTCGGTTCATGAGTAGCGTTACAATAGTAATTATAAGAGGCATATCATCACCTTTTTATATTTATGGTGACAAGTAGTAGCTTTAGGGTTGTCTTTCTTGTATTGTTCAAGTCGAGCAAGTCTTTCATACATCATAACCCCTTGTCCACCATACCTGTCCTTGCCAAATTACATGTAAAGGTAACTGAAGTACCTTCTCCTTGGTATAACTGCCCAATTGGCCTTTTCCCTGTGAAACTCCAATTCATCCTAACATGAGTTTTTTCAGTTCTTTCAGTTACTGGTGTATGCCCACTTTCAAACAGCTCCAGAACCCTTTCTATGCACTCCGAAGAAATTTTTCGGAAATTAGAAGCTTCAAGAGTTTCAAGTGAATGGTTGTGTTCCCACTCTATGTTATAAGAACAACATACCTCGTTGTCTATTTTGACTATCATCTGAAAGGGGGAATTAGTATTCTTCACTCTGACAGATGGATTCGAGTGTAATAATTTCTGCTGTGGATCTTTACTTGGGCTTCAGTTGCGAGTGTTGTGTTGGCATCTATAACAATTTTGCAACACATAGCCGCTTGTTGGTTTCTTTTTTATCTTAAACTTGACTGAGATGCTGTTTATTACTTCGTTTTCACAGATCCAGGTTTTCTTTTGTTATATCTTCGGTCAGAAAGTGCACTTTGAACTTTACTCCATTCCCTGAAATTGCCTTGAGAAAATGAAATGAATCGTCTAGTAGGGAGGCCAGAAAAATCTGCTCTTTAATTTCAGTCGATTTAAATGATTTACATTTTGAATCAACTTCTTTTATTGATGAAGTTATTGGATCTTTGAGAAAAATATTGTCGGGTTTGTCCGCCGTTTTTGATTCGATAAAATCGTGATGGTTTGTGGGAAAGCTAGTCACGCGGAATCTGCACCAGCGCTTCATTGTCACGCCCTGATTGTCACGCATGTCGTCGGAGAGTCGAAAATATCGGTTACCTTCCTGGCATCGACCTTTCCGACGGCATCGACCGTTCTGAGAAATGGCATCGACCGTTTTAAATGGCAACGACCGTTCTGAGAAATGGCATCGACCGTTGTAAATGGCAACGACCGTTTACGAAAGGGAAATTTGCGCCGATGCTAGTACAAAAGCTCCGCTCCTATGCGGTGTAACTCGTCTATAATTCGGAAAAAATCCTCAAAACCATCTGCACCCTCAGCTACAGTATTTCCTAGACTCCGCAATGATTTCCTCTGTGTGGCCTCTTGAACTTCTAGTACTCTCCACATGGTGGATTTACTTGTCGGTTCAAATTCATTTTTTCGCATTTGGCCATGTATTATTAATGATGGTATACGTGGTTACTATGCGCGTCAAGTTAGGCATGACAAACTCCTCACCGCTTTTGAATTTGATTGTGTAATTGCCCTACGCTACGTCTTGATAGTAGTATGACCTCATTGTGAACTCTAAGAAGTGGTTCAGCTGAAGCTGTTCCACACGGATTGTGTGCCACACTATTTTTTCCGGGCCTCCACCTGCGCCACTGGCTTCGCCGAATAGGAGGGACTGCTCGTTGTCGTAATGCAGTTATCGCTGGTTACACTTAATAAAATCCTGTAGTTTACTTCTGAAATGTTCATACAGGTTTGAATAGCCTAACCTTTTAACTCCCAAGATCTCATCAGTAATTCCCTTACTGTCTGCCATACAGTTCTTGTGATGTTAGTTTGGAGAATTATGTATTGGATCAACTAATAATCCCCTAACTGATATTTTTCTTTATTCTCATCACCCGTCTGTTTGATATGTATTGATATTGTTGGGAGAAATTCTGTCTTGGTCACTCAGGGGAGTTAAAGGGTTAAGCTCTGCTAACTCAAATATAAAATAACAGAAACCAATCTTTTTTTAAAAAAGTTTCTCATTAACACGTTCAGTGACCAAACGCTAACCAATATGATATTCGATACGTTTTGTTCACCTTTTTCGTCACGAGAAAGAGTCGTTTGCCAGAATTTAGCCCTTTAACATGTTTAGAAAATCAATCACTGTGTTCAAAATGCTCTGCCCTACTATCTTTTCTTTTTAGAATGGTTAAAATCTAAGATTTATGAGGTTACCAATATAAGCGGTCGGAGTTTCCTCAACAGATAATTTGCATAATTCTGCTGCCACGCTAACAAAATCACCAAACGTTTGAAGTCACTAAGGGGAAGAAAATTAATAAGTGCAAGTGGTATTGTTCAGGACTGTTAAGGTACACTTAACTCCAGCTGAATAGTCTGTTTGTCTGATTGATGCTTTAGAGACTAGGAAAGTTAGCCACAACCAACACCAAAACGATTTACAGCGATATCTTTCGACATCACTCCAAACGCCCTTGATTCGACTGGCTGATCAATTCAGATAACAACATTTCTTTTTCAATCGTGATGTTGATGCAAAAATATCTTTGTTTTTAAGGTTTTCGTAGACTACCGAGTGAAGTAATTTCCAATTTATAGATTTCTATTCCGAAGTTTTGTGGTCTCGACTTGAAAATTAACCCATTGTTTTTCTTACGTATATTATAATACCCTGATTATCCATATTTTTCAAGTTATTGTTTTCATTAGAGCTGAGAAGCCATAATTAATGTGGATTTGGTAATTAAAGATATTCTATTCATCAATTCAGTAGAAAAAAAAATTAATTGTTTGTTTATCGATGTATATTTTGTTTTGTTACTACTTTAAGTGCCGTGGGGTGAAGCGAATTTCTTGTCTCACATTCTGTGAATTTCGGAAAAATGACTCAACGAAAGAAAAGGAAAAAGCCATCCTACGGTCCTTGACACCAAGTCGCAAATCTGAGAATATTGCAGGACCTTTTTTAAACTTTTCTTGCAGGATCGTTAGAACCTCTGATGTTAGTAACGACCCAAGTGCATTGTTTAGGTTGTAGAAGAACTGAAACCTTCTTGGAGACGCACTAACGAAATGGCGACTGCTTCTGCCACAGCTACTCAAGCGCTCAGTTCAACGGATGAAAAAGATAGTTATCAGCGTCTTTCTCGACTGATCATGCGTGCGGGTACCGAGGTATTGAGAGCACTGTTTGACTCCTTTTACCCACCAAACAGTCTCGCCAACAAACTGAGTGAGTCTGCCAACAAGAAAGATTTGCGCAAAGCTCTTCTCAAGCCTCAACGTATGCTTGTTTATCCGGCACAAGGATTGTTTGGAAAATCAAAAGACTTTGACATCAGCCTCCTTACTCAACTATTAAAAACTCTTTGTCAGACGAAATTACCTACTCTGCACAGCGGATGGGATTGTCTCCCGAGTACCAGTAATTTAACCTTGACTGCAGACATCGTCAGAATTAAGCTTTACCGCAATTATGTTATTCATAAATATTACTATGGGGAATTGAATGATGAAGAATTTTTTTTCCTCTGGGATGAAATCAAAAAAGCCCTTTTACGTATAGCTTCCTATATCAGTGCAGAAACAAAACTTGAGTGGGAAGAAGCAATCAACAGGTTGCGGCATGATCCCTTAACCTCAGAGGCTGCAAGGGATGCCGAGGAACTAATGGAAATGTATCAGAAGGATATGATCATAAAAGAATGTATTGTGTCAGGGTTCGCTCGAGTGGAGAGGCTAATTCAAGTTTCCTCTGAAGAAACAAACGAACGACTTGATGAAATAAAGGATGAAATTGGACGGCTTCGCGAATTGGTGACAGATCGGGCCCAGAGCTCTTCAGCGGTAGAAGGGGGAGGTCAGTTTAAGGAAGAGATTGTTTTACTTAAAGAAGTTCAGTGAATATTGAATTATATAGCCTACTTCGCCATTATAAGGATGAGTACTAAAGAAAAAACTGTGCTGCTGTGTTGGTGGGAGAGTATAACAGGGTAATTAAGTATTATTAACTGAGTTGATCACGTAAATTGGCCACCGTAAAGAGTTGCAAAGCTGACGTTTCGAGCGTTAGTCCTTCGTCAGAGTGAAAAACGAAGTTGAAATGGTTACATATTCTAACTCAGGTAATTCTTAATATAATAGCTCAACTTCCTATTAACCTCGAGATGGAATCTCCAGAGGAGGAAGCTCCAACGACGACGATATCCTCTCATGTGCAGCCAACTGCTTCAGTTGACGAACCTTTGACGATCACAGCTGATCGGTCCATAGCTGATCGGTTCAGACAAAGAATAGCCTTGGAAATACGTCGACATTACGATTCATCAACAGCTGAGGAAAACGGATTTGTTCAACATCTGGAGGATGTTAACCAAGTCCCTATTGTGGATGTCAATCCCGGTAGCTTGGTACTGACAGTCAGATGCAGCTCATTGGAAATTCTAGAACGACTCTGGCAAGATTACTCCAGTGGTCACCTCGGTAAAGTAGCTCAAGAATTCCTCGTGACCGAGAGAGTGCTGGAAGATCTTGGACTCGTTGAACTAAAGCTCAAGATCACTATTCCGGAGAAAGATTACTGGGAGGTTCGGTGGCACTTTCCTAAGTGTGCAGGTATAAAACTTATAGGCACTGTCATATTTTAAATATATTTTAAAGCTAGATTTAGTAGTATTATTTTGCTCAAGTAGGTTTATTCCAAGCGTAGTACTCGGAGGTGAGGGCCCGTAACGAGTGAGATCAGGAGTGAAAATTGGGAGTCTACAGGACTTTGCCGTTTAGTGGGTGATGGGAATAAAGTTTATCTGGCCTTCGGTTTGTGGATCCCCATAGACGAAGTTCTAACCTGATTCCATTTCTTTCAGTCTTGTATTGTCTTTTCCAGGTTCTGATTACTCTGAGGAAACCGAAGGAGGACAAAAAGAAGACGACAAGGAAGAGGAATACATACCTTCTCAGCATCCCACAGGTATTAAACAGTGTCTTTCATGAAACCACGAATAGCGGTAAAACCTGGGTCACATTGCATTGAAACTACTAAAAACTTAGATATGGCGCATAAATAGTCAGTCCTGAAAGTTTTTTTTCGTATAAATTGTTGAAGCTGATAAGTCCATAAAAAGAATAGTCTCGGAATTATGTAGATATTACGATACATCAACAGCTGAGGATAACAGATTTGTTCAACATCTGGAGGATGTTAACCAAGTCCCTATTGTGGATGTCAATCCCGGTAGCTTGGTACTGACAGTCAGATGTAGCTCATTGGAAATTCTAGAACGACTATGGCAAGATTACTCCAGTGGTCACCTCGGTAAATTAGCTCAAGAATTCCTCGTGACCGAGAGAGTGCTGGAAGATCTTGGACTCGTTGAACTAAAGCTCAAGATCACTATTCCGGAGAATGACTACTGGAAGGGTCGGTTGCACTTTCCTGAGTGTGCAGGTATAAAACTTATAGGCACTGTAATATTTTAAATATATTTTAAAGCTAGATTTAGTAGTACTATTTTGCTCAAGTAGGTTTATTCCAAGCGTAGTACTCTGAGGTGAGGGCCCGTAACGAGTGAGATCAGGAGTGAAAATTGGGAGTCTACAGGACTTTGCTGTTTAGTGGGTGATGGGAATAAAGTTTATCTGGCATTCAGTTTGTGGATCCCCATAGACGGAATTCTAACCTGATTCCATTTATTTCAGTCTTGTATTGTCTTTTCCAGGTTCTGATTACTCTGAGGAAACAGAAGGAGGACAAAAAGAAGACGGCAAGGAAGACAAATACATACCTTTTCAGCATCCCACAGGTATTTAAATACCTTTTTAATGCTGTTTAAAAACAGTGTCTTTCACGAATCCATGAATAGCGGTAAAACCTGGGTCACATTGCATTGAAACTACTAAAAACTTAGATATGGCGCATAAATAGTCAGTCCTGAAAGTTTTTTCGGATAAATTTTTTTTATATTCAGAAACCCAGCAATTGAAGACATTGAAAACTCCCCTGGTAGCCCATCCTTTTCGATGGTGGAGTTTAGGCAAATTTATTGGAGGCGGAACTTTTGGCAAGGTACGTTAATTTTTATTGTAAACGAGGATTTGACATAAAAGTCAATAAATGCCAGAAAATAACATGATTGTACTTGGCATTTTGTGAGACTTGACGAACTATAATCTTTGGTTAAAATGTGCGTCTCATTGAAACTGAGTAATTTGAAAGAGTTGCCCTGTTGTTCAATCAACACTGAGCTCGGGTTAATTCTAGCTTAGCGGAGATTGGAATCACAGTAACACGGCTGCTGTGTTTCTTATCCTTCCATTTTATTACAGCGCGTGGAACAAAATGTCAACGATCAGCTTGTTGTTTGCTTGTTCCTTTTCAATGTTCTCTGTTACGAATTGATGAAAAAACAAATATTTCTCTTCTTCTGTAACAACCACAAAACATTCTTTCATCTTGAATACATTTAAAAACACAGACTTTCATCGTGGTTGACGTAAGGTTTGAAAATTATTGGAATATCACCGGTTACCATATAGCAAGCAGCACCCTTGGGCAATATCAAGTGAATACTGTGTTCCGATTGGCTACCCGCGCGGGCAAGACGAACCCATCTTGCACTTTCCCGCTTTGATACCACGCAAGAAAAGAAGAACTGCGTGGGGTTGGATTAACAAATTTGGAAATTTTTTGAAAATGTTATCGATGGAGTTTTAAAAGTGGTAGAAGACAGTCAAAACAAAAAAAGGCATGAACGAGTTTCGTGAATTTATTGTGCTGCAAAAACCGTAGCTCAAAATTCTATAGGTCATTCCTGATTATCTTAAAATTGAAGCGAAACCTTTTTTGCTATACAATAAATCCTTCATTGACCAAGCTTGTTTGGTCAAGATGGCAGGATTTTTAATTCGTTCTTTTTTTGAGGTTTTTATAGACTTACTTTGTCTCGGTCCGTAAAATTGCAAAAAAGAACTTGTCCAATATCCAGGTAATCTTAACCTCGCGCTTAGTCAAAACGCATACATACCGTATATCCCTCGAACAAGCGCCCGGGCGCCCATTTAAAATTTCGGCTTTAAGGGGGCACTTAATCGAGGGGCGTGCTTATTAAGTTTTCCTTTTAACGAGCTGTAACTTTATTTTAACCACAAAATATTTACATCTTTCGTTTGTGTTAACAAATGGGGAAGGACTTATTTGCTGAAAGAGATGACAGGGAAGAGGTTAAGAAGTATGACGACGATGTAATTGGGATTTACAAAGTGAAGCATGTGCATGGCTCTGACAGTTTAAAGTTTGTTGGTCGCATTCTGATTGACCGATCATTCCTTCTCAACTACTTTCTTCAAACGCATCATGTTAGAATGATTCAAATAATCTGATTGGTTGAACAAGACTAAAGCTGTCAAAAATGTCAAACCATCAAAGTTAACAATCTGAACTATCTTACAAACTGAAACAGTTCGGCAGGTCGAATTTGACACTTTTCCCTGAAGTTTTAAGTCTCTAATATAAAAAAACTGAAAGTGACATGTTTAGTGAAATCCGGCCGAATCGAAGCTCATAAAAACACGCAATTTTTTCACATGACAGTTAGAAAACAAGCTGTTCAAGGCTTGTGTTTTATGAATGCACGTCAGCCGAATTCACAGGAACATAAGGAATACTCGGTATGACAGCGCCGTAAAACTCGCTTGCTGTGACTGAGGTGGCCTTCCGCTCAACGCATCGGAAAGGATGTTAGAGCAAGCTCCTAGTTGTTCGCTCGAGGGGCGGCCGGTGTAATTTCTTAGGCTTACGCGATGACCGGAGATGGTCCTGATGAGCCAGCCGCGATGGACTTCAGCATGATTCATGACTAGTATGAATTCTAACAGTTGGGCTAGTAGGCCATATCTTTCATCATTCCTGTTTTGTTCTGTTTTTGAACCCGGAACTATGCTTTATTTACGAGTGTTAGCTGTGTTTAATATTTATTACCGTACGTAAGCCTGCAATCTAACGGAGCGAAAAAACCTTCAAGACTCGAACTATCTGTTTTTTTTTCTCTTTGAGGATTTTCGTCTCGGCTCATGTTATAATTACGTAAATTACGGCGCACGGCATGTTTACAAACCTTTGTTTGGTTCCTTTGTTCCTAGTTATCGCTACGCTTGTTCCGAAATTTCACTTTCAATTGACGAAAAGCCACAAAAGAAAACCGGAAAATGGTCGGACATAGTAAAATCCCCTTTAAGAAACTCTTCTACAGCCAATGCTGAAGAATTTTATTACAGTTTTTATTATAACGAAGGGCTGGAAAATAAATTTACAAGAGCTCCGTTTTTAGGCTTGCCTAAATCTCTATATTATTTGATGGAATGTAACATAAAACAAAATTTGAAGGATTCGACGCAAATTTAAAGCTATTCCTAGTCATCGGTTATAAAATTCGAAGAAGTCTCACAATATTATTTCTACAGAATGAAATGATGAAGTCTCGTACCACGTTGCAACAACTCCAACTGAAAGCAGACTTGCTTTCTTACAGGGTAACCCCGCTGTAGGCACACTCCATTCTTGTTGCGAAGACAACACTGTTTGTAAAGTAGAGATGGTTGTGAATCTCCTTGTAACATAGTCGATTTTATTTCTGAAAACGACAATAATTAACGATTTAATCTGGGCAATTTTTTCAGGTGTATGAGTGTCATTTTTCAAGTGAAAACTATGAAGGCCTGTGTGCTGTAAGAAAAGTCAAGATAGAGCCTCAATCGCAAACGGTTAGTCTTGTACCCTTTGGCGTAAATGTTTTCTATGAAGAAAAAGTACTTTACTGATGCATCAAAAATTTTTCCATTAATTAAAATGATCCTTCTTTCGGATTTACGATGAATTCATTTATCTTGAAAAATTTACTTCGTCGAAATTCCAGGCAGTGGAGATGCTCTTAAATGAAATTGATATTTTGAAAGACATCAGACACCACCGAGTTGTGGCCTATTATGGAAGCGAAGAGAGAGACAATCATCTCCATCTATTCATAGAATTGATGAAAGGGGTAAGTTTAAAGAAGAGCAATATTAAATGACCCTGAAGTTCATGAATGATTACAATAATCTTTTGGATGTTCTAAAGTCTTGAGAGGTATTAATTGAGATGAGGGGCGTTACCGAAGTAAAAACAATAGCTTAGGATACAGCTGATAACGCTTTCTTTAAGTGACTTCAGGATAGCGAACATTAACTTTTTCTGATTCTATATTTCTTCAACCTACCCTGGTCAACATCATTACAATTGTAAATATATTTAGCAATCACTCCACGATTGCACGTTGGATATGGGATGATAGATAGCCAACGAGGCCTATAGGGTCAAGTTGACTATAATCAACTCATATCCAACAAGCGCGAGAGGAATAATTATTTTATTAACAACGCCCTAAGATATAGATAAATCTTCCCAACTTAAATTTGTTAGAACAAACGGAATTTTCAAAAACACTTTCGGTTTAACTCGTCTTCATGGCGCATAACTCTTGAATTCATGTTGCATTATCCAATGATCCAGTATTAGTATATGCCTAAACCGAGGATAGCGTTGAAAGCAAGCTCTGATCGGCTACTCAAACTCAGAATATACTTTGCTATTTAGCTGAGAGCAACACTCGCGGGATTGCGCCCGAAAATATTATGGTCGCTACCGGAATCAATGAGTTGAATTATCTTCTTGTGGTATCTGATATTATCTCACTGTTTAAGTCTATATTAATGGATTATAAATTGCCAATAATCTCCTGAATATACTAAAGCAACTGTTTACCTCTGTGTCTGTGGCTAGCGGCCCGGTAAATATCCACCACCAGCCACCTCCATATTGATGAATAGTTGTGAATTGTAATCCATGAAATATTTTTGCTCAAGCGCGTTTGGTCTCAAAACGTCATGTTACTTGATACGCCCCACCGAAAAAAAAGGAAAGTCGGATGATATTCTCTAAGTGAGTCCCTAAGGTCGGCGTCAAGAATAAAATTCAAGATAAGACAGTGTTTTGGTGTTTTTACAGAGAAGGGACATATTTGTTTGTTTATGAAGTCGTACCAGCGAACACTGAAACGTGAACATCCCAGTCAGTGAACGGTAAACTTTTCGTGAACATTTAGTCCTCCGCGCTGCAAAAATGTTACTTGGGATGATAAACACAATGGCCTCAATCTGGCGCTAAATTATGCTCGTACATTTGTCCTTGGACACTAAAAGCTCCTTGAAGCTCATAATTTACCTTGAGCTTCGCTCTCGGAAAAGTTTACTCTTAAAGGAACAGATGAGGACAAGTATACGAGCGCACTTTCGCATTAAATGCATGCTATTGTGTATTTAGTCTACATGAAAATCCCGAAATTTTGGCGTTAAGCACGCTAAGTATTGTTTGATGTTATTGATAGGGATCATTGTCTGGTCGCATAAAAGAGAAAGGAGTTCTCTCTGAAAGAGAGTCGAGAAAGTACGCCAAGCAAATGTTGGAAGGAGTATCTTTTCTACATTCAAAAGAAATTATTCATAGGGACATCAAAGGTGAAGTAGATGAATTCCTTGGTTGGCTATCATGCAAATAATTGTCTGAGATGCCAGTTTTTGTCTTTAAAATTTACCTCACACAATTCAAGTACCTAATGCAAAATAAAAGTTCAGGGAGAGATCATTCGGTAATGTCTGATACCGATATTAATCACTTTATCTGTGATAAACCTCGATCTATGTCAAATGACGTTGTGCGTTACCCGAAGTCTTCATTAATCTCTAATTGATTCATTCATATATTATTAGGATCCAACATCCTTCTAGATGAAGTTGAAAATGTTAAACTGGCAGACTTTGGACTATCGAAAATAATTCAGGTACAATTCTATGATATTTAGGATCCTTTCAATTAATTATATCCTCTGATGTGGATTGTGTTTGTAGCGGGTAAAACGGTTTACGGTCAATTTGCCACCACAAAACTCACCACCACTGAAAGTCAAATCGCCACCAGTGGCGATTTGACTTTTTCGTCTTGTGTAGCCTGTCGTGTGAAACTTGTTGATATCACGAATATTATGATCAGTTTGCGTAAAGCGAAACCAGAGTGATTTTCGCTAAGTGATATTCGCCCCTGTAATATTTTCGCCAATATTGAACCGCATGAAATTTTCATCAAATGAAAAGATTTAATAGTAAATTGCGACATTAACAGCACATTTTTATTAACATGTCTCAACAAGCGGTTCCCTTAGAAACTACCAAATGCTTTAAAGTCATTTAGCCAACGGAAGTTAACAAAGAAGAAAAATAAAAAACGAACAAAATAAAATCAAAATCGAATCTTAAAAACAAATAGAAGTTATAATAATTTAGGATATATTTTGGCTTTCACATACAACCACAAACACCCAATTCTCATAAGCCAGTCAAGATACTAAACCTAAAGAAAGCAATTTGAAGCGAATTCGAAGCGCATTTCGGGCAATCAGTGGAGCACTTGTTAACTCATCGATCGTTGCTACCGAACTGGGGAAATTTAACAGACAAAATTTTGTTTGGCATTTCGGGATCTACCTCTAGGGTGTGCTCCTAATACTCTTATGAACTCAAAGTTTGCCCTTCAGGGACTCCTACAGGACGCCAAGTCGCTTCCAACAAAATTTCACCCACACTCTCAGTTTCGCATTATCAGAACTAAAAAGTGAGTAAACTTTCAAAATCTAGGCTTTCATATGATATAATTTTCATTAGGTTTGAATACGAATTGTGTTTGTAAGGACAAAACTCGTTTTGAAGGTCACGTCGACATTCTTTGTGCCTTAAACAAAGAAAGGACGCCAAGTCTATTTCTGTAAACTTCGCTGTACTTGTGTGCGCTTTTTGTCGCAATATGCTGGTACCTCTCAGCTTTTATGTCATGTAAGTTTCATGCGATTTCATAAAAATTGGCGAAAATCACTTGACGAATATCACTCGGTGAAAATCACTCTGGTTTCGCTTTACGCAAACTGATCATAATCTTAGTGATATCAACAAGGTTTATTTCATTTACAGTTAACGTTCCATAATTAGGAGACCACACATGACTCCTGAGTCCCTTCCCTTTTCGCCATACAATTCAACATCTTAGCTTTCATTTAATGCTGGTAAGTTTCGTGCAACAGGCTACACGTAACGAAAAAGTCAAATCGCCACCGGTGGCGATTTGCTTTCAGTGGTGTATGGCGAGTTTGTTGTGGTGACGAATTGACCGGATACCGAGGAAAGCGTACTTCATTTTGTTGATTTTGCGGGAATAGGACTCTCACCAAATGCACACGAGCAATATCAGACATATCATTACAATACATTTACTTTCTTTTCTTGAAAAACGTACCAGCTGAAGGCGATAAACAGATATGAAAACTTGTGGATGGATTTTGTTACTGTGTCAAACCATGATGAGATCACACAAAGAGATTCTTCACAAATTTTTACACGCCACAAATAGGGCTTTGCTCTCTGTGAGCACGGTAGTGATTAACGGTATTTCATTGATATGACATTTCGTAGTGGAAAACTTGTTTGTTTACTCGCAATTCAGCGATTTCAAATGTTGCATATAATTCCTTGCAAACCCCGCCCTGAACGTCCGAAACTGTGTTTGAGTTTGACCTGTGGGGAGGCCTGTGGGGGAGTCATTGGTCTAGGGCAAAGTGATAAGGGCGCAGTTTGAAACAATTTAGCCAACCCCGCTCTTCTCGACTCTCGGCGAGAAAGACACTTTGGTTTGAAATTCAAATGTTTACCATCCCAAGGTCCATTACTTAAAAGGTGCTTGGTCTCTTTCATCCATACTCAGAAAATTGGGAGTAGAACCAATCTTCGATCCCATTGCGGCACCTTCCACTGGATGGCACCAGAAATAGTGAAGGGAGAGAAATACGGTAGAAAGGTAGACATTTGGTAAGTTTAACTGTCTCCATGATGAGTAAAACAAACACCGAAAAAGATAGAGACAGACACAGAGAGAGAGAGCGCTGCAAGGGGATAAGGTGGGAATGCTGCGAAGTTAGCTGTCTAACTACTTGTGAAAGACCTGCTCCTTCGTGTTCCTCCTATTCCGCCGATGACTGTTTTTACATCGAGACTATTAGTCCTTTCCCTGGATCTGATTTCATGAAAGATAGGGTCAATTTTCATGAGAGTATGACGATTAAAATTGATCTAAATAATTGTTTAAGATGCATTTCTGGTCCCAAAGAGATGGTTTCTTTCTTTCCTATAAAGGAGTGTAGGTTGTACAGTTGTGGAAATGTTGACGGGAAAACCTCCGCTGGGTGACCTCGAACCAGCAGCGGCCGTATTCCGTATTGGATCTGGGCCGACGGAACCAAACTTGCCGGAGCATACATCAAAAGCTATGAAAGATCTTATTACTGCTGCTTTGACATGGTTTGTATGGTCAAAACGTATATGGAAATGTTAGAGGTAGTAAGGATGAACAATTCATACTTGCTTCAATTGTAGGAACCCTGAGGAACGACCATGGTCGGAAGAGTTGCTGGATAATTTTTTTCCAAGGCGCTGTTCGGATTCTTTTTGGGGTAAGCATCTAATGAAGCATTCACTTTTTAAAAAAAAATACAATTGGTATTTGACTTCTTGTTAGTGAGCTAAAGCGATGCAATTAGCCAGTAGAAAAAGTGTAGCTTGTTGTACATTCAGAAACCCAACAAGTGAACACATTCACAACTTTCCTTGTAGCCAATCATTTTGGAGAGTGGCAATTAGGCAAATATATTGGAGCCGGACCTTTTAGCGAGGTACGTTAACTTATATTGTAAGCGAGGATTTGACGTTAAAGTAAATACATTCCAGAAATAACATGATTGCACTAGGCATTTTGTGAGACTTGACAAACTATAATCTTTGGTTAAAATGCGCTGCTCATTGAAACTGAGTAATCTGAAAGAGTAGCCCCATTGTTCAATTAACACTAAGCTCGGGTTAGTTCTAACTTAGCGGAGGTTGGAATCACGGTCTCTAGATTACAGAGTTACAAGGCTACTGTGTTTCTTATCCTTCAACATTATTGCAACGCGTGGAACAAAATGTTAACGATCAGCTTGTTGTTTGCTTGTTCCCTTTTAAATGTTCTCTGTTACGAATGAATGAAAAACAAATATTTCTCTTCTTCTGTGACGACCACAAAACATTCTCTCATCTTGAGTACATTTTAAACGGAGACTTACCGTGGTCGACGTAAGGTTTAAATATTGGGGAATAACGCCGGTTGCCCTATAGCAGGCAGCACCGGTGGGCAATATGAAGTGGATCCTGTGTTCTGATTGGCTACCCACGCGGGCAAGACGAGCCCATCTTACGCTTTCCCGCTTTGAAACCGCGCAAGAAAAGAAAAATCGCGTGGAGCGGACTAACAAATTGGGAAATTTTTTGATAATTTTAGCCATGGAGTTTTAAAAGCGGTAGAAGACAGTCAAAACGAAAAAGGCATGAACGAGTTTCGTGAGTTTATTGTGCCATAAAAACCGTAGCTCGAAATTGGATAAGTCATTCTTGGTTCTCTTAAAATTAAAGCGAAAGCTTTTTGCCATACAATAAATCCTGTATTGACCAAGTCTGTTCGGTCAAGATGGCTGGATTTTAACCTCGTTCTTTTTTTTTTTGTGCGTTTTTATAGACCTCTACTTAGTCTCGGTCTGTAAAAATGCAAAAAAAGAACTTGTCCAATATCCAGCCTTAACCTCACGCTTGGGCAATAACGCATCTATACCGTATTTCCTCGAACAAGCGCCCGGATACTTATCTAAAATTTCGGCTGAAAGGGAGGTGATCATCAAGTTTTTCCTTTCAAAGAAGTGTAACTTTATTTTGGCCACATCCTTAATAGACGTAGACGTGAAGTCAATATTTACATCTTTCGTTTGTGTTCACAAATGGGGAAAGACTTTTTTCTTGAATAGATGACAAGGAAGAGGCCAAGAGGTATGACTACAATGTAATTGGAAATTACAAAGTGAAGCATGTGCATGGCTCTTAGAGTTTAAAGCTTGTTGGCCGCATTCTGATTGACTTATAATTCCTTACCAACTGCTTTCTTCAAATGCATCCCAATAACTCAATGAACATAGAAATTACAGGTCCTCGAAGGCTAGAGAATGGTTTAGTTATGCCTGGAAAGTTTCCAATCAGCGCGCTAGTTGAGGTCAATGCAATCAAAAAAACCACGAGAACCAGAAGAACCAAGAGAACCAGAAGAAGCACGAGAACCAGAAGAACCACGAGAACCAGAAGAACCACGAGGACCAGAAGAACCACGAGAACCAGAAGAACCACGAGAACCAGAAGAACCAAGAGAACCAGAAGAACCAAGGGAACCAGAAGAACAACGAGAACCAGAAGAACCACAAGAACCACAAGAACCACAAGAACCACAAGAACCAAGAGAACCAGAAGAACCAGAGAACCAGATGAACCAAGAGAACCAGAAGAACCAAGAGAACCAGAAGAACCAAGAGAACCAGAAGAACCAAGAGAACCAGAAGAACCAGAAGAACCAAGAGAACCAGAAGAACCAAGAGAACCAGAAGAACCAAGAGAACCAGAAAAACCACGAGAGCCAGAAGAACCACGAGAACCAGAAGAACCACGAGAACCAGAAGAACCACGAGAACCAGAAGAACCACGAGAACCAGAAGAGCCACGATAACCAGAAGAACCACGATAACCAGAAGAACCACGATAACCACGAGAACCAGAAGAACCACGAGAACCAAAAGAACCAAGAGAACCACAACAACCACGAGGACCACGAGAACCACGAGAACCACGAGAACCACGAGAACCACGAGAACCACGAGAACCACGAGAACCACGAGTACCACGAGAACCATGAGAACCCCGAGAATCAGAGAACTACCGTGAACCACACAATTACCGTTACTCACTGTTATATTAATGCGAAGTCCAATAGTAAGCGACTCATGACGTCAGCTGTGGCTATTACACCGGAGATCAGCCAAATGAATCGGCAATCCCCGAATAACAATCGTAGAGTGAGTTGGCGCTAACTCCTAAGATGGAAAATTGTGTTTTTGAGTACAAAAAACAACAATGGTCGTTATTTTCAATTTGCAAAATTCTCACGTATTGACTTTGTCCTTACCGACGGAAGAAGTCTTTCAGGTAAACGGCCAAAATGGGCTAGTGGCAAATCTTCTAGGTGTCGATTTTTGTTCTCAGCCGAGAGAAATGCTGTCACCAAAGCCACTGAATACGTAATTTTCGGATTTTCTTTTAGTATATTGGTTTTCTTCCCCTTCGAGGTAAGTTTGAACCTCTCTGTCTGTCGGTGATACGGATTTTTAGTGTTTTAGCCGCCACAATTCGAGAAAGCTCCGATAAACAACTTGAATCGCGACGGCTTTGCCGTTTATTCATCAAACTGACCGAGAGGCGCCAAAAGCGAGTGACGTGTCACCAGCTGATTGGCTATATCAACAAACGTAAAAAAAATACGATATTTTTTCACGTGTGTTGTTACGGCTTTTCTCAGGGCCAGAAATCCCTGTAAAACACAGCAGTTTATGTGATAAAGCATGTTTCTCGCTGAGAGGTTCACTCATAAATGTTCGCTCAGAAAGAGATCTTAGGGTTCGGACCGACCCGTTCCGAAAACGTTCAACATCTTTTTAGTGTGGGTCTACCGCGAATGAGGTGTGCATATTTTGTACGCGTTTTGAGTGTATTATACGCAGTGTCTGTACTGATTTTGAACCACGAAAGCTTCTCTTTGTCCGCCATTACTCCTGTTCATTAGTCAAAATATCGCGCATGCGTTAGAGTCAAAGGGTTGCGCAAGTGCGATGAGGACTTGACTACGATTTGCGACCGAACGAAAAAAGAGAGGAAGCCGGAATTTCAACTCAGGCGTTTCCTTTGGAAGGCCCGAGTAATGAAGGGCTGGAAAATAAACTAACGAGCTCCGCTTTTAGGCTTGGCTAAATCTATATATTATTTGATGGAATATAACACAAAACAAAACTTGAAGGATTCGACGCAAATTTAAAGCTATTCCTTCTAAGATGGTTGATTTTATTTCTGAAAACTGCAACAATAAACGATTTAATCAGGGCGATTTTTTCAGGTGTATGAGTGTAATTTTCCAAGGAAAAACTATGGAGGCTTGTATGCTGTAAAAATAGTCAAGATAGAGCCTCAATACACTAAATCGCGAAAGGTTAGTCTTGTACCTTTTGATGTAAATGTTTTCTTTTAAGAAAAGGTCAGATTTTTAGCTGTATGGTTTACTGCTGCATCAAAAAAATCTGTCTATTAATTAAAATAATCCTCTCTTCAGGTACACGAAGAATTAATTTATCTTTACTTTTTTGAAATTCCAGGAGTTGAAGCTTCTCACAAATGAAATCAGTATTTTGAAAGAAATCAGACACGACCGTGTTGTGGCCTATTATGGAAGCGCAGAAAAAGACAATTGTCTCCATCTATTTATGGAATTGATAACAGGGGTAAGTTTAAAGAAGAGCAGTATTTATTGCCTCTGAAGTTTCGGTTTAACTCGTCTTCATGGCTCATAACTCTGAATTCATGTTGCATTATCCAACGATCCAGTATTAGTATATACTAAAACAGTGAATAGCGTTGAAGGCAAGCTCTGATCGGCTGCTCAAACTCAGAATATACTTTGCTATTTAGCTGAGAGCAACTCTCGCAGGATTTGCGCCCGAAAATATTATAATCGTTACCAGAATCAATGAGTTGAATTATCTTCTTGTGCTATCTGATATTATCTCACCGTTTCAGTTTATATTAATAGAATATAAATTGCCAATAATCTCCTGAATATACTAAAGCAACTGTTTGCCTCTGTGTCTATGGCTAGCGGCCCTGTAAATATCCACCACCAGCCACCTCCATTTTGATGAATAGTTGTGAATTGTAATCCATGAAATATTTTTGCTCGAGCGCGTTTGGTCTCCAAACGTTGTTACTTGATACGCCCCACCGAAAACAAAGGGAAATCGGATAATATTCTTTAAGTGAGTCCCTAAGGTCGGCGTTAAGAATAAAATTCAAGATAAGACAGTGTTTTGGTGTTTTTACAGAGAAGGGACATATTTGTTTGTTTATGAAGTCGTACCAGCGAACACTGAAACGTGAACATCCCAGTCAGTGAAAGGTAAACTTTTCGTGAACATTTAGTCCTCCGCGCTGCAAAAATATTACATAGGATGATAAACACAATGGCCTCCATCTGGCGCGAAATTATGCTCGTAAATTTGTCCTGGGACACTAAAAGTTCCTGGAACCTCACAGTTTACCTTGAGCTTCGCTCTCAGAAAAGTTTACTCTTAAAGGAACAGATGAGGACAAGTATACGAGCACAATTTTGAACTAAATGCGTGCTATTGTTTATTTAATCTACAAGAAAAAATACCGAAATTTTGGCGTTAAGCACGCTAAGTATTGTTTGATGTTATTGATAGGGATCATTGTCTGATCGCATAAAAGAGAAAGGAGTTCTCTCTGAAAGAGAGTCGAGAAAGTACGCCAAGCAAATGTTGGAAGGAGTATCTTTTCTACATTCAAAAGAAATTATTCATAGGGACATCAAAGGTGAAGTAGAAGAATTCATTGGTTAGCTAACACGCAAATAATTGTCTGAGATGCCAGTTTTTGTCTTCATCCTCATATGTGGTCTTTATTCGCAATCGTCTTTCAAATTTACCTCACACAATTCAAGTACTTAATGCACAATAAAAGTTAAGGGAGAGATCATTCGGTGATGTCTGATACCGATATTAATCACTTTAGCTGGGGTAAACCCCGCCCTATGTCAAATGTATGTTGTGCATTACCTGAAGTCTTCAGATTCATTCATATATTATTAGGATCCAACGTCCTCTTAGATGAAGATGGAAATGTTAAACTGAAAAACTTCGGACTATCGAAAATAATTCAGGTACAATTCTATGATATTTAGGATCATTTCAATTAATTATATCCTCAGATGCGGATTGTGTTTGTAGCGGGCAGAACGGTTTACGGTCAATTCACCACCACAAAACTCGCCACCACTTAAAGTCAAATCACCACCGGTGGCGATTTGACTTTTTCGTCATGTGTAGCCTGTCGTGTAAAACTCACAGTAAATGAAAAAAACTTTTGAAATCACGAACATTTTTATCAGTTTGCATAAAGGGAAACCAGAGTGATATCGCCGAATGATTTTCGCCGATGTCTATGAACCGCATGAAAGTTACATCAAATGAAAAGATTTAGTAGTAAATTGCGACATTAACAACACATTTTTATCAACATGTCTTAACAAACGATTACTTTAGAAACCACCAAATGCTAAAAAGTCAATTAGCCAACGGAAGTTAACAAAGAAGAAAAATAAAAAATGAACAAAATAAAATCAAAATCGAATCTTAAAAACAAAAAGAAGTTATAATAATTTAGGATCTATTTTGGCTTTCACATACAACTACAAACACCCAATTTGTATAAGCCAGTCAAGATACTAAACCTAAATAAAGCAATTTAAAGCGAATTCGAAGCGCATTTCGGGCAATCAGTTGAGCACTTGTTTACTAATCGATCGTCGCTACAGAATTGGGAAAATTTAACAGCCAAAATTTTGTGTGGCATTTCGGGATCTACCTTCAGGGTGTGCTTCCTAATCAAAAAGTCAGTTTTTAGAAATCCAGAGAAAGACTTAACGATTTTACTTCTTTCTGCAACGATATTGATCGAGAGATTCGAATGCGGCCGTCGGAAAACATCGCTGATAAGATACTACCTAATACTCTTATGAACTCAAAGTTTGCCCTTCAGGGACTCCTACAGGACGCCAAGTCGCTTCCAACAAAATCTCGCCCACACTC
Source organism: Pocillopora verrucosa (assembly GCF_036669915.1). Classification (NCBI taxonomy): domain Eukaryota; kingdom Metazoa; phylum Cnidaria; class Anthozoa; order Scleractinia; family Pocilloporidae; genus Pocillopora; species Pocillopora verrucosa. Next base: position 30,095,860 of record NC_089315.1, on the reverse strand, counting down.
TCAATTTATCATCATCAAAACTAAAAAGTAAATAAAGTATCAACATTTAGGCTTTCATATGATATAATTTCATTAGGTTTGAATACGAATTGTGTTTGTAAGGACAAAACTCGTGTTAAAGGTCACGTCGACATTCTTTGTACTTTGAACAAAGAAAGAAAAGACGCCAAGTCTGTTTCTGTAAACTTCGCTGTATTTGTGCGCGCTCTTTGTCGCAGTATACTACTACTTCTTAGCCTTTATTTGATGTAAGTTTCATACGATTTTATAAACATTGGCAAAAATCACTTGGCGAATATCACTCGGTGAAAATTACTCTGGTTTCGCTTTACGCAAACTGATCATAGTCTTAGTGATCTCAAAAAGTTTTATTTCATGGACGGTTAACGTTCCATAATTGAGAGGCTACACATAACTTCTGAATCCCTCCCCTTTTCGCCATACAATACAACATCTTAGCTTTCATTTAATGTAACTTTCGTACGACAGACTACACATAACGAAAAAGTCAAATCGCCGCCGGTGGCGATTTGACTTTCAGTGGTGCATGGCGATTTTTGTGCTAGCGAGTTTGTTTTAGTGGTGAATTGACTGGATACCGTCAGAACGCGCACTTCATTTGGTTGATCTTATTACTGTGAAAAACCATGATACGATCACATGAAGAGATTCTTGGCAAATTTAACACGCCACAAATAGGGCTTTGCTCTCTGTGGTATTTCATTGATTTTACATTTGGAGATGGAAAACTTGTTTGTTTACTCGAAATTCAGCGATTTCAAATGTTGCATATAATTCCTTGCAAACCCCACCCTGAACGTCCGAGACTGTCTTTGATTTTGACCTGTGAGGTCATTGGTCTAGGGCGACTTGGTAAGAGCATACTTTGAAACAAATTAGCCAACCCCGCTCCTCTCAACTCTCGGCGAGAAAGATACTTTGGTGTGAAATTCAAATGTTTACCCTCCCAAGCTCAATTTCTTAAAAGATTCTTGGTCTCTTTCATTCATACCCAGAAAATTGGGAGTGACACCAATCTTTTATCCTATTGCGGCACTCCCTTCTGGATGGCACCAGAAATAATCAGGGGAGAAGGATACGGTAGAAAGGTAGACATTTGGTAAGTTTAACTGACTTCATGATGAGTAGAACACACAGAGAAAGATAAAGAGAGACAGACACAGAGAGAGAGAGAGTGCTGCAAGGGAATAAGTGGGAATGCTATGAAGTTAGCCGTCTAACTACTTGTGATAGACCTGCTCCTTCGCGTTCCTCCTTTTCCGCCGATGACTGTTTTTACGTCGAGACTATCAGTCCTTTCCCTGGATCTAATTTCATGAAAGAGGGGTCAATTTTCATGAGAGTATGACGATTAGAGTTGATTTAAATCATTGTTTAAGATGCATTTCTGTTCTCAAAGAGATGGTTTCTTTCTTTCCTATGAAGGAGTGTAGGATGTACAGTTGTGGAAATGTTGACGGGAAGACCTCCGTTGGGTGACCTCGAACCAGCAGCGGCCATGTTCCGTATTGGATCTAGTCCAACGGTACCAAAGTTGCCGGAGGATACATCAAAATCTATGAAAGATCTTATCACTGCTGCTTTGACATGGTTTGTATGGTTAAATGGTATATGGAAATGTTACAAGTAGTAAGGATGAACTATTCATACTTGCTTCAATTGCAGGAACCCTAAGGATAGACCATGGTCGAACGATTTGCTGGATAAATTTTTTGAAAGCGCCGTTCGCAATCCTTTTGGGGTAAGCAGCTGATGAAGCATTTACTTTTTTAAAAAAAAGTATGAAATTGGTATTTGACTTCTCGTCAGTGGGCTAACATGATCCAATTAGCCAATAGAGAAAGCATAGCTGGGTGAGAGTATGGTACTCGTAGCCCGGAAGCTCCGTGTTCGAGACACGCTTTCACAGCTGTCTGAATTTTCTTTTTAATTGTTCCAAGCTCAACAGTTCCACTATGCTTGTAAATAGCCAACTGGTTGGCCTTCTGCCACATGGTGTTTTTAAAAAGCAAGCATTCATCACCTAGTTACACAGGCCACATATTAATTTTTTTTTATAGAGTTGGTATTGTGTCATCCACACCACGTTTTCATTTAATATTTGGAAATTCTATCCTTCATTTCCTCTTCATTCGTTCGTTTTTATCAATTTATTTTCATTCTTCAATTGTCATTCATATCTTTTCATTCATTATTTATCTATTTATTTATTTATCTGTCTAAATTTTCCTTTTTTGACGAAAAGTAATTAAAAGGAAAGTTAGCTCTTCTATGACTTCTGTACTTTGAACTTTAGAATGGTTGTACTTAAATCGCAGCGCTAAGGGCTCCTTTTGTTATTTCGACAGGGCTTCTCAGATGTTCCAATCAAAGACTGATCCATGTGTCTATGAAATGTAATCAACGTAAACCAAAACGAATGTAGTTTTATAAGAGTTCTTTGCAACTATGCATGATGGAACTCTTGTTAATGTAATGATGGAATTTAAAGATGGGAGGGTTTTGGTGAATTTCCTCCTACTTAGCCTATGGCCATTTCTTGTACTTATAAATGATTTAGATGTTGATAATTTAGCTAATGTTTGGAATTACGTTGATGAGACGACCGTATCTGAAGTCGTTACCAAGGGCAACCGAAGTTGTGCCCAGGAGATCGCGCATATAGGTTGCGTATAAGGTTGCGGAGTGGTCTACGCAGAATAGAGTCCAACTCAATAGCGAGAAATGTAAGGAGCTCAGGATATCTTTTGTAAAGGATGAGTCCCAGTTGGCGTCTGTTGTAGTAGATGGAAATGAACTAGAGAGGGTGTCTAGTGCTTAACTACTAGGTCTGACCATTACGAGCAACTTTACATGGAACGAGCATATAGGTGACGTAATCAAAAAAAGCTTCAAAGTGTCTGTATGTTTTAGTGCAGTCAAAAAGATCAAGAGTTCCTCGGCAGGATATGTCCACTTTTTACACTGCTTGTATACGCTCTGTTCTTACGTATGCGGCACCCGTCTTTTTTCATGCCCTGCTAAAGTACCTAAAAGACGAGCTGGTGCGAGTTGAAAAGTGGACAATGTCTATAATAAGCCCAGGACAGCCCTACCAGGAGGCTATCGAACTGGTGAACATTGTCCCTAATATAGATTATTGTGGACCGTCACGTTATGCTCTGAGGCGCAACAAGCGCTTCATCGTACCTAAATGCAAGACTTTTTTATCGTTTTAGGAATATTTTTACTACTAGATTTTGTATTGATTATATATACACGTAGATTTTTAGTCTTTTTTTATATACTATTTTGGATCAATATCAGTATATAGGCCGAACACGCTATGTAACAGAGCTACTTAATTTTTACGATAAAACGGCTTATGTAAATCAGTACCATTAAACAACCATTATGTAATTAAGGTCAAATAAATGATGGCCTTATGTAATAAATGTTTTTAAACTGTACGACTTTAAAGCTGTCGTAAAACGCAAATGTTAAATGTTAGTAGAAAGCGACCGTTAAATGTTCGTAAAACGTGACTGTTAAGTGTTCGTGAAATGCGACCGTTAAATATTCGTTAAATGCGCCCGTTAAATGTTCGTAAAATGCTACTGTTAAATGTTCGTAAATCGCGACTGGTAGATGTCCGTAAAATGCGACTATTTAAGTTGCGAAATATATACACTTCTATAGGAAGTCTGTGTTTCAATTTTTCCGTGGTACAGTGCTCGATATGTAGAAGTAGAGCACGATATATATTAAGATGGGGAAAAAAACAAAGAAACTATACTTTCATCCGTACAAGCCTGTTACGTGATAAAGTTTTGTCTGACCAGCGCTTAGGCGCGAAACTCAGAGTAACAGAGAATCGATGCGTCCTCTTTGATTCTTTCACTTATATATACCCAGCTCTGCTACCACAGCATTGAGCACTCTATGCCAAGGTAGACTCTACTCCACATTTATATATTTATTTATTTATTTATTTATATATTTATTATATACATACCGAGATAAACGAACCAAAATGCATCAAGATAAAAATAGTCTCTTCGTGCTAGAGAAGCCAGCTGATTGACCACAATTTTTTTCACTATCTTCGCCAGTGAACAAAACCGTGTCGCTCGCTCACCGCTCCTCTTGACTGACAAATAGCACATTTATAAGAGCTTAGGCGTATTTTTTCTCTAGAAAGATGGCTTCAAACCAGACTAACCGTTTTCAGAGCCTAGATTCATCAGTAGAAGAGTTCATAGACGGACAGGAAAGTGAAAACATCAAGAAAAAGACCAAACACGATGTTGCTCTGTTCAACGAATTTCTTGTTTTGAAAGGCGAGTTGAGACAAATGGACGAATTGACTCTTCAAGAGCTGAAGTCTCGGGTTTTCACCTCTGCATTTTAAATTTTGAACTTCCGTAGAACTATCTCGACATATTTTCAGGATGTCTTTTTTTTATTCTAACTAGTTCTACCTTTTAACGGGACTTTTGCTCGAATCCTTTGGAATTAACAATGAAAAACTTTAAAGAAATGTTTGTGTTTGTCATTCCCAGGATCTGTGCGCTGATTGACAGTTTTGACAAACTATGGTGAGTAAATTTGTTAATCACCTCTTCCAAAGAACGAGCACCGAATGGAAAAAAAAAGAGAACTTTGTGATTAATTACTAGTTATAGTTTCTTATTTAGATTTTTCAAATGTACGGCGTGGTAAGCGAAACAATTCAAATAATCAAATTTCGATTTTAATATAAAAATCAAATTTCCCTTCTCTTATTTTAAAAACTACTGTCTTCAATTTCAATTTTTTTTTTTAAATTTTCTTTGATGGCCTCAGTTTTAGAAGTATAAGTTTCATTTCCAGTGATGAGTTCGCCAGAGCGGAACGCGACGTATAACTGAGCCTTTAAAGCCGTGCATTCGTAATAATATAAAGATGATTCATTGCCATATGGAATAGGAGATGACCTGATAAGATCTTAAATGTAAACGTTAGGACTGATAGACTTCAACTTTCTTGCGAGTCTCAGCACCTCATTTCACGGGCTTCCTGTCACGCCACTCAGATTAGCCGTGGAATATGACAACATGGCTGTCGTAGAATGGCTTTGCTTTCACGGGGCAAACGTCAACAACAGAGAAGCCGTATGGAGCACGAAATCAGATGAAATCACTTCCGGTTCGTTTATTTCTAGCACGTGCTCAGTCCCCTGTATGACGCCTCTGCATTTTTCCCAATCTGCCGCGTGTGTTAAGATTCTTTTGGAGAATGGGGCCGACATGTCTGCGCAAGACTGCATAGGAAAGACACCTGTGGCCATGGCAACACTATACGGCCGTTTTGACGTATTGGAAGCACTCTGTTGTCACGGAGCGCCTTTAAATTTGGCGAGCTGTTGGGGAGCGACACCGCTGATTTATGCTCAGTACGGGCGCAGTAAGACGGAACGAGTGTCAGCCACGGAGATTTTATGTCGGTTTGGCGCTGATGTCGATTTGCAAGACAGAAATGGACGAACCGCCTTGCATCTGGCCAAAGATGTGGAGTGCGTTTGTCTGATTCTTGCTTATCATGGAGACCCTAGTATTGAGACGGTCTTTGGAAAAACAGCCCTTGTCACAGCCGCTGAGAGTCAACGCTTGGACATTTGCCGCATGTTATGTGACGCACAAGCTGTGGTTAGCCTTGGAGCCTTGGGTCGGGGGTCAACTCTGTTTTGTGCCATATCACGTGATTATCAGGCCTGGCTCATGGAATGTTCTCGAAATGTCAGACAACTGAGCCATCTTTGTCGCTGTGTGATACGTAACCAACTCAAATTGAATTATAAAAATATTTTTCAGGGAGTTAGACGGCTTCCCTTGCCTACACCCCTTGAAACTTATGTTTCTTTAATTATGAAGGACCAAAGTTTGAAATGATAAATTCATAATATTTTGTTTATTCCTTTTCCATATATTTTCAAATCGTGGTCAGCAGTGATCTTTAACGGTCTCTTTCTGTAACGTGGGATATAAATTAGTACCGGCGAAAATTTTTGGGCGAGTCGATTTCGACAAAAAGAGAAGCCACACGACCAGGATCTAAACAGTAATTTTCTCCTGTAGCTACCATACAGTCCTTGTATAACTGAGTTGAGAGACTATCTGATGCTGATTGTTGTCCTTCTTTTCGGGATCCGTCTGCATGATTGTATGAGTTGATATCGTAAGCAGTTGATATTGTAAGAAGGCGCCGTTATTTCAAGACTATCTTTTAAGCTCCAAAAAGTTACTGCGTGTACACAAGTAGGAAGCTTACTTGGGACTTGGAATGCTTTGTGCGAAACACTTGATTTATCAGGGATATTTGAACATTGCTGTTATCAAAAAGAAATCATACGTAAAAACAGTTGCAATCGTGTGGGGCTAATAAATAAGAAGTAATGATAGTTAAAGTCTCTGTTCCATCGCTAAAAAGTTATTTATCATCCGGTTAACAAACATCAAAACAAACTTCGCTGTCTCTCTCAGGGTCTTCACATTAAGTTTGTGGTTGTGCCCAGTCCGTGCTTTTTGCTTTGATTCCATTTCTGACTTTTCATCATACACTGTTCAAGCCTTTCGTTTCAACAACTGACAGCAGATACATTCTTGCATTCTAATTGAAGTTCTTACAGCTTCTTGGTCTCAACCGAGTGGCTCACGATAACCGCAAGAAGCTATGGTGGGCGGTATTGTTATCCTGAGTTATAACTTTCAGCCAGGAATCTGGGAGAAATCGTGCTGTTTCTCTGAGTTACGTTCCTATCCCATCAATGGTTGAAAGAAGATGAAGGTACCTAAGATTATGCGACATTTCTGCAGTCGACAATCGAAATGTGTTTACATATGCAACATGTCAAACAAATCATCCACGGTACAGTTACTAGAGTAATTCGGTTAAAGAAGAGTAGTCCTCTAGATCAATATCTCCCCTTCAAATAAACGAACCTGTCATTTTCCACCGTACCAGACGGTATGAGAGGGGGAGAGCTAGCATCACTTACTAAAAAGGATCCTTTTCGGCGACTGGACATCAGGTTACGGTAGCTAAGCATTAACTTCGAATTGACCGTGCACGGTCCGTGACAGTTAGTTTGTTATGATGAGCGGTTCCCTGTGAATTTATTTGGTTTACATCTCTCAGTGTTGGCGTGCGTAACCCGAGAACATCTAGCTTACAAAGTTCTTCATAATCAACTCTCGACGTTTATGTGAGGAGCATACTGATGGTGTCGATATCTTTACCAGGCGAAGTGATAGTCCAGCCCAACTTTGTGTAACTTACTACAGGGTCCCATTCTCTTCCCACACGCTGAGGTTCGGTGGTGCTGATTCTGGGGCATTCACTGTTTCCTAGGATGATGTGCACAGGTAGACAGGGTCTCCCGTCGTTTTCATCCATGGTCACACCCTTTACGAGCTCCTTGTAGCGAGGGTTATCTATCATGAGGTGCGGTTCTTCTACTTTAGTGACTTCTGCTTCCATCTCAAAGTTTCCCTTCACTGAACTAAGTTTGACCCGATAAACTTCCATCACCCGACTGCTCGCGCCCAGCATCATCTCAATCTTGCGCAACCCAGAATGATGAGGTTTTGCACCAATTCTCTCAAGTAGAGCTGCAGAAGCGTACGAACTTCCTGCGCCAGAATCTAGAAGGGCACGACATTTTATTCCTGCAACTTCCACGACAACCACCGGGTATACCACAGGACCATCGCCAATTTGCGTAGCTGTCATCGAGTTGCCTGCGTTTCCTCTGTCACAGATGGAGGTGTTCTTCTTTTGCAAAACAAACACGTTTTTCTGCTCTTGCATTCCATCGCCCTGTGATCATCTCCGGGACAGTTAAAGCAGAGGCGTTTTCTCAAGAAAATCTTCCTTCTTTCGCTTGGATCGGCAACTTTAGTGCATTCGTGCGGCTTGTGATCAGTGCTGTCGCAGTAAACGGCATAGGGTAAAATATGGACTGGACTATTTTTGGACCATTTTTTGGACCATTTTATAGGGGGGGAAGCACACCATTAGTTCTCAGGGAGGGGTGGGATGCAGTCTATTAGTACTAAGAGAGGGGTGGGAGGCAGAGTGTTATTACTCGGGGAGGGGTGAGAGACGGACTATTACGACTACTACGCAGGGAGGGGTGGGAGGTGGTTGTAATAGTAAACACTACTGGTTAATGGAGCTTTTACTCGATCGTACAAATGATTTTAATTGGTTTTTCCACTGACTTTTTGTATGTCAGACTTTTAGCGCTGGGCCGCGGTGTTTCTTAATTTTTTTTGTCATGCGAAAGCGAAACTGCATCGTAAACACTGAACTTTAATTGCTATTACGGACTATTGCGACTACTACGCAGGGAGGGGTGGGAGGTGGTTGTAATAGTAAACACTACTGGTTAATGGAGCTTTTACTCGATCGTACAAATGATTTTAATTGGTTTTTCCACTGACTTTTTGTATGTCAGACTTTTAGCGCTGGGCCGCGGTGTTTCTTAATTTTTTTTGTCATGCGAAAGCGAAACTGCATCGTAAACACTGGACTTTAATTTTTATCCAAAATATCGCGTTTACGATCCTCCACTGTTAAGTTATGCGCCTTTTGCATCAACTAGTGCACCATCAGTTCCCCCTGTGTATGCAGTATGTAATTACTAAATTTATCTATCTTCCTTCTGTCATCGATCTTATCAAACGAGATCACGGAATTTCCGGTCCTTAGCCCTTAACCTGGCAGGATATAAAATTCACAAGCAATTTCAAAGTTTATACCTTTATTATATAAAATCATCAGCGAACGATTTCGAAGAGGAGTCCATGTTCCCGAATCGACCAAAAACACTGCTGTACTTGCAAAATGGGAAAGCGCAAATATCGATTTCATCTGTTTCGCAAACAAAGGAGTTAATCACAGACACCGGAAATCGCGACCAAGTATTCCTTGCGACTCTCCTAGGTTTGTTTTCCAATTTGCCTGCGCCGCTGCCGATCACTTCTTGCGTAAAAACCCACGAAACCTTCGAAGTGGAACTATGGTGACTACTGTTGCTTTCCGATATTTTCCGTCGGCAAGAAGTCCAGTGTTTACGTAGCAGTTTCGCTTTCGCATGACAAAAAAATTAAGAAACGCCCCGGCCCAGCGCTAAAATTTTGACATACAAAACGTCTGCCGAAAAGCCGATTAAAATAGTTTGTGCGATCGAATAAAAGTTCCATTAACCAGTAGTGTTTATTATTACAACCACCTCCCACCCCTCCCTGCGCAGTAATAGTCCATCTCTCACCCCTCCCCGAGCAATAACACTCTGCCTCCCACCCTTCCCTCAGTACAAATGGTGTGCTTCCCCTTATAAAATGGTCCAAAAAATGGTCCACAATTACCCCGAACTAAGTAATGGGCTGCTGGTGAAGCTCAGTTCCGATAAATTCAGACTTTTTTTTCTGCCGCATGTCATAAATGCAACAGGCCCTCCAACGCTCATCATTGAATGAGAATCGTTTGACTTTGAGAAACACGAAAGGGTATGGGAACGAGAACGAATATCGTGTGACTTAGCAGATGGGAGGGTGACTCACGATTTGTCGCTTGACTGGGTACATGGCTAATGCGTATGGCATTGGTATTAATAGCGAATTTTGTAATTACATATTCGCTTCGGCAACCGCCATTTCTAACGTCTTGGTTTGGCTCTTGAGTAGATCTCTTCGTATTGAGATACGGGCAAATCAACTCTTTTCATCTCACAGACGCTAACTGAAAAAATCTGAAGGTGTGTAACTGAACCATTGTCTTTCATTTATTATGATCGTTACGCGATGCTCAAGTTGCCTTCGAGTCGACTTCCAGATGTCAGGAGCGAAAGACTCGACTTAACTATCTTGAAAACATTTAGATCAATGATTTTCGCAACCATCAGTTTTCAAATTTGCGTTCACTTGTCATTTTCGTTTTAATTTATTTAAAGTTTTCAAAAAAAAGCCGCGAATGCAATGATAAATATTCCCCAAATGATGCTTATAGTCGAATTGATCAGGCAATCAACACACGAGTCAATAACTGCTTAATCTTGAAGGAACTGAATCACCCTTTAACTCGAAGTAGAAAATTTGATTCTAGCGAAAAGGTCTAAATGGAATTTTGGGGTTTATAATGGTTAGCTGAAAAATCTCGAAGGGTCCCTGAATATGCCGAGCGACTTTAATGCCTTTCATATTTTTTACATATTCGCGTCGGCCACCGCCATTTCTAACGTCTTGGTTTGGCTCTTGACTAGATCTCTTCGTATTGAGATACGGGCAAATCAACTCTCTTCAACTCACATAAGCTAGCTGAAAAAATCTGTGTAACTGAACCATTGTCTTTCATTTATTATGATCGTTACGCGGTGCTCAAGTTGCCTTCGAGTCGACTTCCAGATGTCAGGAGCGAAAGACTCGACCTAACTATCTTGAAAACATTTCGATTAATGATGTTCGAAATCTTTTATGATTGAACAAGCCACTTAGGCACAAAACACCATCTTTTTTAAACGAGGATTCCATAAGCTTGCAAAACTATTTCCACGGCCTGTAAAATGGTTACTAACACACAGCTTTGAATACAACTGCGTCAGGAGGCTGTGTTCCCATTTCTTTTGTCTTGTAATGAAGAATGAGAATATGGAATATTCTGGGATCCGAATACATTTTGATTTTTACTGTTTTCCTTGAAATTGTTAGAAACCTTACTGAAACCATCAATTTGGTTTCCTAGAATTATTTATTAACCTTAATGTAGGTATGTGCATTAAGTTGCTTGTTCGCTTGTTTTCCAAACCTTCGAGTCCTCGGATGCCCTAAGCTTCGGCTTGAGCTTGCTAATAGTACAATTTCACCAAATAGCCTTCTCTTCATTTTTATTGTGTTTTCAAACGATTGCAGCTCATAACCCAATGCTTTACTCTAGCCTTGTAAAGTGAAAGATGAATGAACATTCATCGCGTTACTGTTTCCTCCCTGCAACCCCTCATTCGTTACCCATAATAGAAAATTTTTATCCTGTTCGTACGTGAGGATGTTTCCAGAGACACGATGCATTGTTCTTGCCCCAAATATTGCAACTTATTTTATCACACGGTGATCTAACATAAAGTTCAGAACTTCCTTCTGGTCATCCTCGCCAATGCGCGTTATCTTAATAGCGTGACTATGATGTCATTCGTCTTTGCCCCTGCGGTGGGGTGGCCTAATCGGTGTCTCAAAATATGTTATCCTCTCGTCCGTTCGCCCGTCCAGAAAATCTTTATATCCGTGCTCCTTCATCCAAAAGGAAATGTAGATTATTTTCTTGACTGCCTGAAACTCATGAAATTGCAACGATGCAAGGAAAATTCAGTAGTCTAGGTTCGAATGGGGAGTAATTTGAATTTCAATCAATGCTTGCAGTGAATTTGGATTTACATACCGCTTGAAGAAGGTTATTTACAAGATGACATACGATACGTATTCGCTATTTCTGCGTATACTGCCGCTTCAAGTCGGGTTCATTTTCAGTTCTGATATCTTAATTTTTGCCAATTATAATCGCTTGTTCTTTCCTAATATTTTAGTGAATATCCTTTGTAAGGAAGTCTCTTTTTGCATATTTCAAATATCCCTAAAGTAATTCAGTATATTGAGGATATTATTTTCTTTAATTCCCAAAAAGACAGTTTAAAGATGTTGTCTAAGCTGAGAAAGAAGATGAGGAAGTCTAGGATTCGCAAGGTAATCCAAATTAAATCTGCATATTTTATATAAACTTTTTTTTTCATGTTTGTTAACAGCTATCTAAGAATAAGAAATAGAACAGGAGAAATAATGGTCCTCTAATTTTCTCTTTCTTATTGGTATGTGTTTTTTTTGTTTTTAATTTTTATTTGAATGTTAGTACTATTTGAAAATTGTTACTGATATACATTACTTATAATACTAACATTAATGACATTTCTTACGTTCTCACATTACTTTACAATAACAAACTTTACTTTCAAAAACTAGTACTACTTACAGTAGCAACAATACTTACAGCACTTATTTTATTTACACGACTTTAACTAGGCAATCTTCTAAAAGTAACATTACTTACCAAACTAAACATCACTACATTGCTAACATTGCAAAAACTCTTTAGTACGTAATACTACGGAGAGCAGGGAAGTAGAACGTTTAATAAACTAGGCTTATTACATTAAAACTAATGGTAGAATGGTAGAAAGGGGAGTTGCTCACACTAGTACGGGAATGAAAGATTCCCACTTTTCGTAATGTTTCACGAGTGTACCATTTCTTTGGGCGATCAAAATTCTAAGTTAAGTGTGACTTTTTTTGTGATAGCACATATGAATTCTATGCTGCTAATTTAAGGGCTAAGGACCGAAAATTCCGTGATCTCGTCTGCTAAGGTCAATGACAAAAGGAAGGTAGAAAAATTTAGTAACTACCGGTATATACTGTATACACAAAGGCAAACGTGAAGCAACTGATGGTGCACAATTCTGCTCAAAAGTCAGGCGCATAACCCAACAGTGGAGAATCGTAGACGCGATAGTAAATAAGTAATATTCAACCTTTCTAAAATGCTTTTATGACTCTCTCATTCTCTTAGGAATCTAGTAGTAGAGAAAAAGAGGACAAAATTAAGAGAAAAGAAAAAGAAAAGATTGAAGCATTAAAAAAGGAAGAGGTATTTTTGTCAACCCTTTAGCTCCCAGATCAAATTTGTAATTTTCCTTACTGTCAACTATACAATTCTTGTAATGTTAGCTTAGAGAATTTAGAATCGGAACAACTAATTATCCCCAATTAATATTTTTCTTTATTCTCATCACTTTTTTACCGCCCTGCGCAGAAATTTTGGTATAAAAAAAGTCAGTCGAAAAGTCGATTAAAATAATTTGTATGATCGAGTAAAAGCTCCATTGACCAGTAGCGTTTACTATTACAACCACCTCCCACCCCTTCCTGCGTAGTCATAGTCCGTCTCTCACCCCTCCCTGAGTAAACTAACTGTTTATTTTCCGACTTATTTTGGGGGCCAGACATGAAATTCGAGCATCCTGAGGCTCCAATGGCATGTTGTTTTAAATATCGATAGAGAATATAATTAAATCAGGCCATGTGTCTCATCAGTTAGAGACAACGAAGGACCATGGGAAACATTCGCAAAATATCAGCTTTCTGTTTTTCTGTGACCGACGTTTTGACTTGTTTAGTGGTACCTTACTAAGTTCCTGATCACATGAAACAGCTCTTTTTTTTAAATGACGTTTTCTTCAAGCTCTGTTTCGTTACTTTATTCAAAGTACGAGACATTTTCACCTGCTTTTGTTCAGATACCACGGGATAATTGGGTTATACTTTGAATCCCTTTACAATTTTTTTAAGAAAGCAGCGAGCTTTGCTAAAATTCACTTTCATTCATTTTGGCAAGCTGCAGCGCCACTAAAGGCAGGAAAACCGATACGATTTTTTTCACTGGTGAAAAATTTCGCCTTCGGCTTATGATTGGTCAGACGATTACTTCCCACTTGTGTGAAAAAACTGCTCGACCAATCAGAATTTGTGCTGTTTATTATTTTGAGAGACAATTTCCCTTGGAGTGAATCTCAGCATGTATATAATGATCGAATATGTCGTATTTTTCAAACACATTTGGCATTGCTGTTATTGCTCGTGATACCCGGAGTAAACAACATGCGAAGGTACGAAATAACACACAATAAAGAATAAGTAACTGGAAATATACTGAGTGTATATATATTAGTATATACTATACTAAATATACTAAGCTGGAAATATACTAAGCGGCGCATTAAAAAAATATATGGAATAATAATTGCAAAAGCCATAAAAGTAAAGAAGTAACTTGCACCTTAGCCTAAACGCGTGGCTTGAAAATCCAACATGACGGCTGTTTTTTAGATTGTCGGAGCGTGATAATAAAATTGAAACGCATACACAGAAACTCTGGAATAGCCTCTTTGGAAGATATACGACGACCAAATGGTAATTTCAGACTTGGGCTTTTCCACAGGGTGTCCAAAAAGACTTTGGACGCGACGAAGTTGGGGCTGTAAACTTATGGAAGTGGAAGTTCGAGTCCAACTCTCTTTCTTCTTTAGGTAAGCGTTAGTGAATAGTTATTTTACTTTTGTCCTTCATATATCAATGTTAATACAAGAGGATAACATCCTATTCGTCACAAGTACTGATGTACCCTTAACCTACTGTTGATGACATTTCGTGGCCATGGGCTCAAACCGTACTCTCAGATTGAATATGCACGACAGTGATTTTCCTAACTCTTCTTCGAGTCTTGTCAGCGCTTAATTTTTTGATGAGGTGAAGGTGAAATGTGAGCTAAATTCTACATGAAAAACAAATAGAAACTTATCATGCGTTACTGCGTGGTATTTAGGATACGTATTTGGTTTTGGAATTAATATTTTACTAATACTTCTATTTTATATTTCGTGAAACAATTGCTTCAAAAATTCCTTGGTCGTTTTTAACAAGACGCGAGTGTTATTGAAATATATCACCTTAACAACGATGTATTGGACTTCTTCGCTTGCACACCCGGGATTCAACGCCTTGCTGGCATCGAACTCCTGCGTTTTGTAAAAAATTTGTTCTTTTCAGCCTGACCTTTTGAATGCCTTTTTTAAAGATGAATTTGAATAAACCTACCTTCCTAGAAAGCTGATATTTTTGTGTTCTGTCGATTTTCCGATAAAGCTCGTGAGAGCTGGCTTATAATCAATTTTTTACGCTTGCTCTAGACAGGCAGAACATAACCCCCAGACTATCAAAAAAAGATCAGAAAAAGATCAGAGCAGATATTGTCTGCATATTTAGTTGTTTAAACCTCGCATCATTCTCAACAGCACATAAGAAAAACACTTTGTGATCGGTTTGCTCTTACGACGTCGCTCTCTGCCTCTTGTTATTTTAGGCCGAACAATAATGATTTCACCCTTATAAGTGTTAAAATGGAAGAACTCAATGCGCAATCTCAAATAGTGACTATGGCACTTTAAGGATAACGTTAATGAAAAGCTTTGTTTAAGAAACCTCAACGTAAAAAAATTAAAAGACATTGATTGATAACTCATTTGGTCTAAGACTTCATACGAAGATTATCAATGGGCTGATTTTTTCTATGAGGTGTCATAATTACTTACACTAGTTGATAGCACTCAGTGAATGTTGGCGAGGAGGTATCTTACAATTTTAATGATATTGCATTTTGATTTTTTCTTTCTTCCAGACCTTCATGATTGCATCCTACCACCATTGATACGCAATGTAAGGAGAACGCTTGACTGTGGGTTTGGTTTTTGTTAGTTTGTTTGTTTGCTTTTTGGAACTCAATAATGTAAGGTTAAGTCAATTCCAAAAGCCGATAGGGGAATTGACAAGCGTGTATCACACATAATACTCAAGATATCTGGAAAATTCATACTTACCACCGTGAGCAAAATTACGCGTCCCGTCAGACTTAAGTCTCGATTGGGAATTGGTCAATAGGCTACCAAAAACCCAGACAGAGGCGGAGTTTTCTATACTAATGTCTGAACACTTTGTTGGCTTCCCGCCGTTTGGCGGGATGCGTAATTATGCACACGATGGTAAGGCCCTTCCGCACAAGCTATTAGACGCTGATAAAACTTGGTTCTCTTCACTCAAAATCACATCAAAATTTGTCCTTGCTAAATTTCAAGTGTGCTGCACGTATCATCACCCCCGAGGACACTTTTACGTAAGAGGGCGGGGGTGTGCGCCGGAAATTTCGAAAACGACCCTTATAAAATAATAAAAAGTACCTGAGTCTTATCTGTGTGGGAGTGGCAACAATTGATGTCTACCCCTAAAAAGTACCAATTCAAAAGCAAAAAAATTGAAAAATCCCCAAAATAAAAATTCCTTGATCGATGTGCTCTAGAGGCTCAAGTCATATCATTAAAATCGTCATGCTTATTTCAGGTATTTTATTGAGCGAAGAACACCCTAAAACGTACCAGCTAGGTCTCTGGTTTTTTTTACCCCTAAAAGTTACGACAAGCATCCTTACCCATTTCCGATCGCCTTCTCCACCCCAGTCAGCACCTTAAAACAAAGATTTGCCCCCCAGTGAAAAAAAAAATGATTTGCCTCAGTCGCCCCCCACCTCAAAAATCTAATGTTCCGTCCCTAAGTTACCTTTTACATAATTCCGAAATGAGTTTCGTTCCGGAACGAAATGAATTTCACACCGCGTTTACATGCAAGATAACTTAGCCTGTAAAAACAATTATTTATGTCCTGTTCTGTCTTTTTCTATGTTTCCCTCGCTCCTAAAGAGGATTCATACAGACATAAGAGTCGTACCGCGTTTATATTATACAGGTACAAGAATGAATGTTTCGTTCTGGAGTGAAAACCCCTATAAACCCATTCAGAAATGACTCGTTTCGGATAAACTTTACTCTAGTGTTATGTGGCATTCTTGAACAAAACTCATTCCGATATCATGTAATTAAAAGGCTCCTAAAAGTTTTTATTCCCAGAGCATCACGCTTTGCTCTCCTGTCGAAATACTGTAAATTTCAAAAGTGTTGATGCAACAACCCACTTTTAACTGCTTCGCTACCACTGAAACAACGATCAGTTACCACAAAAGGCAAATATTCTAATATTTTCAATTCAACATAAACAAAAATTTATATACAGGGTAAATATTCATTTATGTCAGTAGGAATTATTTCGTGATTAGCTTATGATGTAAATAGAGGAGGGGAAAACACAACGCAAAACCTGGGCTCCTGTCAAAAAGTAATACCCAGGCGTTATAAAATAATCGAAACAGCTAATAAAATCATAACCTAGAGTGTTATGGTAGATTTTTTAACAAATTGTAGTGATTAATGGCAGTAAACGGTGACGACAAGAAGGCATACCATGCATATTTCATAGTCGCTAGCAAGTAAATTTTGCTGGACTTTGAGTTCGTCTCAAGATAGAACAACACAAATACACAAGGAAATTTTTTCAGTGACTTTTTAACCATCCTTTTGTCTTTTAAAAGCTCGAAGCTCAGTAGATTCTGTCATATCGGTCATTGTTATGTCGGACAAAATATTTTCCAAAAAATAAATATTACTTTGCCAGCTCCAGTAATGACAAGGGATCAAGTTTAGATAATAAAACAAAGGATTATGTTGACCGAAATACCTGAGGTCAAGGTTATTCGTTACATGAGGTCACACAACTCAGGTAATATTCACGGTGAAAATTTGCGTATTTGAGCGATCGAACGAAAAAAATAATTTCTCAAAAACTAAAATATATTTTCACAAAAAAACTACACCACCGTCATTAGGACATATTGGGCTACAAAACATGAAAGTAGGAGTGAAATGAAATTTTGGGCGACTTGCCACAATATTTCAAATTTGTGCGATGGATGCTGACATCCTCTCTTAACTTGTTTAGTGGTACCTTACTAAGTTCCTGATCACATGAAACACCCCTTTTTCTAAATGACGTTTTCTCCAAGCTCTCTTTTGTTACTTTATTCAAAGTACGAGACATTTCACCTGCTTTTGTTTAGGTACCACCGAATAATTGGTTATGCTTTGAACACTTTTGCTTTTTTTCTTGGAAAGCAGCGAACGTTTCTAAAATTCACTTTCAATCATTTTGGCGTACTGCAGTGCCACTAAAGGCAGGAAAACCGATAAGATTGTTTTCACTGGTGAAAAATATCGCCTGCGGCCTGTGATCGGTACTTCTCACTTGTGAGAAAAACTGTTGGACCGATCAGAATTTGTGCTGTTTATCATTTTAAGAGACAATTTCCCTTGGAGTGAATCTCAGCATGTATATAATATAGTTAGAGACAACCAAGGACCATGAGAAACATTTGTAGAATATTAGTTTTCTGTGTCTTAACATGTTTAGTGGTAACCTACTAAATTCCTGATCACATGAAACAGCTCTTTTTTACAAATGACGTTTTCTCCAACCTCTCTTTCGTTACTCCAAGTACGAGACGTTATTCAAAGTACGAGACATTCTTACCTGCTTTTGTTCAGATACCACGGAAAAATTGGTTACGCTTTGAATACTTTTACATTTTTCTGAGAAAGTAGCGAACGTTGCTAAAATTCACTTTCATTCATTTTGGCGAGCTGCAGCGCCACGGAAGGCAGGAAAACCGATACGATTGTTTTCACTGATGGAAAATACCGCCTGCGGCCTGTGATCGGTCACACAATTACTTCTCATTTGTGAGAAAACTCCTTCGACCAATCAGAATTTGTGCTGTTTATCAGCACGTACATAATAATCAAATACACATTCGGCATTACTCTTATTGCTTATGCAACCTGGTGTCAGCTGAAGGTACGAAATAACACATAATATATACACAACAAAGGGAACGAAACAGAGCTGAAAATATACAGAAACATCTGGACCTTGGCCTCAACGCGTGGCTTGAAAATCCAACATGACCGCTGTTTTTAGATTGTCGGGGCATGATAATACAATCGAAACGCGTGCGCAGAAACTCTGGAAGATATACGACAACCAAATAGTAATTTAAGACTTTTTTCACAGGGTAGCTCAATATTACAGCGCAAATTTCCAGCCCTAGATCTAGGGAGGTCTAACTCTTCTTTCTCTGAAGGTAAGCGTTAGCGAATGGTTATTTTTCTTTTTTTTCCTTCTCAGCTGTCCATATATCGATCTTGATACAACTAGATAACATCCTAATCGTCACAAGTACTGATATACCCATAAACTACTGTTAGTGACATTTCGTGGCCATGGGCTCACACCGTGCACTGATTGAACTTGTACGACAGTGATTTTCCTAACTCTTCTTCGAGTCTTATCGGTGCAAAATTTTTCTGATGAGGTGAAGGCGAAATGCGAACTAAATTTCATATGAAAAGCAAATAGAAACTTATCATGTGTTACTGAATGGCGTTTGTCCAAAACTCAAAATGAAGACTGAAGTTCGGGTACCTTATTGTCTTCGAGATATTTCTTAAAGCGGCTAAGTCACGATTCACGCATGCGCATTTAAAACGAAGGAAATAGTGACAACAGGCCGTTGGTAACCTTTGCCGTCCAGTTTCAAAAAATCCGTTTAATCTTGGGATTTTGCCACCTCCAAAAGCTCTCATACAAAAGTACATTAAGGAAAAGTCTTTGGTGTTGTTTTGGAATGAATATTTTACGAATACTTCTATTTTACACTTCGTGAAACGATTGCCTAAAAAATTCCTTGGTTGTTTTTTAATAAGGTGCGAGTGTCATTGAAATATGTTACCAAAACAACGGTGTATTAGACGTCTTCGCTTGCACATCCGGCATTCAACTTCTTGGTAACATCGAACTCCTGCGTCTTGTAAAAACTTTGTTCTTTTCAGCCTGACCTTTTGAATGTCTTTAAGGATTCCTTTGAATAAACCTGTCCTTCCTAGAAAGCTGATATTTTTGTGTTCTGTCGATTTGCCGATAAAACTCGTGAGAGCTGCCATATAATCAATTTCTTATGCTTGCCCTAGACAGGCAGAACATAACCTTCAGACCGTGTCTTTATCGAGAGGGAAAGCCCTAAAATCTATTGAGAAAAAGATCAGAGCAAATAGTGTCTACACATTGAGTTGTTTAAACCTCACATCATTCCCAACAGTGCGTGAGCAAAACACCTCGTGATCGGTTGGCTCTTACGACGTTGCTCTTTTAAGTATCAAAATGGAAGAACGTAATGCGCAATCTCAAAGAGTGGCTAAGGCTCTTTAAGGATAACGTTAATGAAAAGCGTTCTTTAAGAAACCTCGACGCAAAAATTAAAAACATTGATTGATAATCTATTTGTTCTAAAACTTCATAGGAAGATCATCAATAGAGTGAAGTTTATCTATGAGAAGTCACAATTACTTACACTAGTTTATAGCACTGAATGTTGGCAAGGAGGGGTCATATTCATCTTAATGGTATTGATTTTCTTCTTTCTTTCATGCTTCGGTTATGCTTCCGTCCCTTTATCAGAGTCGCCCAGGGTAAGGAAAATGCTTAACTGTAGGTTTGATTTTTGTTTTTATTTCTGTTTCTTTTTTTTTTGGTACTCAATAACTTAAAGCAAAATAGTGTCATAAATAAGTTTTAGAATTTCTCCAGCAAAATCGAGTGAGCGATAGCTGAATAGAATTGGTTTTAACCAAGCCAATCATCAGGAAAAAGTAACCAATTGTGACTGGTTAAATTCTGGCAATGGAACCATGGAATTTCCTGTTCGTTTTGCGATTCTGCTCTAGTCTCCTCAATTCAAAAAGTAGCACAAGGCTTAACGTGATCTTCTTAATCAGTGGCCAGCTAGTCAGATCAAATTAAGAAAGTGTTCTTTAATGTCTCTCGTTTATCGTGGCATTAACATTTCTCAGAATGAAGATCCTATTCTAAGTATAATGCTGGCACTGTCAACCGTTCAGCTTCAAAGTGAAATTTGGTATTCTTATGCATACGTTTTCTTTCAGAGGACTTCGTTACGGTCACTGGGAGCTAAATATCATTTCTCTAAAGGTTAGCGTTATCAAGTGTCTATTTTCTTCTCCTCAGCCGATTAGTCCATCCGTATGTCCATCTAGATATGTGCGCTTTATTGTTTTGACCTACATGTCAAAAGAACTGTTATGCCTATAAGCCACGATTGAGAACATGTCGTGGCCATGGGCTTATAACGTGCAATCGAACCTGTGTAAACTTTGCTATTCCTTACCCTTCCTTTACCTTGCTATTGGTGTTGGCACATAGTCTTTTGAAGAGGTGAGGGAGAAATATTTTAATTCTACACTAGAAGAAAGGGAACTCAGTTTATCATCCGTCACTGAGTACTCTGAGTCCAAGATATTAAAAGAAGAATTGTGAATAAGTTTGTTTTAGCAAAGAGACTTTGCTTTCTTTAGTGTCATCAAGTGTTGATTGTCTATATATTAAGTTGTTTAAACTTCGCATCATTCTCAACAGCCCGTGACCAAAACACTTTGTGATCTGTTAGCTTTTACGACGTCGCTCTCTGCCTCTTGTCGATTAGTCGAGGTCGAAGAATAGTGATTTCACGCTTTTAAGTGTCAAAATGGAAGAACTTAGTACGCAGTCTTAAAGAGTGACTTACGCCCCTAAAGGCTAACGTTAATGAAAAGCGTTGTTTAAGAAACCTCGACGCAAAAATTAAAAACATTGATTGATAATCTATTTGTTCTAAAACTTCATAGGAAGATCATCAATAGAGTGAAGTTTATCTATGAGAAGTCACAATTACTTACACTAGTTTATAGCACTGAATGTTGGCGAGGAGGGGTCATATTCATCTTAATGGTATTGATTTTCTTCTTTCTTTCATGCTTCGGTTATGCTTCCGTCCCTGAATCAGAGTCGTCCAGGGTAAGGAAAATGCTTAACTGTAGGTTTGATTTTGGTTTTTTTTCTTTTTTTTTTGGTACTCATTAACTTAAAGCAAAATAGTGTCATAAATAAGTTTTAGAATTTCTCCAGCAAAATCGAGTGAGCGATAGCTGAATAGAATTGGTTTTATCCAAGCCAATCATCAGGAAAAAGTAACCAATTGTGACTGGTTAAATTCTGGCAATGGAACCATGGAATTTCCTGTTCGTTTTGCGATTCTGCTCTAGTCTCCTCAATTCAAAAAGTAGCACAAGGCTTAACGTGATCTTCTTAATCAGTGGCCAGCTAGTCAGATCAAATTAAGAAAGTGTTCTTTAATGTCTCTCGTTTATCGAGGCATTAACATTTCTCAGAATGAAGATCATATTCTAAGTATAATGCTGGCACTGTCAACCGTTCAGCTTCAAAGTGAAATTTGGTATTCTTATGCATACGTTTTCTTTCAGAGGACTTCGTTACGGTCACTGGAAGCTAAATATCATTTCTCTAAAGGTTAGCGTTATCAAGTGTCTATTTTCTTCTCCTCAGCCGATTAGTCCATCCGTATGTCCATCTAGATATGTGCGCTTTATTGTTTTGACCTACATGTCAAAAGAACTGTTATGCCTATAAGCCACGATTGAGAACATGTCGTGGCCATGGGCTTATAACATGCAATCGAACCTGTGTAAACTTTGCTATTCCTTACCCTTCCTTTACCTTGCTATTGGTGTTGGCACATAGTCTTTTGAAGAGGTGAGGGAGAAATATTTTAATTCTACACTAGAAGAAAGGGAACTCAGTTTATCATCCGTCACTGAGTACTCTGAGTCCAAGATATTAAAAGAAGAATTGTGAATAAGTTTGTTTTAGCAAAGAGACTTTGCTTTCTTTAGTGCCATCAAGTGTTGATTGTAATCTATTTGTTCTAAAAAATTCATAGGAAGATCATCAATAGAGTGAAGTTTATCTATGAGAAGTCACAATTACTTACACTAGTTTATAGCACTGAATGTTGGCGAGGAGGGGTCATATTCATCTTAATGGTATTGATTTTCTTCTTTCTTTCATGCTTCGGTTATGCTTCCGTCCCTTTATCAGAGGCGCCCAGGGTAAGGAAAATGCTTAACTGTAGGTTTGATTTTTGTTTTTATTTCTGTTCCTTTTTTTTTTGGTACTCAATAACTTAAAGCAAAATAGTGTCATAAATAAGTTTTAGAATTTCTCCAGCAAAATCGAGTGAGCGATAGCTGAATAGAATTGGTTTTAACCAAGCCAATCATCAGGAAAAAGTAACCAATTGTGACTGGTTAAATTCTGCAGTGGAACCATGGAATTTCCTGTTCGTTTTGCGATTCTGTCCTAGTCTCCTCAATTCAAAAAGTAGCACAAGGCTTAACGTGATCTTCCTATTCAGGCCTACTCTGAGACCTTAAGTCGCCTTAAATCGCCTAAAGTCGCATTATTTTTGGTGCCAATTTTGCTAAAGTCGCCTTAAGTCGCCTTAAATCGCCCAAAGTCCCCTAAAGTGATGGCGACTTGAGGTCCCAGAGTAGGCCTTTATTCTGTGGCCAGCTGGTCAGATCAAATTTAGAAAGTGTTCTTTAATGTCTCTCGTTTATCGTGGCATTAACATTTCTTAGAATGAAGATTATATTCTAAGTATAATGCTGGCACTGTCAACTGTTTAGCTTCAAAGTGAAATTTGGTATCCTCATGCAAACGTTTTCTTTCAGAGGATTTCGTTACAGTCACTGGAAACTAAATATAATTTCTCTGAAGGTTAGCGTCATCGAGTGTTTATTTTCTCTCCATGGCTGTTTAGTCCATCAGTATGTCCATCTAGATTTTTCGCTTTATTGTTTTGACCTACATGTCAAAAGAACTGTTATGCCTATAAGCCACGATTGAGAACATGTCGCGGCCATGGGCTTATAACGTGCAATCGAACTTGTGTAAACTTTGCTATTCCTTACCCTTCCTTTACCTTGCTATTGGTGTTGGCACATAGTCTTTTGAAGAGGTGAGGGAGAAATATTTTAATTCTACACTAGAAGAAAGGGAACTCAGTTTATCATCCGTCACTGAGTACTCTGAGTCCAAGATATTAAAAGAAGAATTGTGAATAAGTTTGTTTTAGCAAAGAGACTTTGCTTTCTTTAGTGTCATCAAGTGTTGATTGTCTATATATTAAGTTGTTTAAACTTCGCATCATTCTCAACGGCCCGTGACCAAAACACTTTGTGATCTGTTGGCTTTTACGACGTCGCTCTCTGCCTCTTGTCGATTAGTCGAGGTCGAAGAATAGTGATTTCACGCTTTTAAGTGTCAAAATGGAAGAACTTAGTTCGCAGTCTCAAAGAGTGACTTACGCCCTTCAAGGCTAACGTTAATGAAAAGCGTTCTTTAAGAAACCTCGACGCAAAAATTAGAAACATTGATTGATAATCTATTTGTTCTAAAACTTCATAGGAAGATCATCAATAGAGTGAAGTTTATCTATGAGAAGTCACAATTACTTACACTAGTTTATAGCACTGAATGTTGGCGAGGAGGGGTCATATTCATTTTAATGGTATTGATTTTCTTCTTTCTTTCATGCTTCGGTTATGCTTCCGTCCCTTTATCAGAGTCGCCCAGGGTAAGGAAAATGCTTAACTGTAGGTCTGATTTTTTTTTTGTTTCTGTTTCTTTTTTTTTTGGTACTCAATAACTTAAAGCAAAATAGTGTCATAAATAAGTTTTAGAATTTCTCCAGCAAAATCGAGTGAGCGATAGCTGAATAGAATTGGTTTTAACCAAGCCAATCATCAGGAAAAAGTAACCAATTGTGACTGGTTAAATTCTGGCAATGGAACCATGGAATTTCCTGTTCGATATCCGATTCTGCTTTTATAGACTAGTCTCCTCAATTTAAAAAGTAGTAGAAGGCTTAACGCGATCTTTTTATTCAGTGGCCAGCAAGTCAGATCAAATTTAGAAAGTGTTCTTTAATGCCTCTCGTTTATCATAGCATTAACATTTCTCAGAATGAAGATTATATTCTAAGTATAATGCTGGCACTGTCAACCGTTTAGCTTCAAAGTGAAATTTGATATCGTTATGCAAACGTTTTCTTCCAGGGGACTTCATGGTCGCTGGAAGCTAAATATCATTTCTCTGGAGGTTAGCGTCGTCAAGTGTTTATTTTTTTCTCCTCAGCTGTTTAGTCCATTAGTAAGTCCATCTAAATATGTAGACATTTCTTTGTTTTCATATTTTCCATATGCAGCATTGAGCCTACTTACCTGTCATATTTGGAGCAAAATTTTGCCACAAATACGTTTTTACTTCCCAAAAACTTACATAAAAGTTATCAATTACTTACCGCTTCTGCCCTACCTATCTTGGGAGTTGTATTTCCCCGCTTAAAACCCTGAAAGATGCCTTAAATTTTGGTAATGGTGAATGTACTGAGGTTTGATTATCATTGCTAGAACACCACTTTTTTCACAAATTTATCACGAACGCTGCTACCCGGCTTAAAAGTTATGATCTTACACAAGCCTTACTAAGCGGCAGCCATTTTTAAATGGAAAAGCCTGCATAATGAGGGATATCCGCCATCTTGTCTTGGATTGTTGGTAATAACTAAAAACATAGATATGGCGCATAAATAGTCAGTCCTGAAAGTTTTTTCGTATAAATTGTTGTCTATTCAGAAACCCAACAACTGAACACATTCACAACTTTCCTTGTAGACCATCCTTTTCGGGAGTGGACATTGGGCAAATGTATTGGAGCCGGAGCTTTTGGCAAGGTACGTTAACTTAAATTGTAATCAAGGATTTGACGTAAAAGTAAATAAATGCCAGAAAATAACAGGATTGTACTCAACATTTTGTGAGACTTGACTACAATCTTTGGATAAAATGTGCTTCTCATTGAAACTGAGTAATTTTAAAGAGTAGCCCTATTATTAAATCAACACCGAGCTCAAGTTAGTTCTAACTTAGCGGAGGTTAGAATCACGGTATCTAGATTACAGTAACAAGGCTACTTTGTTTCTTATCCTTCAATATTTTTGCAGCGCGTGAAACAATTATTAATGTTAACGATCAGCCTGTTGTTTGCTTGTTCCCTTGTCAATGTTCTCTGTTACGAATTAAAGAAAACACAAATATATCTCTTCTTCTGTAACGATCACAAAACATTGTCTCATCTTGAATACATTTGAAAGGCAGGCTTTTATCGTGATTGACGGAAAGGTTTGAAAATTGGGGAATATCACCGGTTACCATATGGCAGGCAGCACCCGTGGGCAATATGAAGTGAATACTGCGTTCCGATTGGCTACCCGCGCGGGCAAGACGAGCCCATCTTGCGCTTTCCCGTTTTGATACCGCGCAAGAAAGGAAAAACTGCCCGGGATGCACTAACAAGTTTGGAAATTTTTTGAAATGTTAGTCAGAGAGTTTTAGCGGTAGAGGACAGTCCAAACAAAAAAGGCATGAACGAGTTTCGTGAGTTTATTGTGCTACAGAAACTGTTGCTCGAAATTCGATAAGTCATTATTGATTCTATTAAAATTGAAGCGAAACCTTTTTGCTGTACAATAAATCCTTTATTGACCAAGCTTGTTTGGTCAAGATGGCTTGATTTTAACCCCGTTCTTTTTTTTTTGCGTGTGTTTTTATGGACCTCTACTTTGTCTCGGTCCGTAAAAATGCAAAAATGAACTTGTCCAATATCCAGCCAATCTTGACCTCACGCTTGGTCAACAATGATTAAATACCGTATTTCCTCGAACAAGCGCCCGGGCGCCTATTTGAAATTTCGGCCGAAATGGGGACGCTTATTAAATTTTCCTTTTAACGAACTGTAACTTTATTTTGGCCACATCTTCCATATACGTATACGTGAAATCAATATTTAAATATTTTGTTTATATAAACAAATAGGGAAAGATTTATTTGCTTAAAGAGCTGACAGGGAGGAGGCAAAGAAGTATGACGACGATGTAATTAGAAATTACAAAGTGAAGCATGTGCATGGCTCTGACAGTTTATAGCTTGTTGGTCGCATTCTGATTGACCTATCATTCCTTAGTCAACTACTTCCTTCAAACACATCCCAATAACTCAGTAATGCTTGAAATTACTGGTCCTCGAAGGCTAGAGAATGGTCTGGATATGCCTGAGAAGATTTTTAAATCTCTAATATAGAAACTGAAAGACTTGTTCAGTGAAATCCGGCCGAATCGAAGCTCATAAAAACAGGCAGGTTTTTTCACATGACAATTAGGAAACAAACTGTTGAAGGCTTGTGCTTTATAAATGAACGACAGCTGAATTCACTGGAACATAAAGACTTCTCGGGATGACAGCGCCGTAAAACTCGCCTACTGTGACTGAGGCGGCCATCCACTCGACGCATCGGAAAGGATGTTAGAGCAAGCTCCTAGTTGATCACTCGAAGGGCGGCCGATGTAATTTCTGAGGCTTCTTCACTGCGATGACCGGAGGTCGTCATGATGAGCCAGTCGCGATGGACGTCAGCATGATTCTTTATCAGCATGAATTCTAACAATTGTGCCAGTTGGCCATATCTTTCATCATTCCTGTTTTATTCTCTTTTTGAACACGAAACTATACTTTCTTTACGAGTGTTACTGTGTTTAATTCTTATTGCCGTACGTAAGCCTGCAATCTAACCAAGCGAAAAAACCTTCAAAACTCGGACTGTCAATTACGTTTTCTCTGTGAGGATTTTCGTCTCTATAGTAACGTAAATTATGGTGCTCGGCATGTTTACAAACCTTTGTTTGGTTCCTCTGTTGCTATTTACCGCCTCGCTTGTTCCGAAATGTCACTTTCAACTGAAGATAAAAAAAGCCTCGCCCCCCCGGACTGGTCCTAAATCTCCTTGAAGAAACTCTTCTACAGCCAGTGCTGAAGACTTTAATTACAGTTTTTATTATAATTAAGGGCTGGAAAATAAACTAACTGGAGCTCCGCTTTTAAAATTGGCTAAATCTATATATTATTTAATGGAATATAACATAAAAAAATTTGAAAGATTTGGGGCAAATTTAAAGTTATTCCTAGTCATCGGTAATAAAGTTCGAAGAAATCTTACAATATTATTTCTACAGAATTAAGTGAGGAAGTCACGTACCACGTTGCAACAACTCCAACAGAGAACAGACTTGTTCTCTTACAGGATGACCCCGCCGTAGGCACACTTCATTCTTTTTGCGAAGAGAACACTGTTTGTAGAGTAGAGAAGGTTGTGTATCTCCTTCTAAGGTAGTCGATTTTATTTCTGAAAACGGC
The DNA here is from genome assembly GCF_036669915.1 of Pocillopora verrucosa. Taxonomy (NCBI): domain Eukaryota; kingdom Metazoa; phylum Cnidaria; class Anthozoa; order Scleractinia; family Pocilloporidae; genus Pocillopora; species Pocillopora verrucosa. The sequence goes on along the minus strand of NC_089315.1, from coordinate 30,068,061 downwards.
AACAACCATCGATTTAATCTGGGCAATTTTTTTAGGTGTATGAGTGTTATTTTTCAAGTGGAAACTATAAAGGCTCGTGTGCTGTAAAAATAGTCAAGATAGAGCCTCAATACATTCAATCGCAAAAGGTTAGTCTTATACCCTTTGATGTAAATGTTTTATTTCAAGAATAAATCAGATTTTAGCTGTACGGTTTACTGCTGCATCAAAAAATTTGTCTATTAATTAAAATGATCCTTCTCTTCGGATTTACGAAGAATTCATTTATCTTGAAAATTTTACTTCTTTGAGATTCCAGGAAGTGGAGGTACTCTTAAATGAAATCAGTATTTTGAAAGACATCACTCACGACCGAGTTGTGGCCTATTATGAAAGCGAAGAGAAAGACGATCATCTTCATCTATTTATGGAATTGATGATAGGGGTAAGTTTAAAGAAGAGCAACATTAAATGCCTCTGAAGTTCATGAATGATTGCAATAACCCTTTGAGTGTTCTTAAGTCTTGATGGATATTAATTGAGATGAGGGGCGTTACTGAGATCAAAATAAACTTAAGTTTTACTATAGCTTAGGATACAGCTGATAACGCTTTCTGTAAGTGACTTCTGGTTAATGAACATTGACTTTTTCTGATTCTATATTTCTTTAATCTACCTTAGTTAACATCATTATTATTGTAAATATATTTAGCAATCACTCCTCGATTGTACGTTGGATGTGAGATGACAGATAGCCAACGAGGCCCACAGGGTCAAGTTGGCTATAATCAACTCATATCCAACAAGCGCGAGTGGAATAATTATTTTATTAAAAACGCCCCAAAATATAGATAGATCTTCCCAACTTAAATTTGTTAGAACAAACGGAATATTCAAAAACACTTTCGGTTTAACTCGTCTTCATAGCTCATATCTCTTGAATTCATGTTGCATTATCCAACGATCAAGTATTAGTATATACTAAAAGAATGGATAGCGTTGGAGGGAAGCTCTGATCGGCTTCTCAAACTCCGAATATACTTTGATATTCGCAAAGTATATTCGCAAGTTCGCGGGATTTGCGCCCGAAAATATTTTAATCGTTGCTGGAATCAATGAGTTGAATTATTTCTTATGGTACCATCTGATATTATCTCACTGATTTAGTTTATACCGATGGATTATAAATTGCCAATAATCTCCTGAATGTACTAAAGCAATTATTTACCACTGTGTCTGTAGCTAGCGGCCCGGTAAATATCCACCACCAGCCACCTCCACTTTGATGAATAGTTGTGAATTGTAATCTATGAGATATTTTTGCCCGAGCGCGTTTGGTCTCAAAACGTCACGTTACCTAACATGCCCCACCGAAAACAAAGAAAATCGGATAATATTCTCTAAGTGAGTCCCTAAAGTCGGAGTTAAGAATAAAATTCAAGATAAGACAGTGTTTTAGTGTTTTTACAGAGAAGGGACATATTTGTTTGTTTATGAAGTCGTACCAGCGAACACTGAAAAGTGAACATCCCAGTCAGTGAAAGTTAAACTTTTCGTGAACATTAAGTCCTCCGCGCTGCAAAAATATTACATAGGATGATAGACACAGTAGCCTCCATCTGACGCGAAATTATGCTCGTACGTTTGTCCTTGGACAATAAAAGTTCCTTAAAGCTCATAGTTTTCCTCGAGCTTCGCTCTCGGAAAACTGTTCTCTTCAAGGAACAGATAAGGACAAGTATACGAGCACAATTTCGCACTAAATGCATGCTATTGTTTATTTAATCTACATGAAAAATACCGACATTTTGGCGTTAAGCACGCTAAATATTGTTTGATGTTATTGTTAGGGATCATTGACTGATCGCATAAAGGAGGAAAAAGTTCTCTCTGAAGAGGAGTCTAGAAAGTACGCCATGCAAATGTTGGAAGGAGTATCTTTTCTGCATTCAAAAGAAATTATTCATAGGGACATCAAAGGTGCAGTAGATAAAGACATCGATTAGCTATCATGCAAATAATTGTCTGAGATGCCAGTTTTTGTCTTCTTCCTCATACGTGGTCTTCATTTGCAATCGTCTTTGAAATTATCCCCACACAATTCAAGTACTCAATTCACAATAAAAGTTCAGGGAGAGAATATCCAGTGATGCCTAATACCGATATTAATCACTTCAGCGGGGGTAAACTTTGCTCTCATGTCAATTGCCGTATGTTGTGCATTACCTGAAGTCTTCATTAATCTCTAATTGATTCATTCATATATTCTTAGGATCAAACGTCCTTCTAGATTTACATGGAAATGTTAAACTAGCAGACTTCGGACTATCAAAAATAATTCAGGTACAATTCTATGATATTTTGGATCCTTTCAATCAATTGTATCCTCTGACGTGTTTGTTGCGGGCAGAACGGTTAACGGTCAATTCGCCACCACAGCAAACTCGCCACTACTGAAAGTCAAATCGCCACCGGTGGCGATTTGAGTTTTTCGTTATGCGTAGCCTGTCGTGTGAATCTCACATTAAATGAAATAAAATTTGTTGATATCAAGAAGATTAAAATCATTTTGCGTAAAGCGAAACCAGAGTGATTTTCGCCGAATGATATTCGCTAGGTGATTTTCGCCGATGTTAAGGAACCGCATGAAATTTACATCAAATGAAAACTAGGATGTAGTATCTTGTAACATTAACAGCAAATTTTTATGAATAAACATTTTTCTCAATAAATGGCTCCTTTAGAAACCACCAAATGCGAAAAAAGTCAATTCAGTAGCCAACAAAAGTTAACAAAGAAGAAAAATAAAAAACGAACAAATTAAAATCTGAATCGAATAATAAAAACAAACAGAAGTTATAATAATTCAGTAACTATTTTGGCTTTCACATCTTACTACAAACGCCCAATTTTCATAAGCCAGTCAAGATACTAAACCTATAGAAAGTAATTTGTGAGAGGAAGGGAATTCGAAGCGCATTTTGGGCAATTTGAGCACTGATTAACTCATCGATCGTCGCCTCAGAATTGGGAAAATTTAGCAGCCAAAATTTTGTTTGGCATTTCAGGATCTACCTTTAGGGTGTGCTCCCTAATCTAAAAGTCAGATTTTAGAAATTCAGAGAAAGATCCTTTAACGATTATACTTCCTCCTACAACGACATTGATCGAGAAATTCGAACGCGGCCGTCGGAGGGAACATCAAAGTTTGCCCTCCAGGGACTCCTAGAGGACGCCAAGTCGCTTTCAGCAAAATTTCGCCCACACTCTCAATTTCGCATCATCAAAACTGAAAAATGAGACAACTTTCAAAATCTAGACTTTCATATGATATAATACTCATTAGGTTTGATTAAGAATTGTGTTTGTCAGGACAGAATTCTTGTTGAAGATCACGTTGACATTCTTTTTGCTTTAAAGAAAGAAAAGACGCCAAGTCTGTTTCTGTAAACTTCGCTGTATTTATGCGCGCTCTTTGTCGCAATATGCTAGTACTTCTTAGCCTTTTGATGTAAGTTTCATACGATTTCATAGAAATCGGCGAAAATCACTTGGCGAATATCACTCGGTGACAGTCACTCTGGTTTCGCTTTACGCAAGCTGATCATAATCTTAGTGGTATCAACAAGTTCTATTTCATTTACAATTAACGTTCCATATTTTAGAGGTTACACACAACTTCTGAGTCCCTCTCCCTTTTCGCCATACAATACTACATCTTAGCTTTCATTTAATGTACGTTTCATGCCACAGGCTACACATATCGAAATAATTGACTTTCAGTGGTGCATAACAAGTTTTGCGCTGGCGAGTTTGTTATGGTGGCGAATTGACCAGATACGAACAGAACGCGCACTTCATTTGGTTGATTTTGCAGGAATAGGATTCTCACGAAATGCACATGAGCAATATCAGACATATCATGACAATGCATTTCTTAAGCCTTACAAACAGACGGCTGAAGACTATAAGCCGCGATAAACCGATATAAGAACTTGTGTATGGATTCTATTCCCGTGAAAAACCATAATGCGATCACACGAAGAGATTCTTCACAAATTTTAACACGCCCCAAATAGGGCTTTGCTCTTTGTGAGCATGGAAGTGATTAACGGTATTTCATTGATTTGACATTTGGAAGTGGAAAACTTGTTTGTTTACTCGTAATTTGGCGATTTCAAATGTTGCACATAATTCCTTGCAAACCCCACCCGGAACGTCCGAAACTGTCTTTGATATTAACCTGTGGGGTCATTGGTCTAGGGCGACGTGGTAAGAGCATAATTTAAAACAAATCAGCCAGAAAAAAAATAAAAGATTCTTGATCTCTTTCATTCATACCCAGAAAATTGGGAGTAAAACCAATCTTTTATCCTATTGCGGCACTCCCTACTGGATGGCACCTGAAATATTCAGGGGAGAAGGATACGGCAGAAAAGTAGACATTTGGTAAGTTTAACTGTCTTCATGATAAGTAAAACACACATAGAGATGATAGAGAGAGACACAGAGAGAGAGAGTGCTGCAAGGGAATAAGGTGGGAATACTGCGAAGTTAGCTGTCTAACTACTTGTGATAGACCTGCTCCTTCGCGTTCCTCCCATTCGGCCGATGACTGTCTCTACGTCGAGGCTATCAGCCCTTTCCCTGGATCTGATTTCATGAAAGAGAGGATCAAGTTTCATGAGAGTACGACGATTAAAGTTTATTTAAATAATTGTTTAAGATGCATTTCTGTTCTCAAAGAGTTGGTTTCTTTCTTTCCTATAAAGGAGTGTCGGTTGTACTGTTGTGGAAATGTTGACGGGAAGCCCTCCGCTGGGTGACCTCGAACCAGCAGCGGCCATCTTCCGTATTGGATCTGAGCCAACGGTACCAAAGTTGCCGAAGGATACATCAAAAGCTACAAAGGATCTTATTGCGGCTGCTTTGACATGGTTTGTATAAAAACGTATATGGAAATGTTAGAGGTAGTAAGGATGAACTATTCATACTTGCTTCAATTGTAGGAACCCTAAGGAACGACCACAGTCGAAAGATTTGCTGGATGAATTTTTTTGAAGTGCCGTTCGGATTCTTTTTGGGGTAAGCGCCTGATGAAGCATTCACTTTCTTAAAAGAATATAAAATTTGAATTTGACTTCTTGTTAGTGGGCTAAAGGATTTGCCAGTAGAGAAAGCGCGGCTGAGTGACTGCATAGTACTTGCAATGCGGAAGTTCCAAGTTCGAAACACGCATTCACAGTTGTCTGGATTTGCTTTTTAACTGTTCCAAACTCAACAGTTCCACCATACTTGTAAATAGCCAACTGGTTCCCCTTCTGCCATTTGGTGTTTTTAAAAAGCACGCATTCAACCCCTAGTTACACAGGCCATGTGTTAATTTTTATTATATAGTTGGTGCAGTGTCATTCACACCACGTTTTCATTTGATATTCGGAAATTCTATCCTTCATTTCTTCTTCACTCGTTCGTTTTTATCAATTTATTTTCATTCTTCAATTTTCATTCATATCTTTTCATCCATTATTTATCTATCTATTTATTTATTTATTTATTTGTCTGGCTAAATTTTCCTTTTTTAACGAAAACTAATCAAAAGGAAACTTTTAAAAGGCTCCTTTTCTATGACTTCTGTACTTCGAACTTTTGAATGGTTGTACGTAAATCGCAGCACTAAGGGCACCTTTTGTTATTTCGACAGGGCTTCTCGGATGTTCCAATCAAAGACTGATCCATGTGCCTATGTAATGTAATCAAAGTAAAGCAAAAAGAAAGTAGTTTTATAAGAGTTCTTTGCAACTATGCTTGATGCAACTCTTGTTAATGTAATGATGGAATTTAAAAATGGGAGAGGTTTGGTGAATTTCCTCCTATCTGTCAGAATAATTGCCCTCCGGGGTCCCTCAGGGAAAAACTTAGACCCATGACCATTTCTTGTACTTATAGATGATTTATATGTTGATAATTTAGCTAATGTACGGAAGTACGTTGACGATATGACCGTATCTGAAATCGTTGCCAAGGGCAACCGAAATTGTACCCTGGAGATTGCGCATAAGGTTGCGGAGTGGTCTACGCAGAATAGAGTCCACCTCAATGGCGAGAAATGTAAGGAGCTCAGGATATCTTTTGTAAAGGATAAGCCACAGTTTGCACCTATTGTAGTAGATGGTAATGAACTAGAGAGGGTGTCTAGTGCTAAACTACTAGGTCTGACCATTACGAGCAACCTTACATTGAACGAGCATATTAGTGAAAAAAGCGTCAAGGCGTCTGTATTTTTTAGTGCAGTTAAAAAGATCAAGAGTTCCTCGGCAGGATATGTCCACTGTTTACACTGCTTGTATACGCTCTGTTCTTACGTACGCGGCACCCGTCTTTTTTTAATGCTCTGCTAAAGTACCTAGTGCTATGTCCGCGTTTTGTGTTTGCGTCGTTCGCAGGATCTGTGCGCTGCTTGACAGTTTTGACAAAATATGGTGAGTAAACTTGTAAATCACCTCTTCCCAAGAACGAGCACCGGATGGGAAAAAAAGAGAACTTTGTGATTAATTACTCGTTATAGTTTCTTATTTAGATTTTTCAAATGTACGGCGTGGTAAACTAATTAATTAAAATAATCAGATTTCGATTTTAAAATCAAAATCAAAATTTCCCTTCTCTTATTTTAAAAACTACTGTCTTCAATTTCAATCTTTTTTTAAATTTTCTTCTGATGGCCTCAGTTTTAGAATTATAAGTTTCATTTCCAGTGATGAGTTCGCCAGAGCGGGACGCGACGTATCATTGAGCCTTTAGAGCCGTGCAGTCGTAATGATATAAAGATGATTCATTGCGATATGAAATAGGAGATGACCTAATAAGATCTTACATGTAAATGTTAGGACTGATAGACGTCAACTTTCTGGCGAGCCTCAGGACCTCACTTCACGGGCTTCCTGTCACGCCACTCAGAATAGCCGTGGAATATGATAACATCGCTGTCGTAAAATGGCTGTCACGGGGCAAACGTCAACAACAAAGAAGCCGTATGGAGTACGAAATCAGATGAAATCACTTCCGGTTCGTTTATTTCTAGCACGTGCTCAGTCCCCTGTATGACGCCTCTGCATTTTGCCCAATCTGCCGCGTGTGTTAAGATTCTTTTGGAGAATGGGGCCGACATGTCTACGCAAGACTGCATGGGAAAGACACCTGTGGCAATGGCAACACTATACGGCCGTTTTGACGTATTGGAAGCACTCTGTTGTCACGGAGCGCCTTTAAATCTGGCGAGCTGTTGGGGAGCGACTCCGCTGATGTATGCTCAATACGGGCGCAGTAAGTCTGAACGAGTGTCAGCTACGGAGATTTTATGTCGGTTTGGCGCTGATGTCGATTTGCAAGACAGAAATGGACGAACCGCCTTGCATCTGGCCAAAGATGTGGAGTGCGTTTGTCTGATTCTTACTTATCATGGAGACCCTAGTATTGAGACGGTCTTTGGAAAAACAGCCCTTGTCACAGCCGCTGAGAATCAACGCTTGGACATTTGCCGCATGTTATGTGACTCACAAGCTGTGGTTAGCCTTGGAGCCTTGGGTCGGGGGTCAACTCTCTTTTGTGCCATATCACGTGATACTCAGGCCTGGCTCATGGAATGTTCTCGAGATGTCAGACAGCTAAGCCATCTTTGTCGCTGTGTGATACGTAACCAACTCAAATTGAATTATAAAAATATTTTTGAGGGAGTTAGACGGCTTCCCTTGCCTACACCCCTTGAAACTTACGTTTCTTTTAATATGAAAGACCAAATTTTGAAATGATAAATTAATAATATTTTGTTTATACCTTTTCCATGATTATACGAGTTGATATTGTAAGAAGCCGCCGTTACTTCAAGACTATCTTTTAAGCTCCAAAAAGTTACTGCGTGTACACAAGTAGGAAGACTTAGGTGTAATTATTTGTAACAAGCTTACTTGGAATGCTTTGTGCGAAACACTTGATTTATCAGGGATATTTGAACATTGCAGTTATCAAAAAGAAATTATACGTAAAAACAGCTGCAATCGTGTGGGGTTAATAAATAAGAAGTAATGATAGGTAAAGTCTCTGTTCCATCGCTAAAAAGTAATTTATCATCCGGTTAACAAACATCAAAACAAACTTCGCTGTCTCTCTCAGGGTCTTTGCGTGCTTTTCGGTTTGATTCCATTTCTGGCTTTTCATCATACACTGTTCAAGCCTTTCGTTTCAACAACTGACAGCAGATACATTCTTGCATTCTAATTGAAGTTCTTACAGCTTCTTGGTCTCAACCGAGTGACTCACGATAACCGCAGGCAGTTATGGTGGGCGGTATTGTTATCCTGAGTTATAACTTTCAGCCAGGACTCTGAGAGAAACCGTGCTGTTTCTCTGAGTTACTTTCCTATCCCATCAATGTTTGAAAGAAGATGAAGGTACCTAAAATTATGCGGCATTTCTGCAGTCGACAATCGAAATGTGTTTACCTATGCAGCATGTCAAACAAAATCATCCACGGTACAGTTACTAGAGTAATTCGGTTAGAGAAGAGTAGTCATCTAGATCAATATCTCCCCTTCAAATAAACGAACCTGTCATTTTCCACCGTACCAGAGGGTACGAGAGGGGGAGAGCTAGCATCACTTACTAAAAGGGATCCTTTTCGGCGACTGGACATCAGGTTACGGTAGTTGAGCATTAACTTCGAATTGACCGTGCACGGTCCGTGACAGTTAGTTTGTTCTGATGGGCGGTTCCTTGTGAATATATTTGGTTTTCTTCTCTCAGCGTTGGCGTGCGTACAAGATTCATTCAGCTTCTACTTGTATATTTTATCCTTTCCCGGCAAAGCTCGACAAAGGTAATGTTATGGAAAATTGTTAAGATGTCATTAGTGATGATGATAACTCTAGATTCCTCTCCTGACTCATGGGGCATAGTTTTCGCTTGTGAAATCAGAGGTCAAAGCGAAATTCGAATTCGAAAATTATGTACATGTCTGGAGAATCCAAACATCTGTGGATGAAATATTATGAATAAAACTCAAATGCAAGGTTACCGCTTGAATTACGAAAGAAAAATTGTCTTTCCAAAAAGCTCAATACTTGTCCTTGGCCCTAAAAGAAACTGAGCCTTCATCAGTTCGATGCCGAAACTACGCTTCATTTGCCAAGGATTGGGTTGTCCACTTGAAGTCTTTGTCCCATCAATCTGATGAAAAGAATTAAATTTATCATTTGGTCAACAAACACGGAAATTCGAGCTAACTTATACGCCGTTTTCTCGATCGAGGAACACGTCATTAGCGATTTTCGAATTATGTGCTGTTTTCCTCTGCACGTATATCAACATACTTGCACGCTTCGATCATTTTTTTATCATTGTGGGTTGATTCAACATCCATGTATATTCATTTCTTCATTAAGTTTGTAGTTGAAGCTAACCTGTGCCTTTCGCTTTAAATTCATTTCTGAAACACTGTTTCTAGTCAAAGCACCCATCAACTCCCACGTGTGAAGCGACTTAACGACCCGCGGTTTAGGATTGGTTATATCGAAGTAGAAACACTCGTAGTTTCTTGGTCTCAACCGAATGACTCACAATAACAATTGTCACACAATCTTATTTTTTTTTCTTAAAATTCTCAGGTAAAAGCTACTTCGTCAAATGTTCTCACACGTGCGTTTTACTGTGAACATATCTAACTAAATTGCGTAAATGTCATATTCTATAATAAATGGCAGTTAATAAATGCCAAGCGATCTCAGGTCCTCCTTATCCTAATTTGCATAAATATTTTTAGTGAGCAGAAGTCGACATACCACCAAATTCATTCCAACAGCACTTGCATCCCAAATGTTAAAAGCTATAGATCCTTTAAAAACTATTTTTCCGGTGACTGGACATCAGTGTACGGAAATTGAGCATTTATCTCCTACGAATTAACCAATCCTAAACCGCGGGCGGTTAAGTCGTTTTACAAGTGGGATCATGGAATTTGTAAATTAACTTGCTCTGATGGGTGCTTTGTACTTCTGTACTCATTTGGCTTTGTTTCCCTCAGTGTTGTTTCGTGCAAGCTAGTTTCATCCAGTTATATCTTTCATCTGTTCCTTGCAAAGCTGGATAAAGATAATGTCGTGGACATTTAATACACGAATTATTAAGATGGTATTCATGATAATGATAACTTTGTAGGATTATGTTTTTATTATAATACTTGACTATTCCATTTGAATCTCCGCCTTGGAGGAAACCAAATTCGCCACAGAGGGTGCACCTAGATAAACTGATGACTAATGAAGGCCTTGAACACCTGTATTCTTCTACTGAATGTTTGTGCCAAGCTGAAGTTGACTCGAAGTTAATCCGTGGTTTCTTTATAAAGGAGAAAAAATTATTTTCACTCCTAAGAAGCGTTGACATCTTTCGCGTTGCCATTCATTTAGTGGAGTATGCCATCTACTGACTAAGGGGATTCGGGATTATTTATTTTTATTCTTTTCAGTTATTACAATGTTTCCCTCATCCAAAATAATCCGAAAAATTTGTCTGAACGGAAAGGCTACAGTTCCTTTTCCATGGAGTCCCCAGGGTGGATTGGGGTAGCGTTTTCCAAATAGCCTCAGTGATGATACTTCAAAAAATAACATGTCTTTTCCCTCCAAGAATTGGTATGAAAATTATGTTTGTTTTTGTTTTGTCGGTGGAGTGATTTTGAGGTTTCTGAGTGTATTCGCGAAATTTCAAGTTATTTTTCCCTCGATAGTTTTTAAGTGCTCCATTTTTTAACTCGTGAATTGCGCGCATGCGCAAGAGCGAGTTGTAGATACGATGTGGGGAATGGCGCTCGCTCGCTCGCTCGCTCGATTGGTGCATTTGAGTGCATTTGATAGTTTTTGGCGAGTAATAAACAAACGAAATGGCGACCTTTGTTGCTAAGAATAGTGGTGGGGTGAAAAAGAAACCAATGATAATCTTAAAAGAGTTTTTTTATTCGTTTTAGTTTCAACAAGCGGCGCCAGCGACTGGCAGGCATGCAAGGATTCACACTGAAATAACAGAACAACCTTCGTTTTTCATAAAATTGTAATTCTCAATCCTTGAACTTGAAAACAATCCGAAGATTCATTGAAAATATCACTTACTGCGAAGCGCTAGGAGTTTACAGATGTTCAAAAGTTTTTTCTGTTATGGCGTGAGATTGAGGACAAAGTCGATCATTACGCTTCGTATCGTGTGTTTTTCCTGTGTGAAGCAACAAAAGATGCCGGCGACTGACGAAATTACAAGTTAACACGAAAATCAAATAACACCTAAACAAACAATTTTAGCTACCGATTTTCAGTGAATTTTTAAAGAACAATTTTCTTTTAAGTTTCAAGACAATTTGGAGATTCAAAATACATATTACGTACTAAAATGCGAAAGTTATACACCACAAAATTGATAAATAGGCCTAAAATGAAATTCTATCTTGTTATTGATTATACGTTGCCTAGCACGTGACTAAAATCTACTTAGGCGGAGATCTAAAATGACGGTGGCAGTCTTGGCCTAGTTATATCACTCAAAACTCGTTCCCGCTTGTCTCATTTGATAAAGAGGGAATCGTTAATGTTTTCATTAAGACAGTATTGCCTTGATTTTCTAATATTTACAATGATAGACAGTAAATTTCACTTTTCACCCACATTTACTTCCAACCCTTTCTTTTGAACCAGAAACAAAAATGATATATGTTTAAAATACACGACATCATCCACCCTTGTCAAATGTAATAGCATGATCATTTCAATTGTAATGCCTTCTTATCCAAACGTTACTTTGTTTCTTTGCTACATTAGCGAACACTGAACTACTGCTCGTACTCTTGATATGACAATCGACCACAAAATTCCCTAAACCAGATAACATTAAACATAATCCAAAAAATCATGTGTCGATTCACGAGTTTGCTCACAGAGCACTTTGATCTATCGCTGTACTGCGAAGGTACAGAGAAACAAAGGCGCCGAATGCACCTTTACCGCTGTTGCCGGTTAAACTTTTCTAGTGTGAATTTGCGTTTGTTATTCAGAGGCTACAATAGAAGAAAGCCGGAGCAAGATCACAAACTGATACTTTTATAGATTTCACGCTGTCAAAGGGAAATACTTCAGCTTCGTGTCGCCGAAAGACCTTGAGAATATCTGTACTTTTTCTAACTGATTGACTTTATTTGGCGGCGGTATTCAAGGAGAGACACGTTCTAATCAACGATGATCGTCTAGTTTAGCAAAGGAAAAATAACGAGAAACAGAGGAAGCGAAAAAAATCTTTGACATGTACATCTTTCAAACGTATCTTCCTTTATTAGAAAGATACATTTCTATGAAATGAATATGTTAGTATTCATTTGAACTTAAAAGGATTTCTGTTTCCTAACATACGCTCTTAAGCAGAAAAAGAAAAAAAACGAAGGAAGAGTCATTAGGAAGTCGAGACGCCATCTCGGAAAAACACTCTGATTAAAAGCTTTTTAAAAAAAATGAATGGTTGTTGATTAAATACATATTGCTGTGCAACAAAGCTATCATATTCAAAAGTTGACCAGTCAGTTGCAATTGTGTAACTCTGTTAGAAACTTTTAAAGAAAGAGCAGTCATCTAGATCGATATGCAACCAATAACTGTTTATGGAAACTGTATCTGACCCCGCATATATACTAAAACACAGACGATAGACGGTAGACGGTAGACGGTAGACGGTAGACGGTAGAGGATAGACGATAGACTCTTAATGGATTTTGTGACGGAACATGAAGTTAGAAATTCTAAACGTGCTTAGCTAAAAACTACGACGTCAAACGTTCTCACACGTGCGTTTTATTGTGAACATAGCTGACTAAATCTTGTAAATATCATCTCCTCTTGCAGTTAATATGCCAGGCGGATCTCACCTCCTTCTTAGCCTAATTTGCATATTTATACAGCTATCTGTCATTTAAAAACGATTTTTTTTGGTGACTGGACATCAGTGTACGGAAATTGAGCATTATCTGTTCCGAGATGCAAACAGTTTTTCGGGAGCGAAGCTCGAGGAGAGCTGTGAGCTACGAGGAACAGATTATTTCCAAGGACAAAAATACGAACATATTTTTCAACGAAAAATGGAGGCCACTGTGACTACGAATAGCTTACCTTGTACCGTTTGCCGCGTGGAATGTTGCGTTTTAGGCCAATCACGCGCAAGCAAAAATAATTGATGGATTATGATGAGTGTTATGTAAGTATTTTGAACAATTTTACAATTCAACTTCGTTGGATTGTTATGTTAGGATCTCGCACACCTTAAGGTTTCCCTTCATTGGATAGTTATCTTAGCATCTCGCGCACTTTTAGGATTCTCTTTCATGTGATTATTACGTAAGTGACTCACGTTCTTTCAGGATTCTCTTTTGATTGTTACGTTAGAATATCGCGCACATGTAGGATTCCTCTTTCACTGAATTGTTACGTTAGTATTTTGTGCACTTTAAGGATTCTCTTTCATTCGATTGTTACGTTAGTATCTCGCACAACTTAGCAAAATGTAGGATTCTCCTTCATTCGTAAGTTACATTAGTATCCCGCGCACTTAGGATTCTCTTTCATTCGATTGGTACTTCAGTATCTTGCACAATTTTGGGATTCTCGTTTATTCGATTGCAACGTTAGTCTTTCGCCTACTTTTAGTACTTTAAACTGACCTAGATGAAGAATAAAAACGTCATTGATCTCGAGGAACATTAATATCCTGGCAAAAACTCCCAATGGGGTAGAGAGAAGAAAAAGGGCAGTTAGGAGATTTATCATGGCTTCAACTATGCGGCGAATCTTGTTGAACGGCATGAATGGTGCATAGTGGCGCGTACGAAGACAAATTATGGATTACGTCGGCTATTTTTTTAATATGAGAGAATCAAATTAAATACTTAAATAACTTCAAATTGTCAATTTTAGAGGTGAAAATTTGTGAAAATGACGATAAAATAAGCATTTTTGGAAATCGGGAGATTACTTTTAATTATCATTCTGAAGAGTTTTCCAAATATAAAACTTTTGTTACCAAGCGACTAAAGTAGAGAGATTATTTTTTTCTCAGAGGGCACGGTAACGAATCCTGCAATCTGATTGGTTCTTTACGCGGTCAGTATTTTCCTATCTCTGCCCACGGGCAACGATAACGCTTATGTGAGTCGCCGAGTACATCCCTACTAGTGCTTTCGTTGCCATCTTTCATAAATACATCTAGTTTTACCGGCCGGGCAGTATTTTTAAGCAAAAAGACGTCGGTCACTACCTCAAGCCGATAAATAACTTATTAATCCTCTCTTTTCTCTCTCTCAAATCACTTTGGTTGACAGAAAAATATTGGTTTCAGAATGAATTTGTTTAAGCAATGGTGTCATTACTTTGGTTGACAAGCGGCCTAAAAACCGTCTGCAATTAATTTTAAGTGCCACTCTCGCCAAGAGCGGTCCTCTCAACTTCCCGTCGGAAAAAAGTTTCATTGAATTCCTTCAGTTTCTTTAGTGCAAATTACGGTGCAAATGTCCAAACTGAACGGACTTGGAAAGACTCACCGAGAGCGTATATTCGTTGTAGAGCTGAAATTAAAACTTTGCTCGCTCTCTCACTACGAACAAATTGTTTGAGAAAATTCAGATATTAAATGAATGAAAGTTCCATCAATAAGTTCAACTGTAACCAAATACCTCACGTTTTAACTTTCTGGGTACTTTTAGTGAAAGATTAAGTGCCATTCTCGCTAAGAGCGGTCCTCTCAACTTCCCGTCGGAAAAAAGTTTTCTTTTATTTTTTGCCCATGAAAAGGGTTTAGGACACATGTTTCAAAAATAGTTTAGTTGTTCTCCAATTCTCTTTTTTTGCGTCGCCACAAGCCAAAAATGATTTTTGGCCAGACCACCCCTGTGGACAGCGATCGAAAGTGTAAATTTCAAAGATTTTGTCCAGCGCGCAGCGACTGCAACAATGTAGCTAACAGAATTCTACCTTGCTACAAGTTACAAGGTGTATTCAGTTAGTTCACAGACAAAATATGGAAACTTCAGCTGAAATATTTTTCATACCAGCGTGATCAGAGGAGACCCTTCTCTTCGAACTTAATTTGCATATCAAAAACTCACTACTTTGTGCGAAAGAATTCTCAAAATGCAGGCGTTAATCGGGCTGAAAAAGCATATCAGTGCATAGTTTATACACCAATGAGGTCACAAATTGCCTCAATTCCGCGGGTATATCTCTAGCTTCCATCCACCAACTTCTTAAAAACAACGCAAATCCATGTGTTTGCTCAATTGCGCTCGTGTCAAAGATTATTTGCATGATTCTTAAAGTTGACCAAGATCTCCTTTTGACCGTTCAAACTTCGTTCGTTTATCTTCTACGTTGAGGATTTTAGGTTTTCACAGCAACTGAATGAAGATTAGATGCCGAGTTGTCCTAAATCGTTGCGTAAACGTGATCGGTCGTAACGCTTGCGCGCTTGCGTGACTTACAAAGTAGACAAAGGTGATCGGGAGGCGCCTTCTCGATAGCTTACGTTGAAATATCAGGTCATGAACTACGCACAGAGTGGAGAAGATCAAAATTAAAGAATAAAACTTGGCGCTCTGGTCATAACAGACAGGTCGTGTTGCTTAAAAAGGATACAAAAACAAGTTAAAATAGGTTGCAGTGCTTATATTTACAAAACAACAGGCATACACTCAGAAACAATTCTTGGAGTTTCTCTCGAGATTTAGTATGAACTAACCTACTACTATATTTAGTATGAACTAACCGATGAACTAACCCTCCTTTCTGCAAATTTGTTTTCGTCATTAATGATGTTACGCACTTACTGGGACCACAACGGTTTTGAGCGACAAACTCGACATTTCCCTGCGACCATTAAAATCAACTGGACAAACCCAGCTTGATGTATTGCCTGACGTGATCGTGCAAACTTTTCTCTTTGTCATACGACCTGTTTCGCAGGTTCTACAAGTTGGAACCAAAATTAGTTGATGTAACGAATTAGAATCGAAATTTACATTTTAATGAGAATTTTATCTTTTAAATGTTTACTTGATTCATGAAAAGCAAAGATTGGAGTGGCTTTGGGTATTTCAGCCCTGATTTGGAAAAAATAAAACAGTTAGTGGTATGTTCTAAACACCAGAACACCTGAGAGGACACTGGAAATGTAGTAAATATAGTAAATGTAGTATCCGCTGGTGGATATGGACCCACCGGTCCAATTCCGCTTAACGTTATTTAATTAGAAAATCAGAGTTATTTTTGTGACTGGACGCAATAATCACCACTATTGTTATGACGTTTCGTATCAATGTTGGTTTGCATCAGAAGAAGCAAAGATTTATTGTTACAAATCCGCGGGAGGTCCAAATCCGCTGTGACACCGGGACGACGTAACAAGTTATTTGAAGTACTACCAGCTAACCAGCGAAATCCTCGATTACAAGTTAATTTTGTTTGGTTCCGGTCATTTTGACCACAATATGGAAAAAAATATATCAGTTATTGGTATTTTCTAAACATCCGAACACTTTAAGAAACATCGGAAATGCGGTGAAAGTACTTGTTAACAGCCACATGCAGCACAAGGGAAAATGTGAGGCAATTAAGAAAGCCAGACTGACTGGAGATGTTTTTGAAGTTTTTGGAATTAAAGCTATAATCGGATCACATGAGTAATATATTTACAGAGTGAAGGCTATTATTTAACTAAAAATTGGTTCGTAAGTGCCTATCTGGGTTATCTGCAATAGCAGACAAAACCAGAATTCTCTTTACAAAATCAAAGGACAAATTGTGTCATGACGAATTTTTGTCTCGATTTTTACATCCGCTTAAAACTTCAAAACTGTCAAATTTCGTCAGAGCTTGATCTGCTCATGAGACCAGCTGGCATAGCTTACCAATAGACTCAAACTACAGTTTCAGGATTCATCGTGCGTCGTTTCAAAGTTTTAAAATCCACGAGTTTCGCGACAAAAGAAAGTTAATGCCTTCCAGGTAAATTTTAGTGAGTCCAATAACAAGCTGGTGGCAGCTTTTACGACAAATGGCGTTGAAGACTCAGCCTCCTTTCGCTGCCACACATTCTTCATTTTGCTCTGGACGCTAAAAAATACTTTTACTACATTTCTAGTGTCCTCTCAGGTGTTCTGGTGTTTAGAACATACCACTAACTGTTTTATTTTTTCCAAATCAGGGCTGAAATACCCAAAGCCACTCCAATCTTTGCTTTTCATGAATCAAGTAAACATTTAAAAGATAAAATTCTCATTAAAATGTAAATTTCTTCAGTCCATTTGAATAACTTTCGATTCTAATTCGTTACATCAACTAATTTTGGTTCCAACTTGTAGAACCTGCGAAACAGGTCGTATGACAAAGAGAAAAGTTTGCACGATCACGTCAGGCAATACATCAAGCTGGGTTTGTCCAGTTGATTTTAATGGTCGCAGGGAAATGTCGAGTTTGTCGCTCAAAACCGTTGTGGTCCCAGTAAGTGCGTAACATCATTAATGACGAAAACAAATTTGCAGAAAGGAGGGTTAGTTCATCGGTTAGTTCATACTAAATATAGTAGTAGGTTAGTTCATACTAAATCTCGAGAGAAACTCCAAGAATTGTTTCTGAGTGTATGCCTGTTGTTTTGTAAATATAAGCACTGCAACCTATTTTAACTTGTTTTTGTATCCTTTTTAAGCAACACGACCTGTCTGTTATGACCAGAGCGCCAAGTTTTATTCTTTAATTTTGATCTTCTCCACTCTGTGCGTAGTTCATGACCTGATATTTCAACGTAAGCTATCGAGAAGGCGCCTCCCGATCACCTTTGTCTACTTTGTAAGTCACGCAAGCGCGCAAGCGTTACGACCGATCACGTTTACGCAACGATTTAGGACAACTCGGCATCTAATCTTCATTCAGTTGCTGTGAAAACCTAAAATCCTCAACGTAGAAGATAAACGAACGAAGTTTGAACGGTCAAAAGGAGATCTTGGTCAACTTTAAGAATCATGCAAATAATCTTTGACACGAGCGCAATTGAGCAAACACATGGATTTGCGTTGTTTTTAAGAAGTTGGTGGATGGAAGCTAGAGATATACCCGCGGAATTGAGGCAATTTGTGACCTCATTGGTGTATAAACTATGCACTGATATGCTTTTTCAGCCCGATTAACGCCTGCATTTTGAGAATTCTTTCGCACAAAGTAGTGAGTTTTTGATATGCAAATTAAGTTCGAAGAGAAGGGTCTCCTCTGATCACGCTGGTATGAAAAATATTTCAGCTGAAGTTTCCATATTTTGTCTGTGAACTAACTGAATACACCTTGTAACTTGTAGCAAGGTAGAATTCTGTTAGCTACATTGTTGCAGTCGCTGCGCGCTGGACAAAATCTTTGAAATTTACACTTTCGATCGCTGTCCACAGGGGTGGTCTGGCCAAAAATCATTTTTGGCTTGTGGCGACGCAAAAAAAGAGAATTGGAGAACAACTAAACTATTTTTGAAACATGTGTCCTAAACCCTTTTCATGGGCAAAAAATAAAAGAAAACTTTTTTCCGACGGGAAGTTGAGAGGACCGCTCTTGCGAGAATGGCACTTAATCTTCACTAAAAGTACCCAGAAAGTTAAAACGTGAGGTATTTGGTTACAGTTGAATTAATTGATGGAACTTTCATTCATTTAATATCTGAATTTTCTCAAGCAATTTGTTCGTAGTGAAAGAGCGAGCAAAGTTTTAATTTCAGCTCTACAACGAATATACGCTCTCGGTGAGTCTTTCCAAGTCCGTTCAGTTTGGACATTTGCACCGTAATTTGCACGAAAGAAACTGAAGGAATTCAATGAAAAAAGGCCGCATTAAATCTCCTTATGTCTCGTTGCAGTGTATCATCCGAATTTAGGTTTTGTGGAGGAAAGACAAGATTTACACACGCCATTGCATAAACAAACGAGCAAACTCTCACAACTTAAAAATAAAAATTTTGAATTTACTTACAGTTACTTTCCTCGCCGTTTGCTTAATGAACAGAGGCAAATCTTCATAAATGAATTAGTCGTCGATGAGAGTGAATAATGCTTTCTGTAAGATCATTGACTGTTTTTGAAGAAAACATCAAGGTGACAGTCCTCACCAAAGAGGAAAAGTACTTCGACCTATGATCTTGGACGATCAGTTTAATTTTTTCGATGTTTATTGCAGCGAGGTAAAATATCATGAACGCAAGAAAGGTTCACTCTATCACGAGCTATCTAAACTTAGTCATACAGTATTTTATTGAGAAAACACGTCAACGAGCGGACTTATTTGCCCTACTTCATGCTTGTTTAGCCATTGATGAGTAAATACATATTGCTGTAAAACAAAGCAATCATATTCAAAAGTTGAGCGAATCACGAAGAAACGAATGTTAATTAGAATACAGTACAGTGGATTCTATTGCGCCGTCAAATGCGACGCGAAGTGGAAAGTCCTATTGATAAAGGGGCTAATATGAGTTTTTGGTGTTTTGTTGGTAGGGCCAATACAAAATAATTTGGATTTATCCAATGAGCTGATGATGTGAATTGTACACCGTAAAGACACTTACAAAGCCGACGTTTCGAGCGCTGGCCTTTCGTCAGAGCAAATGACAAAGGGCTAACGCTTGATAGGTCAGTGTTATGATGTCTCTCTGAAAGTCTTATTACCCTTGGAAATTAGAAGTAATATCCAAGTTTGGTTTTGTTTTGGCATCAGGTCAGAGTGGTGACGTCATGAAAAACAACTGGAAACTATTCCTTTCATGTGCTTTGATCCTGGTTATTCTACAGCCTCTCTTTGGCCTCCCCGCCCTAAAACGGAAACGTCAGAAATATAAAGTTTTAATCCTCGGAGCCGGTTCTGCTGGCATTACAGCTGCTAAAACGTTGTACGATAGAGGCATCAGGAACTTCCTCGTGTTAGAGGCTCAGGATTACATTGGAGGGCGAATGAAGTCAGTGCCCTTTGCTGGTATGAAGATAGAGGAAGGAGCCAACTGGATTCACTACGTGGAAGAGAAGGACAATCCCCTTAATCGATTGAACAAAAAGTACAACTTGACGGGACATCTGTCCAATTATAGCGATTTCTGTATGCGGTAAGTTGACTCATGTTTATAATCATTATCATCACTATTCACATTATTTCCGATTCCAGACACTAGTGTCTGGTACTGTCTGTTAGGTTTCCATCACAATGGCTCGTGTATCTTCTTAGTGGCCTTTCTCGCCCAGTCGTCCAACCAAAGACAGCTCACTTCCATACTCAGCACCTTCTTCGCCATGTAATCTATTTGCACGTCGTTGGACTCATACATCGGTTTGAGTTCCATCCGTGGGTACCACGGATGAACATAGTCGGAAAACTTGACGTCCCTCAGTACTTCAAAGAACAGCACTTTTGGTGCAGCGTTTTTATTGTTCACATATTTGGAGTGCGTCAGCGATGAACGGCCCGGCAACACGTGAGCATGGCTTTCTGGTTCCTTTTCGCATATTCTGCACATGGCGCTTACTTGTTATGACGTAATCGTCCTAGAGGCCAGGAAAACTTGGATTGGCGAGAACTATTCGTAAGGCTCGATTGCGCTTGTCATGGCTTGCGTCAGAGTGTACGCTCAACCGCTCGATCTCAAGCTCGATCAGCCACGTGTATCCAGCTGGCTATTATATTATCGACAATATTATTATCATCATCACCTTTTTTATATCATTCACAAATTTTTCCGTTACAGCCCTTTCCCAGTTATCTCGGCCAAAATACTTATTATTGCAATAAATTAGTGTCAATGATCAAATCATTTTCTTGCACAGAGATGACTTTGGGAACGACATCACTAATTTGAAAACGTTCCATCTGTGGGAGAAAGTTCGTGACGAACTGTTTGCAGAGGGGGAAAAAAGGGATGAATCGGACCCCCCACCCAGAGACATGCCTGCCTCTGTTTACCTGAAGATGCGCGGATGGCGTTCAGATTCCCCGGTGAAGAGGACCTTCTCCTGGTTCGACATTGATTTCGAGTACGGTGGAGACGAAACTGTTACATCCCTTAATAACATGGGTTTTCCGGGAGAAGATTTCTTTATCACTGACCAGAGAGGATACTGGACCCTCTTCAGTGACTTTTATATGCGGTTTAGGGAGAAGATTTTGCTAAATAAGCCTGTTACCAAGATCTGCTACTCTGATAACAGCGTTACAGCCACCACAGCCGATGGAGATGAGTTTATTGCAGACTACGCCCTGTCAACCTTCAGTTCTGGAGTGCTGGGCAGTGGCTTAGTTGAGTTTGACCCTCCTTTCCCCAAATGGAAGTTGGAAGTAATATATCGTTTCCGTCCAGTTTACTTCACTAAGATTTTTCTTAAGTTTCCGCGAGATTTCTGGGATGATCACGAGTGGATTATGCACGCTGGCAAGAAAAAGGGCGAGTTTCCAACTTTCTATGACCTAGATCGACCTGGTTTCTTCCCTGGCACAGGTGTTTTGTTTACATCGGTGACTGGTGATGAATCACTCAGAATTGAGGCGCAAGACAATTCCAAAACGATGATAGAAGTGATGGCCACTCTGAGGAAAATTTACGGCGAAAACATTCCTAACGCTACAGGTGAGCTGGGTGTATTTTATCATTTTGGTTAGTAATCTTTGTATGACTTGATTCTGATCGGCTAGTAAGATATGTTCCGTAGACAAAATGAAAGAAGGTATAGGAGAACAGTCAGGATGTTTTTGGAACATGTCGATTCTATTTCATTTTTTTTTGTTTGTTTCAAGTGGAAAATGAAGTCTGTTTTCCAAGACGTCCACACCGTGAATTCTTGCTAATTTCCCTCCACTTTTGGAGAGTCGTTTTAGTTGTTAAAACTAATCTACGCCATTTACATCATGAAAAGGACATTTCTGTCGTTGAATGAGTAAAGACTATTTTATGCTTACAGTATCTGCTTGTAACTCAACTGACCCATCTTCCTCCTTTAAAAATTTCTTTGTTAGACATCCATGTCAGCAAGTGGTCACAGAATCCATATGTGAGAGCAGCTTGGACAGATCCAGTAGTCGGCACAAGTTGGGGTCACTATGAGAACATGGCTGGTCGGCTTGGCAATCTCTTCTTTGCTGGGGAGAGCACCAGCTCTGAGTGGATGGGGTTCGTTCAGGGTGGATACTTCACTGGACAAGCTAAGGCCAAGGAGATAATCAGCTGTCTGAAGGGAAAGAAGTGTAAGCCATACCGAAAAGCGAAGAAATATGTTAAGTGAGACGTAACAACAGCGAGTGACTGAGAATGTTTGTAAACGTGTGCTGGTGACCCTCAAATAAAAGGATTTCACTCCATCTGTGTAACACGTCTGTCTGACGATGATGCTTCCCAACAGAGCAGTTTTCGATTGGCTTTGGTCGCTCCCGCCCTTCCCCCTCCCCCTCCCCCTCCTCTCTCCGCTCTCTCCACAAATCAAATTCTAAAATGAATGAGAGTCACTTTTAATTTTCTTGCGTTTGAAATTGTTTGTTTTGCTAATTATCGACTTAGAATATTTTCTTATGTTTTCATTGGTTGTTAACGTGGCATCATTCTTTTTTTTTCTGGTTTCGTGACATTTATTCAAACTGCGCGTTAAGAATTCAAACTTGGTTATTTACAAGATGATAAGCAAACAACACGAACCCAGTTGACGCCATTGGAATACTCGCTCCCTTTGGAAATATTGCAAAATCTTTCATCTTAGCCAGTTTTCTTTTGAAATGCGATCAATGTTGAAAGTAAATTAACTTTCCTCTGATATATTTAATCATAGCAATATCTTTATCAGAACGGATCACATTAATCCTTTACACCCTAACATCAGTATGTATATTCTCCATACTGTGTTTTATACATTTCCTAAGGTGCTGTGAAGGAGAATTTGTTTAACAATCAAGTGCTTCTTTAGTCGGTGATCGTTTCCTCTTTTCTCGTGACCTAAATGTTTGATTCGGGGATGATATTGTGAGGAGAAATTAGATGTATATCACTGTTAGGGGTCAAAGGAGGGTCAAGAGTTTCAATTTTTTATACAGGCTTTATTTTTTAGGTGATTCCTACTAAGTTAGTTTTCCACTTTAATGTGCACAGCAACAATGTAGTATCATGATTATAAACTACTTCGACGTATAGAACAATGACGCTTTTGTCGGAAAGGACTTTTAACTGTTTCTTTTTTGAGAGCTTTTTTTTCCCTCGAAGAATGGTGGGAGGAAGTGGATGGTTTTATGCTGTTAGCTGTCCTTAACTCATGTCGAAGAAATTCCGGGGTGTTTTGCTCCGGGTGGCGAAGAATGATAAAAAGTTTTGGTGCAAAAATGCAGGCAAGCAAAGCGTACGAGTTAACCAGGGCAGTTGAACATGATACCACAGCCACATACCACCCTCCTAAGGAAGTTTGTACAGGAAAGAACGCAATCCACGATAGCAGAAGGATATACATTGCAAAACCAATACAGCGAGCTTCGTTGAAGTTCTCGGGAAGGGTGCGAGCTTTAAAAGCGTAGAACGCACAAACAAGGCAAATAAATAAAAGATAAGTGAGCATAGCTATCTCCATGAACTGACCTAGACTCGTTCGGTAAGGAATGCACGTAATTATTACAAATTGTCCTTTTTCGATTTCAGTCTTTGTGAAAGGAGGATCCACTGCACCCCAGATAATTGCAAATATAACTTGAATCGAGTTTAACGAAATAACGGACACAAACTGCCCCAGCGAGTTGGCGCTGCTCTTTTTCAACCATCTTGCAACGTAAGTTATTTGAAAAGCTCTTAGTAGTTTCATGGTCTTTACTAATAGAACGGAGACACTCAGTGATGATGTTATATAGCGCCAGGGTTCAATAACGGCGCAAATGGCCGGAGAGGGCTGCGAAATTGTCAACAATGGTAAAACAAATCCCGCGGCAATGTCGGAAAGCAAAATAAAACTCAGATCACGATTAGCAGCCTTTACAACTGGAGTGTGATAATGCCGCATGAAAAGAACCGTTGTAAGGAATGTAAAAACAAATCCCAAGATGGTAAAAATAGCGAAGATGATTCCAGTCATGCTATTCCAATGGAGATTTTCTATTGGTAGATCTACACATGTGGTTCTATTTTTATTTGACTTCTGCGTCCCAGAACACTTTGTACAGTTTGGTGATCCTTTGCGCGCATTTACCGCTCCATCAGGGCATTCAATGCATTGCCAACAACAAGAAACCGTCGTTGTTTGTCGTGTTCCAGGTGGACACGGCTCCAGGCATATTGATTTTGGAATTTCGGATGTTTGACTGTTCAAAGTGCTGTTTCCATTGCTCCATTTAATTAAACTGCCATTAATTTCTAACATCGGATTTCCTTTAGCCTCCCAAAAACCTATTTTCATTTTGACATAGTTGCCATCAATATTCCTCTGAAAGCTGACAAAGTCATACACGGCTTGCAGAGGGTCGCCATTTTCGTCAAATCCAATTCGACCTGTTATTCCTTGAAAACTCACATTACGCAGGTACAAAAAAACGTCTGAAGATCGCACGAAAGGTTTTGTTTGAGGACAAGCTCCGTTTGGTAACAAACCGAGTGGTGTCTTGCATTTGTAGATCATATCAAGTGCGTGCGCGACTGCGTAAATAGCGTCAATTTGATATGGAATAAAGTCATCGGACATCTTGGAAAATACTTCATTAGTTATTGTTAAATTATCCTGACAACGCGTGTAACCCTGGATGTTATTGTTTGTAGAGCAGTTGAATTCTTTCCTCCAGATAATATCAAACCAAGGATTTATGTTCCTCCTTTCATAAGACGTTTTTGTGGTGAGATATTTGAGATACTCCTCGAAGTTTCTGTCTTGAAATTGCTTCGGTTGAATTCCTAAGTAAATTCCAAGGCTCATCAAATCGTTTCCGAGATATTCTGGAGTTTTCGTAGCCAATGAGTCGCTCATGATCCAAACCTTTCCGATGAGATTTTGACTGTGCGCTTCTTTTGCCAGATCCTTTGCGTGTGTTGCTCCGATCCACAAGATTATGACTTTGATGTTCTCCGCCCGTTTAAGTTTTGCAATAACAGGTTTTAACTGACTATCATATTGAGTTGGTGTGATGTATTCCACTAATCCAATACAAAAAGTCTGTCGTCGAAAAGATTCTTGCTCAAGCGCACGAAAACCGTACAGTCCGTACGAATGTTCCACAGCGATCACCGCTACGTATTTCCAGCTGAAGTGTTCAATAAGATCCGCCATTGCCCTTGCTTGAAAACCATCCGGAGGAACTGTTCGTAAGAACTTTTTATAAAAGGACCAGCTGAGTTCTGCGCTTGTTGCCGACGGGCTTATAGCCGGAATGTTCACAACTTGAAGAAGTCCTGCAACTTGAAGTGAGTTCCGTGAACCGTAGGGCCCGACTATGGCAGCAATTGGTAAGGTTGTGTTCCTTTTAGAGATAGAGCATTGCGCACAAGCGCTGGAATTGCCGACAGGGTGGCCATTGGAGTCTTCGACTATTTCCAAGAAATGGATGTGTGTGCTGAAATCGTAAGTATGTTCCATTGCTTTTGCTCTGTCCATGCAATGATCTCGAATATCATAACCAAGTTGAACATTCGGGAGGATATTTACATTTTTGTTAATTTGCTCAATAGTGAATATCGCAGCCTCGACGCGTATTATTCCAACGAGATGTACGTTTCGGCAACCTTCTTCCGAATTCTCCTGATGTGCGGCCAGAAGGCTTCCAATAATCACGTCGCCATTTTTGAAAATCCTGTCAATTGTTTCTTGTAAGTTTGTCAAAGGATATATCACGTATAAAAGGCAAAACGCGAAAACCAGTCGTGAAAAACCAGCCATAATTAATCGTCCCCTCCTCGATACTTATTTTTACTTATTAAATTGTTGAGCTAAAATCGCCAATATTGAGCCAAAAAAGCAAACAGAATGTGATACCCTTGACATTTTTCTGACAAATCTCAGTAATTAGCATTTCTATCTTGCTTATATTTTGAAAAACTGTTTGGTGGTTTTACAAGAGAAAGGGGAAATTAGTTTTCAATATAGCACCTTGCTGTCTTCATTTGCAATTTATAAATGAAAAAAGGTATTGTTATCATCTTTGAAATCGGCTAGTTCGTCATGACAAGTCAATCCGAGCGGGCAAAAAACATTATAATAATCTATGTTTTCGATGAAAAAAGAGGAATCGGCTGAGCAATTATCATTAACACTTCAATTTATGTTTACATAAAAAAATAACTTGTCTGCTTGGAATGGAATAAAAAGAAGTAAATATAATGTTTCATGTAGCGCCAAAAATAGGAAACTTACCTTTGTGACTTAAAATGAAGTATTAGTGTGCTAAACCTGACATGATAGTTTTAAAAGAGAATTAAAGGTATTTCGAAGCAGAAAACTTGTGATGCAATATAAAAGGAATCAGAGAAAAAATCGTGAATAGAATCCAGGCAAATATATTTAAACTTAAATTTCCGCTCAAGGGTTCAATGTTTTATTAATCAGTTATTAGATTACTACAAACAATGTATGAATTATATCGTATTTTGACTTGAACGACGGATCGTGTGAGGTAAACTTAAATTATAGAAATTTAAGCCGGAAAGTAAAATTAGGCTTCGAAAAGGAGCTCGATTGAGCGCGATCCTTTCAGTGATTGGGCACTGGTGCCTGCTGGGCTACGCGGCCACATGTTGGGAGCGAGGAGAATTTCATTCAAATTTAACAATTTTCAATTTTTTTTTCCCCATATCAATAAACTTCTGCTGCCCTTTCATTTGGTTGAATTTCTATGGCATGAATTTCTATGGCACGAATAACATGACCGATAACTGCGTGCTTTTCGCTATGCGCTTCTATTTTTTTTTCAATCAGCCAATGAGTTTGTTAAAATGCGTTCAATTACTCGGAAGCAATTTGGCAGGAAAGTAATCAGTTAATATTTAATGTAAAAAGCTGTTTTTCATTACAATGATAGGCGATGATAGCATGCCATAGAAATACTTGATAACTAAGTCCTATATTTTCCTGTACAACAAAAAAAACTTCTGATAGCATCATTCAAGATCTAAATCGAAAACCATTCAAAACAAAAAGAATTGCTCGCGTCTCATATCTTGTTTGCTCTTATTTCCATACGCGATTAGCACACGATATTTTGAAAACGATGCCGGATTTTTAATGGCGGGATCTCGCCTTAAAATTTGATCAATTTATTTTTGCTTTCACATTTTCTCCTTTTTGAATTTAGCAGGAATTTTCCCTCAGTAAAATTAAAATATATGCCAACTTCGAGAGCACTATCAAGAACAGCTTGAATAGCTAAGTAAGCGTAGTGAATATTATTGTGGTGATATCGAAAGAAATCATACAAATACAGTCGCCAACGCTGAAGTGCTCCTGGGAAGGACGAGTCGTTTCGCATCTTTGACTGCAAAGTCTTTTTCCTATGACAGAAACAGCCATTAAAAACAAAAACAACCGAAACAGAACATGTGTTCTGACCTCTTCCAAACCGGAGAGAGAAACTTAAGCTATTCAGTTTTTTACAACAACTGACTGAGGGAGATGAGAGGAGAGCTGGGGAGAGCTAAAAAGTGCTAATCTTCTCAGCGCTCTAGAGCGCGAGTTAATTAAGAACTAATGTTTACTGAAAACGGAGATCAGCCATGGTTATCAAGCTGAATAAATAAGCAAGAAATCGGTGTTTTGTTCGGTAAACATATGGAAGGCGTCTGCAAAATGGCAGTGACTGTGGTGAAATAGGCTTAATTGAAAATTTATAAGGTGTTCTGAATATTTTGGAGCTTATATTTGCCGCGAGTCCTTCCTTAAGGTTTTCTGGATTTTCTCTCTCCATTGTCCGATCAGGACACGGTGAATGAGAGGAATCGGTCCATGGATGTCCACTACCAAACTAAAACTTATTTGTTTTATCAAACTGAGTTTCAGATCACTGTTTTTGAGCGAATGAGAGTTGTCAGGGTTACAGGCAAAAAGACAATCGACGAGCAAGGGTATTTTAAAGTTTTCCAACACTCGACTCAAGCAGAACTGACCATACCCAAATAGATCGAAATTCTTGACCAACCGCCTCCCAAAAAATTTGGAATGCATCTTTAGTGAGAGGAATTCCTCACTTATCTTGAACTTTTCCAATATACCAAGACTTTCACTTCGAGCAATGACTGCCGGACAAACAACAAAGTGAAACTGAAACAAAAGGGCACGAAAGCTTCCTTGCGTGTTTGGTTTACTTGCCCCCCACTTAAAACCAGCCGGCAAAGTCAAATATAATTTTTTTAGAGGCTGGTGTCAAAGTCTCTTATAAAACGTTTTACTAAAACGCAATCGAAACTCTCGATCATTCACACTTCGGTTGCTATTCGCGAATTCAATAATTTGTTTAACTTTCTTTTTCGCTTATTACCAGATGGGTCCCCATGTCCGACATGTGCTTTATAAACTTGTCATACAAAATAATCAGTCGGTGAGAACAGAGTTTAATATGATGACTTTTATAGTTCAACCGATCAAACATGTCTTATATATCTATCCGAACTACTAAAACTTCTGATGGTTTTAATGTCAACTTAACATGTACAAATACGTAATGCAAAACTTAATCGAGGGTTGCACGCCCCCTAAAAGGTCGAAACTTCGCGATATGATTACGATGTATCCAATGCCACCTATCGTTTTATTATTCTCACAGCCAAAATACAACCCTCAATAGACGAAAAATCGGTTGTTGATGGTAACCTCAATAACTCACTGGAATGTGTCACTGTACGAATAAATCAAACGCATAAATCTTGACAACCATTGACAACGTACATAAATAATACGTTTTAGAAGAGATAAAGAACCAGATAAAGACCAACCTTCAGTTAAGTGACCACGATGGCGAACAATACTTTAAGGTCAGCCTTGTTCACTTTAACTGTCATTGCAATTTCTTTTGTCGTTCTGTACGTAGGTTGGATTAACTTGATAACTATGCGTATTCAAGGTAAGATACATTTTAATCTTCCTTCGAGTAAAGAGCTCGAACATTATTAATGTGATTTCAGTGAAATTCTTGGCCAAAAACTGAAAAAAAATTTAGTTAGAATTGATCGGGCTTTTACTGAATTTGTTTCGAGATGAAGTCGGCACATGTAGTGTGTACTTATCAAAACGTTTTACTGATCAATTTATAGTGGACCCTCAAAACAATTATACTCTGTGAAAGTGAGAATGTATAGTTTATATCCACTCAACAGAAATTCAAAAGCAATAAATATGAAACCTTAACAAAGGAGTTTAATGGGAATTTTAGACAAGATTGTTTTTTGTAGCGGAACCTTTTTTAATTACCATCCGGCACGCAAAGAACAATTTTACAGTTCCTGTAAAATATATTAACTTTGACATTGACTTTTAAGTCAGATACAGCGTCAGATCTTGTTGTTGTTTAGATCTTGCTTCTCACATACACAAAAGCACCAAAAAATCATCATAAGAGTTGGAAGGTTATTTTTTAAGCTGCTAAACAATAATGTTAACTTTTACGTTACGTTAACCTTAAAGTCAGACTGATAAAGCGAAAGATCTTCATCTTGTTTATGTCCTGCCTCTCATATATGCACAGAATAGAAAGTAGGATTAGGAAGGTAACGTTTTAAGCTGCTGAAGAATACATTTGTGTGACACAAGTTGACTAGACAAAGAATGGAAAAGAGAGCATGAAATGAATAATTAGCAGAACGAACATTGCCTGTGGCTAAATGAATGTTAATAAGATCGTAAATTTAATCGCAAGCTGATTTATATAACTCCCTGTTAACCAGCAGCCCAAACGAGACCAAATTATCTTATAACAACCCTCACCAACGCAACACCCAGTTTCTTTGACAACTTAATTTTTTTTTTCAACATTTTTACGATTGTAAATTTTTTTTCTAAGGTTTACACAATCGCACAGAATGGGCCGTAATCAGAAGTAGAATGGTTCAGGTTTGGTTTTTCTTATTACTTCTTCAAATTGATGTAATTGATAACTTACTTCGGAGGTCCACCCACATTGCACACAAGAATCCAGAGAAAGACTAAAATTAGGGGCAGCATAAACTGATCGACTGTAAGTTATGTTAGCAGACTGTTCAGCACTGTCATTGGCATCGCTAGCAAAGTAATTTTAACCCTACATTGTAAAAAATAGTAGATTGAGTAAGTTATACATTATTTGCAAGCAATTATTCACATCGCAACGAATTAACACCGCGAGATGAGTAGAAACAGCCAGGGCCAGAACATGATAACTCCTTTACGCCAAGTGATATGCACTTTTCATTAACTATATAATGAGCCTTTCC
This sequence comes from Pocillopora verrucosa, assembly GCF_036669915.1. Taxonomy (NCBI): domain Eukaryota; kingdom Metazoa; phylum Cnidaria; class Anthozoa; order Scleractinia; family Pocilloporidae; genus Pocillopora; species Pocillopora verrucosa. The sequence continues at coordinate 30,037,596 of NC_089315.1, read as the reverse complement.
TCTCTTATGCGATCATTAGGTTTCAATATTTCTTTCTTATGTTTTTCCACCAGCCAAATAACGAAGGATCAATAGAGTCTATGAACCTAAAGAGACTGGCAACGATCAGGGACTTCTGCAGAAGGAATAATAAAACCAACGAGTCCCTGCAGGATATCTCGAAACTTAACATCATCGTTAATGAAGAGTATAAAATATTATTTTGCTACATTCCAAAAATTGCCTGTACTCAATGGAAAAGTGTCATGGCAAGTCTTTACGGTCCACAACTTAGGTACCCTGGGATTCACGATGCAAGAAATTTTAATTTTCTGAGTAACTATCCAGCAGATGAAGTCAAAAGGAAGCTGAAAACATATTTTAAGTTCGTGTTTGTTCGAGAACCTTTCGAGCGGCTTTTATCTGCTTACTTGGATAAATTCCTACGAGGTGAACCCGCCTTTCACCATAATTATGGAAAACGCATTATTACGCTGTACAGACCGGGAGGTAATCCAGAAGATAAAAACGTCAAATTCGACGAATATTTAAACTACGTTCTACACATCGGGGACGGATACTGGAACGAGCACTGGCAAACTTACAACAACCTCTGTCAGCCCTGTGGTATTTCTTATGATTTCATTGGACACTTCGAAAATCTTGAAGAAGAGGCTCAATATGCTTTGGAAATATCTGGTGTAACAAAAAAGGCGAATGTCTCATTTCCTTCGGTCAAACCATCGCTAACCTCATCACAAGTTCCATTTTTCTACAAACAAATCCACAAGGAGCGGCTTTACGGAACTATGCAGTTATTTGGACCAGACTCTGAAATGTTTGGATATGACTTGCCAAAATCATTTTATAAAATCATTTCTGAACTCAGCCAGCAGAACAGAACGAATGACGATCCCTAATAAAAGTTGTGGAAAGAGAAGAATGGTAGGAATCGCTCAATAGAGACTTTGGTATTGGGCTCCGCATCTTGGCTTTAAACACGAGAACTCCGCAATGAAAACATTCCCATAATAGTTCATTCCCTACCTCTGGGGCAAGTTTCTTCCTTAGGTGATGAAATGGAGTGCCAAATAAATAATTTTGTTCTGTTCAATCGCATTTTTTATTTTTTTCATGTACTGTAGATAAACTGGCACTGACTGAAATCGAGAACTTTCGACACCAACAATTATTTACGTACATCATATTCAGTTTTAGGAACCATGCAGTTTCCTAAACTGATAGCTGTTCAAATTGCAAAAAAATTATGATAACTGTAATAATAATAAAAGCAATAATAATGATGATAATAACAATAACCACGTTTATTTTTGAACTTAATTCAAGGTTTCCGCATCTTTTAATGTGACAGTAACTTCTCATCGTTTAAATCCTGTGTGGGGCACTACGAATTTCCTTTTTCACATTCCCGCAAGTACTGAATCATCAATTTACCTACAGTCACGAATTCCTGGAAGAGGAGGGTTGAGGCGCGCGGGAGAAGGGGGGAGGGTTCCTACTTACGTTTCGCTTGCATCAAAAGGTGGAAATAACGCGTCACAGATAATCAGATAAACAACTTTATAGTCCATGTATCGCCGTGAAAAGCATCTCGCAATAACCCCTTTCTCCCCTCATTGAAGAATGCGCTTCAACCTTTACAACAAAAAACTGTCTTTGCGTACTTCATGTATTCACGGCGAAAATACTTGGTTATTGTTCCATAGACTATGGGATGGACACAGGCATGCAAATATGCTGCTATGTCAGCCATTCTCAGGAAAATGTTCCAGAATTCCTTATCTTTATCGGCTCCAAAGTCCGTCATGAGCCAGGCGACTTGGATTGGCAACATACAGAGAGCAAATAATATTACAATCAACCCCATCATCTTGATAATTTGGAGATCTTCTTTTCTTCTCGCTTCTAAAGCAAACCTATCCTGTGCGTTGATATCATGCCGCTCTTTCGCTTTTCCTATGTCGATTCCAATCAACATGTAGGCGCCCGCAATGATTGTCAGTGGTAGCATATACTGTAGTGTAAAAAGGATCAATGTGTACACGCGGCTTTGATAAGGTTTCCAACTCTCTCGGCATCCTCCAGTCTCGTCATTTTCAGCCACGATCACGAGCGGAAGCAAAAGCAGACAGCCAGCGATCCAAATAACAATGATCCAAGCGATGACGTGTCTATGACGCATTTCCGGTTGTAGGGAATTGACGATGACGCGCCAGCGATATACAGCCATGAATGTCAGTGTAAAAATACTGACGTTAAAGGTGGCTGTCATAAGCGGAGAGACAATCTTGCAAAAAAACACCGGAAAATTTATTCCACCAAGGAGAAAAGTATTTAACGGTAGAGACAAAAGCATCAGTGTTAAGTCAGATACTGATAAGTTCAAAATAAGGAGATCGTTCACCGATTTTCGCTTTCTCTTCCACAGTACCAGGGGAACAACAGAGTTTCCTCCGACGGCAACAGTGAAAGTAATCACGTATAAACCAAGTTTGATGTATTTCTCTGTCTCAGTAACAGTGGAAAAATTTGTTGGGTGACCCATTGATGTCTGTATTCCGCGCGATTTCAAATCCAATTTTACGACTTGTAGCCTTAATCTTTCCCAACAAATCAGTTTGTTCCGTGCATCTTCTGGTAGGGTTTTTACACAGACTTAATCTGTTTAGATCAGCGCATAGTGATGATACTACACTGGAAAAAAAAAGATTAAAAAATATTTCAAAAGTCAATTGAAACTGAAATGCTCAATCAAAAGGAGACGCGGATATTTAAATAACCAAACAAAGATAAGGTCGTGAAAGCATTTTCCAGACACCGTTAAAAGACACCATGCAGTCGTTTTTTTTGTTTTTTTGTTTTTCAAGAAATCATGTAGGAGTTGGTCGATCTTTGGTTTAAAACGTTTATAAGAAAATTCCGTTATTCTCCCTTAAAGACAGACCTTGTAACAGTAATGAGTACACAGTCAGGCCGGATGAAAACATACTATGTTGATCTTGTTCCATCATCACTTCAAAAACAATTCTACACAAAGGAAACGCCAAGCCCCTAAAATGATTCATAGCTCATCTGGTTCTGATTCTAAGCATAAAGCTGGATGTTTCCGTTCTAAAATTAAATTTTGCAATAAATTTTTAGCAGTGACTTCGGTCAATAAAATTTTTAAATCTTCGCTACTAAAGACCGCAAATGGTTATTAAAACTGTGATTCCAGCCAACATCAGCACACACTTTCTAAGCATTAATTCAGAAAGTCAAATTGAAAAGGTGAGTAAAAGCACAACATACCTCTCTGTAGTTTAAGTCAAGTTTAAACTGTTAATGCAGCTTCGTGACTTCGTCGCTGATGCCTTCAACGATAAAATGGAACAAAACAATCGGGCTTCTCTTTTATTAATAAACTGTTTTCTACTAACCAATACGACTGCAGTTCCATTATTAAATTCAGGTGTAGTATCAACATAGTTAAAAATGTTTTCCCCACTATAGCATCTGCCGATTCTTTATTTATATTGTGTACATGACGCACAGATATTGAGGTATTTTATGTTTTTTATGCCTAGATAAGAGCATTATTTTTTTTTTGCTAGATGAGAAGTTATTACATTTTTTCATTACGATGCCCGTGTTACGCAAAGAACAAATATTACATCTTAAGTTTTATGTAGCTAAAGGCAGTGAGGTGTTCAGTCGTACAGTAGCTGAAACCTCAAAGTCTACAATTATTTTCCAGACAATTTTTCTTGGAAATAATGTTATTTTCTTTGGCCCGGATAGACATTAATTTCTTTTGAGAACAAGCATTCAAACATTCCGAGTAGAAAATGAATTCGCTGCAGTCATAGCCTAAGAAAAATATAAATAAACATCAATAAATAGAGAGATCTTACGAAAAAAAAAACTTATGAGCTAAATTCACCTTAGAAGTTAGAAGTCATGACATATCTCTCACTAGTTTTGTAAGATCTAACAGAATCGTGCGTTAAAGCAAATGTCGCCGCAGCTTCTCATGTCATCTCAGACAAATGACCAGAGGGATTTCCAATGAACATTATGCAAAAAGACTCTGATTTCGTGTTGAATTAAGCTCTTATCCTTTGCCTCAGGGGATAAGAATGTAAAATAAGGATGTTATCTTTATTGCCAACCGGACACTGAATGTCGTAGTTAGCAAATGAAAAGAAAAATGGAAAGTGTATTACGATGCCTCGATGATCATTATAAATTTATTAATAAAATGTGGTGATAACAAATGCTTCTACAATGTATTATCACATAAAAGAGGTAAAATTTCTTATATAATTGAAGTGTTCAATTGAAAAAAAGAAAAACGCGTCGAACTTGTCTTGAGAAAGTGACGGTAGTAACGTTTTTTAGCAAACAATGAGTGGAAATAACAACTATTAATCGGAGGCATCGTTTGCAGTGTATTTGAGTTTACCAGTCAAACCTCGACTCTTGGAATGGTATGAATAAATTCAGTGATATGAGAAATACTAGCTGGTGACAAATAAAAGACGAAAGGAAAAAGTTCATGTCCGTCTAGAACAAAACCGACTCCTTCATTAAGAGTTAGGCTAACTTGCTGACGTTAGCAAAACTAAGAACCTCACTTGACGTTTTAAGCTTTCAAAAGCATACACTCGAGAGACCAATAGAGAATTGTTGTAAATTATTGATTTTTTTTTTGTTTTTTTTTAAACTAAATATAACATTTTTCATTCTGGTTACTTTAAAAGCTGCTAATGGATAGGTTACTAAAACGCATTTTCTTGGTCTGAATTTTTTTTTTCCAGTAGACGTTTTTAAGGAACTTTAGGCTCGAGGCGCAAACTTGTCAAAGAAATGTATATGCATGGTTTCTAGGAAGCTCTCCATGTGGATTGCGCGAGTCGTGGGCGCTGTTTTTTTTATCAACAGGAACTTCATTTGATGAAAGCCACTGTAACCATTTCAACGTTAACTCTATACAAGGATAAAAAAACTTAAACAAAACCTTACTAACTTACTTTACCGATACTAGGCTCCCTGCATAAAAACTGAAGCGGCTTTTATTTTTGTCATCGGAAATAGTCTCTAAAAATATCATAATATTGGACTCAGAGATGGTTAAATTGAGATTTACGGAAAGCCAGGTTTGGAACACGAGGTACTGAGACAAATTCGCCTTTGAAGTCGTCAAATAAGCACTGTGATCAAGCAAATTACTAAAGTACTAAAATTTATCCGAAGATATTTCTCGCATGGCTTCAAAATGTCTAAATGGAAATTTTAGGTTGCCTGAGTAAAATGGTATGACTGTTCACAAAATGTCGATACATGGTCTATCATGTTCACGCGGATCACGCAAAATCACACAAGTTGTGTTCCCGCTGGGTATTCTGCATGGCATAACGAGCACAAGGGGTTCTTTAGGAAAGTCTTTAAAGGATGAAGAATGAAAGGATGAAAAATTGAGATTTAGCCACGATTCAAGTTTATGCCTCTAAAACATTAAGGCGTGTTTTTTGAAGGAGCTAGCACTACTGCGCAACATTTACAGTCGTATGAACAGCCGCCTGGTTTGATTTCTGTGCTCAAGGGATCCAAGATGGCGGAAAGAAAGCTGAGTGTTCGCTCGCCCTGAACTATGGCTGATTTGAAAGTTACTTGATGAAGCCCTAAATGAGCAAACAGGCTGGAAAAAAAACGTTTCCAAGGGTAAACTGTTGTGTAAAAAATAAATAACGTGGACTTTGCATGAAAGCAGTAAAGCTGAAAATTGGGCTGTAACATCCGAAATCGCTTTGTTAAAAGCTACACTCCTATTCAAAGGAATATGAATTTCTTTTTCCACATTTTCCTTGTGTCACCGACTCTAAAAAAGGTCATCATAAACAGTCACAAAGTTAGATAAGCATCACATTCGTCTCAATTTAATGAGCGCTTGTGAATTTCTTTTCCGATCAATGATTAAAATTTCATCCATTTCTCTGTTGTCACAGAGCGAATAAAAAAACCTTTTTATTTTTCTGAAATGAAGAAAACAATAACACGGTTGCTGTGGGTGGAATTAATTACCTTTTTTTTTCTCCAATTAATGCTATTTTTTTTACAAAAATAGAATAACTCAGGGTCCATTTTTTTAAGTTCACAAAGCAGAATTTGATTTGTTCAATAAAATCTACGACACATCATTCGTCAAAGTGCTGCATTTCATTCTCGACGTAAAAAGTATGTGACCGTGATTTTAATGAGTTTGATTACTCAACTGAACACTCCAATAAAAAGTAGAAGAAAATTCCCTTTTATAAGTCTTTTGTGTTTCACGTAAATAAAACTTATTTATCTAAACTTGTACAAAAAAGGCCAAGGTTTTACTCGATTAGAAAATCATCAGATTTCTATCACTGCGTGACATTGCGAACTTTTATATAAATGTATAAAAATATGTTCAGATATATTTTCTTGATTTGTTTCATGTTTCTCATCAGACCATGCTCAGTAATTTAATTTTCATGACTGAACATTGTCTAACGCACGTAATATTTCAAGCCCAAAGAAAGAGTTGGGAGTTTAAAAAAAAACTCATCACGATGAAGGTAAAGCTAGATCTTATCACCTTCAATCAACCGAACATCACTTACGTTGGTGATTAAAAACGTGAAGATGTTTTGCTTTAACAACTGGGTATTGCGCCTCGCTTTCATTTGCTCAAAATTTCAGCTGAGGTGAAACTATGCTTCTCATGGAAAAGTTAGCGAGATGGCTGTTAAAACCGAGTTGTAAGGTAACTACAATCCTAACCTAGTAAATAAAATAGCAATAAATGAATATGTAAACAACTGAATCCATGAGCTGTAAAGTGATGTTGATGAGTGCCTTCACCTGCGTTTTACAATCGGGATGACCCCGTTGTGCGACTGCGTGTGTACACAACGCAATTCCTTTTGACTGGGTCATTCTATTTAAAGAGTTTTTATAATATTTTTGAGGCTTCCTTTGACTTTTCCGAGCACGAAAAACGTGATGCGAAGATCTTCATCCCCAATCCCAAGTCAGTATTTCACAAATGAAAATTTGTCATTATAAATCCCTGCTGTCGTTTCACAACGGCAAACGATTTATGGGGATATGGGATTTACGTTATCAACTCAGTTGATAATACCAAATTACCCTGTTCTGCTCACTCTCCCACCGACGCAGCACAACAGTTTCTTTAGGAACTTACTCTTTTGATTCTTTTATGGGAATAGATTTTAAAAGCGTCATAATGAAACTCTGATCCGAGACCAAGAAACGACTTATTATATCTGCAAACCTCTGTTGGAGTCTGTTTATATTAAGGATATCGAAAGATCGCGAATATGAGCGAAAAAAAAAGTAAACAGTAAATCATACGTGGTACGTCAGTCGAAATTGATGTATGGTGTGGCCGGAATAATTCCATGCGACGCTTATGCTCAATGTCATTTGAATTTTCATTGAATTTTTACATTTTAATTTTAACTTTAGTTCGTTCTGTTATGTCCAATCTAATTCCCAACGTAAAAATAAAACTTCCAAAATCAGCCCGATTTAAGATGGATGAAGTTACCAGAGACAGCGTCGTCATAGGACATTTTTGTGACAAACAGAATTACCTTTAAATTTAAATGTCAACCATGAAACAAAAATACTAACGAGGCATTGAATGATAACAAGGGTATTACGGGAAAAAAAAATTAACTGAAACGGTTTCCAAACAACGAAATACAAAAGATACACGAAATGTTTTCAAGATGTTTAAAAGTGACGTGAGTGCTTTACACTTAGCTTTGCGTTGGAAGGAAATTACAAATTTAGCTGGTCACTTCACTTAGGTTGTTTGCCAGCATGTAGCCACGAAATTTAAATTTCGACGCTCAGAACCCTCTCTAATTGACCACGTCAATTTTCTATTTTGCGCTATGGTGAATTCTTAACGCAAGATTTTCTCTTAGTCAGTGCTTTGAACACGCTAAAAAAGTAAAATAAAGGAAAAAAAAGTTACGTGCTGTAAATAGATGTTTCTTTCAATTCTGTGCTGCATAGAAAAGTGTCAAACTTAACATTTGCGAAATGACGTAAATAAATGTTGACAATCTCTTTATTTCTTTGCTAATCTCAGGGCTGATGAGGTTTGACAAATTTACAATGGTGATAATACCTCTGTTTGTTCAACAAATATGTTTGTTGACGCGAGTGCCGATTAATAGTACCAATCTACCGTCGATCCATCACTTTTTCATTGCAAAAGTACACTAAGTGTTCGCTCTTCGTGCAGCTCTACCAAGATCTTGCTCTTATGATTTGAATTAGAAGGTATGTATTGTGTGATTTTGTTAACACCTAAAGTTTGGGAGAAAAGTTAGCAATTCTTCTTTCGAAAATATCAACCGAATTATTCACCTCAGACGAAAAGCAGCAAAACCACAGCCTTTCTCCTTGTCACGAAATTAAGTTTTCGAAATAACGCTTCTGTCTCTGGGCTATTTGCAGTCTTTGACTTCGAAAATACGAAATATTTCGAAGGTTAGTCCTTAAAAAGAGATAATCCGGCTTTAAGATCTTGATATTACATCATTCGCGAAGGCCCCCGAGTTCGCTTGGAAATCATAATATCCTGTGATAAGATAATACTCTATGTTGATCTTATGACTACAGTTCACGCACACACTTCGATATTTTACACCGATTTGCATGTAGATTCATAGATTTATCTGATTTGCAATGGAGGTTAGTTTTAAGAGTGTGAATGATGCAACAATCAGATCAGCGTAAAAACCTATTTGGTTATTTAACAAAATATTCCTTAGTATTCATAGCAATTTAAACACGGAGAAAACTGTTTGCTAAACATGAAACACCACTCTACTTAAATTGGCTAATAATGAAAACACTGCGCATGGAAAGTTTTACAGGCTACTTTTTATTTCAGGTTTGTTATCTTCTTAACCCTTTGACTCTCAAGATCTCATTAGTAATTCTCCTAACTGTCTGCCAAATGATTCTCATCATGTTAGTTTGGAGAATGTGGTACTGGATCAATTGGTAATCCCATAATTGATATTTTTCTTTATTCTCATCACTTGTCTGCATGATATTGTATAGATATAGTAAGGAGAAATTCTGTCTTGGTCACTCACAGGAGTGAAAAGGTTAAGAATCAGGCGTGCCAAAAATAATCTGACTCATCAAAAAAACGGAAACAGATCTATTTTGTTTCCTCTTATTCTCATAACAACCGCTTGTTATAACAGGACCTGCCACTCAACATTATACAAGTGTGTGCGTGTGGAACTGTTCAAACATTGTTATTGTTTTCAAAATATTTTTCGTGATCCCACAAAGAAAAAGAAAGCTTGAGATGCCAAAAAGACCGGGAAAAATTGATTTTGTTCTTCTAACTATAGCTAAAAACCACAGATTTCGAAGATTTCAAATTTTATGAAAGTGAATGGACAATTCAAATCTTTAAAAAAGTCAAAATCACGTCAACCTGTTGTCATCTCGTATTTGATTAAGAGACGAGGATATTGAAGATCAAATAATTCCAAAAGCTTAGAGACTCCTTAAAGGGCTCAGAAACTATTCGGAAAAATTTTAAATAAATAATGAATTATGGAAATTGAACATCGAACATGCTTTTATCGTTTTTAAATAATCATTTCAAGAAAATTCTTTCCCGTGTCCTGCTTGCGGCGAGAAAGTCGATTAATACTAGTTCAGTTTGAACCAGATTAAGATCCTGTTGGTTTTACTCTAAAAGCTTACTCACCGGTCATATTATTAACTGTTATCCTACAATCTGAGCCCATTTTGCAAACCCTAAGAGAGCATCATTAATGCAAAAAACACAAGTGTTTTTTTCTCACAGTGCCTCCTTAGGATGTACTTAAAAACTGTGCTGTGTGTCGAGTTAAGTCAAAGGCAGATTGTTTTATTTTCAAAGCGACCCAAATGCATATGATATGCTTAAAAGTTTTAAAAATGTAATTGGCATTTGACGGAAAATAAATAAATGCAATGCATTCTTAAAATTTTATGACCCAGCCAAAGAAATAATGCATTCATTTTATTCCCTGTCCTCACCGAAATCAGCTGTGGTTTTATGCACTCGGTTCAGATCTATTTACAAAAAACACGAACTGTGGTGTGTTTAATGGGGTAAATCGTAGCACATTTACCACCCTCTGAGTTCTTCGCAGAATTTTGAGAAATCCAGCATATATTAAACGTAAAGGGCTAAACGCCAAATTAAATGAAGGTAAAAATATTCTGCAGTAGACTGTGTTTCGAAGTTTCATTTCGTTTCCAATTCTTCCAATTTGAACTTAGCTACAGCTGAAGTTACGTTTGAAAAATCTACAAAGATATGCAAATTAAATTCCTACCCCTCCAAGTGAAAATTGTGAATAATATTCAAAATTGTCTGCCAAGCCAACAGAGGAAGTCTGTCCGTTCGTGTTGATGTCTCTCAAAGAAGCAGTCGAAGGAAAGACGATTCGATTCTCAACTCCACGTCTAAATATCACTACGAGGCGACTAAGAGATATGTCTTGTAATGGCCCTTCGGCATCTGTTTTACATATTGATACCACGGGCCTGCCATATGTTAAATTCCCATCTGATAATACTGCACATCCTCTGTAAGAACCTTAAAGTTGTTTCCACTCTCTCGAGCAAACTGATCATGAAATCGAGGTTGACTTTTGGTTACGTGTCAGCAGCTGTGCACTAATTAGCTCGGTCCATACTCCCACCATACTCTATCCTTTGTAGAAAAATTTAAAAACCCAGTTTTGACCAGTATGCATTCTGCGCGGTGTTGGCCATCTGCGGCCGTCGACTCGATGCTGATTATTCCTCAAGCTTTGAAAAAACGGTACAAGCATCGCTCTCGTGAAAATCATAACAAAAACAGAGGTGCGCAATCAAATGGCTACCACTGAGTCTTACAAGGAGAATCTGCCGTCAGTTTAAGTTCGAAAGCCGGTGTAAACTATGCTAGGGATAAAAGTTTTTCTTCGTTTTAATGAACTCCCAGAAAGGCTAAGAGCCTTGAAAAGGAAATTAACTTTGTGGACCCTCTCATTTGCTAAAAAAGTTGCGATAACAGGTGTTACATTGAATTTCACGCGAAAGAAATAAGCGTAAGCGTCTTTGAATCAAATTTACTATTAGTGCTCCGAACAGAGAAAAAAAAAACATATCATACACGAGATGTGAATCAAATGAAGTCAGCATATTAAGCAAAGGGAGACGTTGAGTCTACCGAGTGACGCGAAAAGCTTAGATAAATATTAATTACTGTAGCTCATCATTCATTCTGGTCAATATTTTATCAGTTTCGTCAGACCATAAATGTACTTTTAAGTTTAGTCTAATTTTTCCTACTTGATACTTCAAGCGACGATTACTAATAGTTAAAATGAAGCATTTATCAACGGCCTCTCCCTTTTAGTATGCTTTTACGAGTCATCATGGTTTTATTTAACGAAAAGATTGTTCTAATAAAATTCCGGAATAAAACAAGCTACCCTTTCCTCGTATCATTAAATTCTTCTGAAAAAAAAACCGATTGTAAAGGCTTCGAAGGTCCCTAATAGAGGACCTCAAAGTTTAAGGGCGATTCCTAAGCCAACTTTAGTATTTTAAAACGAGACTCACGTTGCCAGACACAAATACGTGCCAAAGTTATCAGTGTTCATCTTCGTTTGCGATAATTTTAAGCTTTATCAGAAGGACCGGGAGATAGACTGTGAAATTTATTTCTTAAGACCAACTTGCTAACCTTCCGCAGCTATTTTTACCACCCACCTCGTCTTGCGGTGTCTTTAATAACTACTGCACATCAGGTCTGCCAATATTTATCGAAATCTTGTCGCTTTACGCGAAAAAACTCCAGACAGGAACTGATGAACAATGAAGTAGTTAAACCTATTCCTCGTTACACCGAATGAGCAAATTTTGACTGATTGCCATGAAGCCAAAACCAAAGTAAACACAAAAACCAATCAGGAAAAAGGGTTACCAATGCGAACTTCAATAAACTCTCGCGGTCAGGTCATCAGACAGAAGACCAGGAGCGAAAACATTCAAATCATTCGAACTCTAGCGGTTTGAAAAATCTACAAAGATATGCAAATTAAATTCCTACCCCTCTAGGTGAAAATTGTGAATAATATTCAAAATTGTCTGCCAAGTCAACAGAGGAAGTCTATCCGTTCGTGTTGATGTCTCTCAAAGAAGCAGTCGAAGGAAAGACGGGAATTCGATTCTCAACTCCACGTCTAAATATCACTACGAGGCGACCAAGAGATATGTCTTGTAATGGCCCTTCGGCATCTGTTTTACGTATTGATACCACGGGCCTGCCATATGTTAAATTCCCATCTGATAATACTGCACATCCTCTGTAAGAACCTAAAAGTTGTTTCCACTCTCTCAAGCAAACTGATCATGAAATCGAGGTTGACTTTTGGTTACGTGTCAGCAGCTGTTCACTAATTAGCTCGGTCCATACTCCCACCATACTCCATACTCTATCCTTTGTAGAAAAATTTAAAAACCCAGTTTTGACCAGTATGCATTCTGCGCGATGTTGGCCATCTGCGGCCGTTGATTCGATGCTGATTATTCCTCAAGCTTTGAAAAAACGGTACAAGCATCGCTCTCGTGAAAACCATAACAAAAACAGAGGTGCGCAATCAAATGGCTACCACTGAGACTTACAAGGAGAATCTGCCGTCAGTTTAAGTTCGAAAGCCGGTGTAAACTATGCTAGGGATAAAAGTTTTTCTTCGTTTTAATGAACTCCCAGAAAGGCTAAGAGCCTTGAAAAGGAAATTAACTTTGTGGACCCTCTCAGTTGCTAAAAAAGTTGCGATAACAGGTGTTACATTGAATTTCATGCGAAAGAAATAAACGTAAGCGTCTTTGAATCAAGTTTACTATTAGTGCTCCGAACAGAGAAAAAAAAACATATCATGCACGAGATGTGAATCAAATGAAGTCAGCATATTAAGCAAAGGGAGACGTTGAGTCTACCGAGTGACGCGAAAAGCTTAGATAAATATTAATTACTGTAGCTCATCATTCATTCTGGTCAATACTTTATCGGTTTCGTCAGACCATAAATGTACTTTTAAGTTTAGTCTCACTTTCCTACTTGATACTTCAAGCGACGATTACTAATAGTTAAACATGAAGCATTTATCAACGGCCTCTCCCTTTTAGTATGCTTTACGAGTCATCATGGTTTTATTTAACGAATAGATTGTTCTAATAAAATCCGGAATAAAAAAAAGCTACCCTTTCCTCGTATCATTAAAGTCTTCTGAAAAAAAAACCGATTGTAACCGGCTGCGAACGGTCCCTAATAGAGGGACCTCAAAGTGTAAGGGCGATTCCTAACGCCAACTTTAGTATTTTAAAACGAGACTCCACGTTTGCCAGACCACACAAATATCGTGCCAAAGTTATCAGTTTTCATCTTCCAGTCTTTGATACGACCCCCCCCTAATTTTAGGCTTTATCAGAAGGGAACCGGGAGCATTAGACTGTGAAATTTATTTCTTAAGACCAACTTGCTAACCTTCCGCAGCTATTATTTTTACCACCCACCTCGTCCTTGCGGTTGTCCAAATAGAAAAAATTAATAATTACTGCACATCATCACGGTCTGCCACTGAATTTATCGAAATCTTGTCGCACTTTACGCGAAAAAACTCCAGGACAGGAACTGATGAACAATGAAGTAGTTTAAAACCTATTCCTCGTTACAAACGAAATGAGCAAATTTTGACTGATGCCATGAAGCCAAAACCAAAGTAAAACAACAAAAACCAATCAGGAAAAAGGGTTCAAACCACGATGAGGACTCGATGCAAACTCCCGGCGTCAAGCGCGGGGAAAATGTGCGTAGCTTCCTGATTAGTTTCTAGTCGTCAATTCTGATTGGTTGCAGGGATGGCACGAGCTTTCCGTAGAGCAGGTTAAAGCGAAACCAAGGGCAAATCTCAGATTATCTTGGATTCCGTTCGGACACTCTTAGTGAAGACTTGCGCTATTTCGCATCGTCAGCTAATGCACCCGTGTAGTGTTACATCCGACTTGTATTCGCTGTGAGATACGAAATTAATTCAAAATGACTTGAAACTCATCAGCTAAAAAAAAAATTACCTAGTTCCTTTCTAATAATTTCTTATTATGATTCTTTGTAATTTTTTTGAGAATAGAGATCGCTTAGTAATTTTCTTTATAATTGCGAAGTTACTTCGTAGGAAGTGTGCACTCCAAAGATTATCTCAGATTAAAAGGTTTCATTTACTTAGTGACAAAATTTCCTTTCCTTGGCTAGGAAATTAAGAAGCACATCCGTATGACAAATTTTTATATTATGTATTTGTTCCTGAGAGGAACTCACGCGGATGACATGGTATAATTTTCATTCGTGAGACACATATGATGGCAGCTTTTGGCCAATGAGGGATTCATCTGTCCACTCAAGATGGAAATAGGAATTTATATATTTGGTACTATGCTCCTGGTTTTGTTTAGTAACTTATCAGGTGCTTTTTACTTGTAGCAAGACGAAATAGTCAACACAATCCAGCTCTTGAGAAGACCACAATTAGGATTCATGCGTTAAAAGCAACAATCCTTAATCAAGTGAAGAAGGACGCTTGGAAACGCCAGCCTATAAAATGAGCGAAGAAAACAGTAACAACTCGGCGAGCAGCAATCAAACTGGAGAAGGAACCCCAAGTCTGAGTGAGGCTGAACGAACCTTTAAAGTTGTGTTCTATTCCTGTCTGTTCATTTTTGGATCGCTAGGAAACCCTTCTGGTCGTCTTGGTTGTAAAAAGGAAATTAAAAAGCAGACGAACTATAAAACGATTACTTCATTCAAAATCTGGCGGTGGCAGATTTAACTTTTTTATGGCTATCAATTCCTTTTTACACAAACGACCTTTATCGTCCGTTTAACAAGAATTTATTGTACTGTAAACTAATTTGGCCAATGATGTCGGTTACTTTATCAGTCAGTGTTTTCACCTTAACGTCCATGGCAGTGGAACGGTGTCGAGGAATCACAAACCCTTTGCAACCGAGAATCAAACTACAGGCCACATTGATTTGGATTTTCCTTATATGGATCTTCGCCGTCTTAACGATTGTTCCTCTTATGATTGCGGCACGTTCGGGAGGTGTTCTATGTACCGAACGTTGGCCGAAGTTTTCATATCGCCAGGCCTACACTGCAGTATTATTTGGATTTCAGTACGTCCTGCCTCTAGCAATAATCGCTACTGCGTACCTGAGAATTACTATGCGTTTAATCACTTCCCGGTTACCAATGCGAACTTCAATAAACTCTCGCGGTCAGGTCATCAGACAGAAGACCAGGAGCGAAAACATTCAAATCATTCGAACTCTAGCGGTTATTGTGACTCTATTCATGGCCTGTATGTTACCAAATCAAATTGCTTGGGTACTTTTAGATTTGGAGGTGCCTCGTACGCTGGGCTTACAAAAGCTTTTTGGACATGCGCAGAAGCTTTGTTATTCCTTCACGCATGCGTGAAACCGATTGCATATGGTTCTTTAACCGGACGGTTTCGTCAAGGGTAGTTCGATTTTTTCGATCCATCTTCTGCTGCAAAGAAAGACGCTTAGCCCTTCCCAGCCTTTCTGATAACCGAACGAGCACGAGACATTCAGAAAAAACCATAACGGTGTTATAGTGCACGGCTCTTTAAAATGCAAAAGTATTATTGATAATCCTAAAACCACACAACTAAACATGCAGTCTTCTCCTACTTTATCCATAACTGGGGAAAGAGCTCAGGCTGGAAACACTTTATCTGGTCTGTCTCCTCCTCAGATAGTAAATACCACGGATATAGATGTAACAAATACAATCGAAACAAGAAATTGCGGGACCAAAGAAGTTGCGAGTTTGTTTTATGCCAACTCTGCCTTGCAAACATCAGACGAAGAACAGAATGTTAAAGAAACACGATTTTAATTGACGTCTTTACATGTTATTCCTACAATTTAAGGATCTTTTTCAATGACATTTGATGAGTACATTAACCACGAATAAGAGCTCGTTTAAAAGCCAGAAGTAAATCATAAATTAAACGGTTAAAATAATTACGTGTCAACCACTGAGAGCCCAGTAACTCTCACACTTGGCTCAAGCATTATGCACCATTCCTATGAACTGATATCAAGTGTTGCGGCTGGTCGACGCGCAGCCGTCGCCTGGGTTCCATACGGGACATCTAAATTTTCTTAACCCTTAAACCGTATAGTCTCCCTTCGCCTCAGGCTGTGAACGTCGTTTCAAAGCCGAGGAAGATTCCACTGCGAATGGAGTCAGCATTTTAATCGACTGAGAAACCTAACTAGGAGCTCATTAGTGAAGCACACCACGTACTCTTCCTGTGCAATTTTTGACGTAACACCCTAACCCTGCTTATCTCTAATATTCACTACCTCATTTGCGTAGAAATTTGAAAGTGGTGGGGGTCTGGGATTGCAATTTGACACCTGTCTATTTCAACAAGAAAAGGTTATATTATAGGTTAAATTAAGTTGTAGCCTCCCCCACCCCCAACGGAAATTTTTACCCACCTCTTAACCTTTATTTTAGAGGGTCAGAGAAGGGAGGCAATCGATTTAGTATTTCTACTAAGTACAATTTTTAAACGGACATTCTAGTTTATGCAATCGTTGACTATGAATGGTATAGAAATTATTGGTTTGTACGGTTTTACGTAACAAATTGCACGCACGAGATTCATAGGCCAATCCGATTCTTAGAGACACCGCTGATACACTAGAGGCTCGTTCTTTCTCGATGTTCGTCCAAACTACCGCCGACAGAGCTGAATAACGTCTGCGCATGCGCCACGCTTTGGCGCGGAAAAAACTGAGAAAAACGGATTTTGAGTCGTTTGCATGTTCGATTTCCATTTTGTTGCTTCGAGGCGTTGTTTTCCTTGCCGCCTTAGCTTCCTTTTACAGAACAACCCCCCAAATAGGAAAATACCTTCGACGACAACAAAATGCCATGGTTTTAAATGCCAGCCCCTTTCTTCTTCACAAATTTAGCTGAATTTTAAACCTCGTGCGCTTGAGCCCGCGTTACTGACCGCATACCTGTGGCGTAGCATTTTGTTAATCAGCTCTGCCCTGCCGACGCCCAGATTCGAAAACGTATCGCGGATAGTGTCTAAAGGGGTGTTGTTCAGGACCGTTAAGGTACACTTGACTTCCGTTGAATAGTCTGTTTCTTTGATTGATGCTTTAGTGACTAGGAATGTTAACCACAACCAACACTAAAACGATTTACAGCTGCAGCAACGACTATGCAAATCTTTTAACATCATTCCAAACGCACCAAGATATCTTACATTCGACCGGCTGATCAATTCATCCAACAGCAGTTGTTTTTCAATCATGATGATGATGCGAAAAATATATTTGTTTTAAAGGTTTCTGAAGATTATCAAGTGAAAAAATTTCCAGTTCATGAATTTTTGTTATGAAGTTTTGTAGTCCCGACTTGAAAATGACGCAATGTTTTTCTTACGTATTTTATTCTCCAATGTTTTCATCCATGTCGGATTTAGCCACCATCATATGGCACTGAGAATTTTTCTAATGCGGGTCGAGATTGTGCTTCAATGCGATTTTCAATCCTAATTAAAGAAAAAAGGAAAAGAAGACAAGCCATGAATAAAATATGATTTCTGATATTTTTCTTTGTGGAATTCAGCATTAATTTACTTGCCCTTTGAAGCGTGACGGGAAGTGTTTTCGCTTTCAATAGAGCCCACAAACATTGTGTGGAAAACGACCAAGACAAATTTCCCAATCTATGAGAAGCTTAAGGTAGGTAACTTAGTCAAAGTGTTTCCGATAATTTTATGTTGTATTAATGGAGAATTTTGTAAGATCGTGCTTTGGATCACGCTTCATGACAAAATAGATGGAATCAACTGTCAGATGTCTGACATTAGCCGTCACTGTTGAGGAGGGAAAAAACCCTAGTTCTAACAATGAAATAAAACAACGCAACGCAATAAGGCAAATGTGAAGGTTTTAGCTCTCTATTTGTAATTTAGCGTCGTCAGATTCACTTTACAAGCGCGCATGAATTTGCAGGATTGGAAACATGGCATTTCGTAACTAAACTAAAAATTAGACTTTAAAACTTCAACTGACTATCAAGTTTTCGGAACTTTGTTCGCCGAAGTCACTAAATTTCACAAATCGTCCCTTAACTAGCGCTCGAATTCCATCGCGGAACATCCTAATTCAAAAAAGCATTTTCACTAACACTAGTACTGTAACGTACGTTATAATGTTTGGGAAAAAAAGAGGTCCCTTTGTTAACGCGTTCATCCGTACGGAATACAAAGACAATTACCCAAACGAGGTTTTTGATCTTAAGAATATGTCACCTTATTGTCGAATTAAGTTGCTTGAACTAAATTCTTACGCAAAAACTGTGACAGAAGAACCAACCCCAATTTCATATAAGCGTAGACAAGACGTTTTCTAAGGCCAGAAACTTAATAGAGGATGTCAGCATCCATCGAACAAATTTGAAATATTGAGGCAAGTCGCCCAGAATTCGTTTTCTATCCTACTTTCATATTTTGTAGCCCAATATGTTCTAATAATTGTGGTGTAGTTTTTTTGTGAAAATATATTTTAGTTTTCGAGAAATGACTTTTTTCGTTCGACCGCTCAAATATGCAAATTTTCTCCGTGAATATTACACGAGTTGGGTGACCTCATGTAACGAATGTACTAGACCTACGGTATTTCTGTGAACATAATCCTTTTTCTTATCATCTAAACTTAATCCCCTGTCGTTATACACCGAATGCAAATATGGCGGACCACTCGGACGGCCCGGAAAACTAATAGCGTGGAAGCGAGGCTAATCAGTCCTCTGATGCGTTGTTTTGACTACGCGTCCTTTTGACTTTGTGTTGTTGTGTAATCATTTCGCGATGCCTTCGTTCTGCTGCGTACCCAACTGCAATCAGAAAGGTTACACATCGTCATTAGGAGGAAAAGGTTTCTTTCTTTAACTTTCCTAAAGCGCCTCTGATAAGAAAACAGTGGATACACGCAATCCGTCGAGAGGAAGGCAAGGCCTTCGTCATGACAGAGCGTACGAAAAGTCTGTTCATACATACATACATACATACATACTTTATTTGTCACGTAGGTCGATAAATGGCAGCTAAAAAAGCTGATGTGGACCTACAAAACTACAGAAGACCTTAGGAAGTCTATCAACGGACGGATTTATATCAAGGAAGGCGGTGTTCCTTCAAAATTTGACTGGTCAGGACCTTCTCCGAAAAAAAGAAAGGCCCCAAACTGAACGGCAACCGCTGCCTGCGAAGAAAACAACTGCTCGCCGAAGACAA